>NW_026694092.1:3170000-3497500 GCF_021218885.2 Marmota monax
CCAGAAAAACTATTCTATGGTGATAGAAGTCAGAAAATGGTTGCTTATGGAGCTTGGAGGGCATTGACTAGACTATAAAGGATCATGTAAAACCTTTCTCACGGGTATGGGAGCTAGAAGTCCAAGATCAAGGTCTTGACAGAGTTGAATTCCACTGAGGCCTCTATCCTTGGCTTGCAGATGGCCATCATCTCACTGTGCCCTCATATTGTCATCCCTTTCTGTGTCCTAATCTCTTTTTATAAGGACACCTGTCATATTGGAGTGCACCCAAGGTAATGTTCTCTTTTTAACTTCATTACTTCTTTAAAGGCTCTATCTTCAAGTACAGTTACATTCTAAGGTACTGGGCTAACATAGAAATTTGTTGTTGTTGGGGGTGGGGGAGGAATCCATCCCATAACAATAACTGTGCATCTTGTTATACGTAAATTATTTCTCCGTAAAAATAAATAAGTAACAGGGAAGTAATTCCCCCATATTTTTGCATGTAGAGGGAAGCTGGACATTGGAAACAGTGGGGAGATCTGTCATTAGATGTTAATGTAACAGTGAGATGGTTAAAATATCATAACAGGCAGCATTTAGTGAGTGGAGTACTTTTCATGGAATAACTGATTTAGTCTGAAAAGATTCTATGAAGTATAGGTACCATTACTATGCCCATTTTTAGATGAGGAAACTAGGCTGCAAAGGAGCTAAGTAGTTGACTTAAGGTCACACAACTCTAAAGTGGTCAAGCCACAGGCTGAGTCCAAGCAGGCTGTGCCCAGAGCCTACACAATCACATCTCCATTCAGCCCCACTGGTTAGAGAATATTTCACTGACAGTTGGTTACTAGGAAGGCAGATATGTGCAGAAATCATGAGCTACTCTTTAAAAAATTTTTGTAGTTGTAGACAGACACAATACCTTCATTTTATTTATTTTTATGTGGTGCTGAGGATGGAACCCTGTGCCTCACACATGCTAAGCAAGTGCTCTACCACTGAGCCACAACCACAGCCCTCATGAGCTACTCTTAAATGAAAACAAAGGAACTCCAGGTTAGAGATCAAAGGTGAAGTTGGCTGATCACTGTGTTGTTTGGCACATAGTAGGTTATCAATATTATTTGTTAGTGCACTTGACAGGTGTCTCTGTATGTACAGGTCTCCTTCTAAGAGAATCTGTCCCAACCATAATCCAGAAGTCCCTAAACATCCGTGTGTTAACTTTCCATTAAATATAACATACATAAATAAATGTTCACAAACACCCCATGCCTCTTTCTTGATACCATTCATACTACCAAGGGTAACTATATCCTTACTTTTAGAAGCACAGATTTTTTTTTCTCTCTGTGTTAGTTTTCTAGACCAGCTATAGCAAACAAGGTGGGTGTTTAAATCACCACAAATTGGGTAGCTTAAGATAATAGAAATTTATTATAGTTCTAGAGGTTAGAAGTCCCAAAGTCAAGGATATGATTCTACTGAACCCTTTAGGAGAGAATCATTTACTGCCTCTTTCTAGCTTCTGGTGGTTTTCCAGAAATTCTTGGTGTTCCTTAGCTTTGAGCTTCAGCTCTTCAATCTTTGCTTTTATGATCATTTTATGCCATTCTCCCCGTGTGTCTGTACCTCTGTGGCTCTTTTCTTATTAGAACACTAGTCATATTGGATTAAGGTTCTACCCTACTTCAGTATGACTTCACTGTAAGTAGTTATATCTGCAACGCCCCTATTTCCAATGAAGTTCACTTTCTCAGGTACTGAGGGCTAGAACTTCAACATGTCTTTTTTTGGGGGAATAACATTCAACCCATAACACCATCCAAATGATAAAAAAATGAAAGCATACACTATGACAATTTCTGTAGCTGAGCCTCTTTCACTCAATGTAAGGTTTATCAAATTCCTTCACATTGTGCTACCTAGCTGTGTTGCTTTTAAATCACTTTGGATAATATTCTATTTTGGGAAGATACCATCATTTTTCTATTGCATTATTGAACATTTGGGTAATTTCCTGTTTGATGCCAATATAAATATTACTGTTATGAATGTCCAAGAATATGCACTTTGGTGAAGTTCTGTGTGCATTTCTGTTGTATATATGTGGGAGTGGACTCATACCCCAAAGGCATCAGCCTAAGTAGATACAGACAAATAGCATTCCAAAGGGGTTTTGCCAATTTACCCTCCCATCCGCTGTATATGAGAGTCCTAGTTCCTCCCCCTCTAGCACTTGGTATTTCCTTCCTTCCTCCCTCCCTCCCTTCCTTCCTTCCTTCCTTCCTTCCTTCCTTCCTTTTCCTACTTTAGCTATCCTGGTGTGAATGTGTTGACATCACATCATGCTGTGTTTAAATGTGCTTCTTTTTGTTTTACATTGAAGCTTCCCATCTCTCTCTGCTGATCTTAGACACTTCCTGGTCTCTTCATCATTCATTACCACAATTAGCATCTCTAAATCCATTTCTTACACTTGGATGCTCTGATCTATAAGGAAACCAATGTCTTTCTCCATTTATCATCCTCTTACAGAAAAATTTCTCTTGCAGCAACTTTGAACTGCCTCTAAACTCACTCATGCTGCAGAAGGACCCATGCTTGTTTGTTGATTATTTTGTTTTTCATGCCTTAAGAGCAAGACTGGAACAAATATGAAGTTGGAGAGTAAGATGCTTGCCATAACAAATCTATAGGGTCTGTAGTGCATGCAAATCTACTATAACAAACACTCCCACTTGCTCAATGGGTGTTTTATTTACTGTATGATTGGTAAAATGCATTTCACAGTGAAGTTATGTTGGAGAGTCAGTTCAAATAGAGATAAAGCAACTCTTGAACATAGTGGATGCAACTGAGGAGGCAGTCATTCCTTGCCAAAAGTCACTTAAGGGAAGAATTAGGTCTTACATGCTGGAAGCTAGGACCAGCCCCTAGTCTTCCTCCCACCTGCATTCTCTGTTCAGGAGGTAGCAAGCTTCAGTCCATTCTGATTTTACAAGGAGGCAAGATGGTATCCTGGAAAGACATGAGATTGTGGGGAAAGGAGGACTCAGTTCAACCCCTATGCTGCCACTCATTGGCTCTGTGAGATTGGGGCAGGGAACTGGGCAGATGGCATTCTGGAGGAAGCAGGTGTCTCAGTGAGAGACCAGAAGCTTGTCCTATGTGGGTCATGGCAGGTTGTCTCCTGATACACTCTGGACTTGGTCTTTTTGCCTCCTCAAATGTTTTGTAAAGACTCTTTGAAGAAACCAGTCTGTCTGTTATACTGTGTACTGGGTTGGAGATTTCAAGGGGTGCCACCCCTTTGTTGCCATCAAGATGCTACATCTCAGCCCAGTTCTTCCCCCATCTTCAAGTGTCCACTCTCAGAACTGATAGAGAAGAAAGGGCAATTGCCTTCCAACCCCCAGATTGAAATCTGTAATGGTTCCAAACTGGCTTTGAAAGAATTAGACTCTTAATATTCAGCATTTATTAAAAGTCCTAGTGCATTGGTATGATACAGATTATAAATATATCATAACCTGGCCATATAATGACCTTTTATTGAACATTTATCAAGAACCATAAAGGGAATTCAGAAGCCATCCACACTCATCGTCATCACAGGATTGACAAATGAGGACTTCCAAGCTTTAAGTAAGTGGAATAGAGACTTTATTCAACAGTCCCAAGATATCAATGTTGGACCATGACTGTAACATATAGTTACAATATTCAAGCCATTTTCTTTTTGTATGGATTTGTTGTCTGGAAACAGGGGGGTTTCTGTGACTTATGTTGGCAGAATTTCCACCAAGAATTGTGTTCTTGTATTTACCTTCCAAAGGGCAGAATAACTTCATCCAGCAGAAAAGTTTCTTGTGAATCTGGGTAGTCATGGCTTCTTCAGGGAGGAGAGCATAAGCACAGTTCATGGTTTTTGTCTGAGATGTGAAGCCCAGATGGGTTAGTGAAGGGGTAGACTAAGGAAAGAAGAAACTACTAGAACAAATTTCATACAGCATTAGAGGACACTTAGGCTTATCTGTGGTTACTTTCAAATCTATACACATTTGGTAGTCACCTAGGGGCCTTCCTCAAAGGAAGGGAATTATTGAGGACTGTTGTTATATTGTGGTCAATACGATAAGGTGAAAGATCGACAAATGGACGATGTTTCAGCCTACAGACTGAGCACAGCCCACCTAAGATTCAAGACAAGCTTACCACCTGATATCAGCAGAAAAAGAGCCAGCTACTGCACAGGTGGTACTTCTCAAATTGTCAAGATCTCAACATTCTAGTTGCTAGAAATCTGTGCCACTTTTCTTATTGAAATTTTTCTGTAATTTGCTCAATGATTAGGACATAAACTAAGTTGTAAGAATATACATTTTCCCCCATGGGAATAACTAGAGCTATTTTCATTTGAATAAATGCTATCAAGAAGCATTACTGGGCTGAGGATGTAGCTCAGCTGTAGAGTGCTTGCCTAGCATATATGAAGCCCTTGGTTCCATCCCCAGAACCACAAAAAAAGGTATTTCTTCTTTCTTAAAACCTCAAGTGACAAGAGTTTGGTCATTACTCTTCTACACAACTACCAGCCTCTTTGGGACTCCAATAGGATTCCATAGCAATCCAGAACAATCCCTCCATTTTCTGAGCTTTCCATTGTTCTAAGAACTTTTGGAGGATGACATTGTTCCCAATTATTCACCTTCTCCTTGTATCTACATCTTTTCCATATGACCTTGCACTGTCTCCTCTCTCTATTGACATTCAGTTTGTCCAGGTAACTTGCTATAGCCAATAGGATATTTATGGAGGTGATGCAAACAAAGGCATGAAGTGGGCTTATGCTATTGGACTTTCCCTCTCATATTGTCCCATTGCCATGGGAAAAGTTCCCACTCCCCACACCAAACACGTGGTAACTGCTGCCCATTTATCCTGACCCCATAATGAAATCATGTGCAGAGATCTAAATGTCCCCTTATAGCTTGGGGCCATGCCCTGCCAGACATGCACCTTGAAGATGAGCTGAGTTCAGCTGATCCATAGACACCCATAGACCCACAAACACTCGATTCAATTGTTATTTTGTTTGCCATTGTATTTGTGATAATAGCTGACTATTTTTATAACTCTTCAAGCATATTTCATTTAGCTCAATAATGCTGCAAGTGGATACCACTATTATTTCCACTTTAAAGCTTTGGAAACTGATTGAGAAATTAATTAATTTACTTAGGTTCATAGATGTAGGAAATGTCAGAATAGTAATTCAAACACAGGTGAGTGGGATTCTAAAGCTTGTGCTATAAGCAGCCATGTTTTCCTCTTGGAGTGCAAACCTTTAGGATGTAGGGCAAGAAGAAACCATCTACTTTTTCCAGTTCCTTCACAACTTAAATGCCAGCCTACTGGCATTCCTGGTTCTGCATCACTAGACATTTTGATTTTGATATCTTTTTTCTTGTTGTTGTTGTTGTTGGTGTTCTTGTTGTTGTTTGTTTCTTTTCTTTTTGTGTGTGTATGATGGTGGTTCTGAGGATTGAACCCAGGGCCTTGTGCATGCTAAGCAAGCACTCTACTAACTAAGCTAGATCCTCAGCCCCCAATTTGATATCTTTATAATTTGAACTTATTTCTATTCTTATGAGCAGCAGATGACAGCAACTTAAAGTGTCTTTTTTCCCCAAAATTTTCAGAAAATTTCTGGGTGATATATTGCTTATAGAACATGAGCCAGGTACTTCCTGAGAGGTGCAGGAGCTGAGAAATCTACACTGTCTGGCATTCAAGGGTCAATCTCGAGGGAGGACAAAGAACTTCTGTGGTTTTAATTCAAATAAGTAGAGAACTAAAATTTTATAATGTTCCCATTTCACATTTATTTTCCAGGAAGATTGGTAGATATGAAGCTATTTGGCTTTACTTATACTGGCTTAGATGTGGGTTTTAGAAACAAGTGACTAAGTCCAATAACTAAGTGGCCTTGAGCAAGTTACTTAAACATTTTGTGCCTTGTTTTTTTTTTGCCTCAAAAAGGAGATACTAATACTATCTAATCTGGGGTTTTATGGGGCTAAAATGAGATAATGCATATGAAGAACTTACTTAACACAATATCTGACTTTTATATGCTTTTATCTACAAGTGACAGAGATCCTGAGTCAAAATGGTTTCAACAACTAGGAAGACTATTATCTGACATATTCCAGCAAGGGAAGAGAGCTCAAGGTATGACCCAGTTGGGACTCTGACCAGGGTCTATCTGCCATTCCTTTGACTTGACCTTCCTTGGGCTGGCTTCCATGGAAGCAAGATGGCTGCTGGCAGCAACTAGGGCAGGAGATTGCTTTTCTATAGCCAGTAAAACAGAAGACAATCCACTCCCAAATATGGAAATAAGTTTCTTTCCTTCAATTTCTTTGGGCTAACCTGGGTTATTGCCTTCCCCTTGAATCAATAACTGTTACCAGGGCTGTGGTTGTGGCTCAGAGGTAGAGCACTTACCTACTGTGTAAGGGACTAGGTTCGATCCTCAGCACCACATTAAAAAAATAAAGATATTGTGTCTACCTATAACTAAAAAATACTAATGTCTGGCCTTTAGCCACCCTAAAAGACAAATTTGGGAACTCAGGGATGACAGATCATTTGCATTGAAAGCTACCCTTTCTTCTTCTTTTACTGGAAATTAATCTACCTGAAAAACAAATTCCAAAGACCAATGAAGACTTGGAAGGTCTAAGTTCAATTCTTCATGTCATTGTCACCTTGAAAAGATAAAGTGGACAATGCACAGCAACTAT
This sequence comes from Marmota monax, assembly GCF_021218885.2. NCBI lineage: Eukaryota > Metazoa > Chordata > Mammalia > Rodentia > Sciuridae > Marmota > Marmota monax. The sequence goes on from NW_026694092.1 coordinate 3,176,804, forward strand.
CCCTCTCCTTTGGCCAAGGAATATTTTGCTTACTTCAACAATTTCTGTGTAAAATCCTGGCACTCTGTGGTTGATAGCTATTGTTTTTCACCTTTCTCTCTTTTCCACTTAACAGAAACTCTTTTGCCAGTGGCAAACCTGTTCTGTGGGATTTGGATGAGGCTGGCCTCATACATATGTACATGGGCATGCATACAAGCCAGGTTGACCAACCAGAATACAGCATCCCTTCCTTTAGAGAAAGTAATTAGTTTCAGGATGGGCACATGACTCAAACCCAGTCAATCATCTGTTCTTCTTGAATATTTGAACCTTGAGCTGAATGAACAAGTATCAAAGGAGCCACAGCTGGAATCTTTATATAGCCAGTGCCTAGCAAATATACTTTCTGCATTCCTATTATTTATGCCCAGAGCTGGCTTGGCTTCTGTTGGTTCCACATTCTGATCGCCTTGATTATTCAGTTCTCTGAGTATTCCAAGATTATCTAATAACTGGTATGGACTGAATTGTCTCCCCACTCCCACAGTCTAATATGTTAAAGCCCCAATGCCCAATGTGACTATATTTAGAGATAGCCCTTTTAGGGGTTAATTAATGCTAATAAGGTCATAAGGGTGGGGTTCCGATCTGATAGGACTAGTGGCTTTATAAAAGAAAGAACAGAGACAGAGCTCCATCCATATGCACAAACCAAGAAAAGCCATGTGAGGACAGAGCAAGATAAGAAGGCAGCCATCTGCAAGCCAGGAAGAGAGCACTCACCACAACCTGACCATACTAGCATCCTGATCTCAGAAGAACAGCTTCCAGAATTGTTAGAAAATTAAATTATGTTGCTTAATTTACCCAGTCTTTGTTGTTGTTGTTGTTGTTGTAACAGCCTGAACAGACTAAGAACAATGCTATTTTCCCTCTTAAGATAGCCAGTGTCAATGTCTATTACTTCCAAGTAAGTTCTCAGTTTGAGGTAGCAAAGCAGCTGGTGAAGATGTTGGGGGGGGGGGCTCCTTCTTGTAGCTTTCCTCATGATCCTATAAGAAAGTTTGTTTCATAGAGAAGCAAAAAAGGAAAGACTCTTCCTAATGTGACCAACAAACTCAAATGTCTGAAACAATCAGAGGCTTATTGGGACTGAAAAGTCCCCATGTTACACCCCAAGCTAAATTTAGAGCCCACTAAGGCAGGGAGAAAGGAAGCACCTGGGAAATAAAATCAGTCCCAGAAAGAGATCCATGGAAAAGCACAAATTCTTGGCTCCTTCCAAATATCTCCAGGTGAGTTCTCTTTGCCTGACAAAGATAATAATCGTTCTCATTGTATTAAGCCATTCACCTAAATTGAATGGTAGCTTTGAACTTGGAAGCAAGAGGCAGATTAACCAGGCTTCACAACTAGCCTGTTGTTTTTTATTACCCAAATGCAGAGGCCAAAATGGAAGCTGTTAGACTAAGAATGAAGGGTTACCTGATGCACATTGAGACCAATTATGAAAAAAAAGGAAGCCATAGGGCTGGGTTCCAAGTTCAAGCACTATAACTCAATAAGACCTGCAGGTTTGATTAGAGTCACCCCTAAGTCATGTGGAGACCATGTGCAAGCATTCTATTTTGGAGGGCAGCAGGGGCTATGTATATAAACAATTCAATTTTTTAAGCATGCTACAAAATTTGTGGGTTTATGTAAGCTATTGTGACTTATCAGTGAATATTCAGAATGACGGGTATCAAAGAAATACTTAAATATTTGTTTACTACCCAATCAGTGCTCATGATGATTCTTCATAGTATCCTGGCACTATGTCTTCTTGTTCAGGTCCAGGAGCATCTCTCTGTATTCTTTATTGCCAAATGTGTCATTACTGGATAATTTCTTATCCCTCTTTGGAAGAAAAAGGAAGTAATGCTATTAATACTCATGATACCATGGCTCTTTGGAATCTATTTATATTGAAATGTTATACATCTTCTTGCTTGTTCGTTCCCACATACCACTTATTTCGTTTATTCAGAGATGGTTACTCTCCCATGATGATGAATCATCCAGAGTGTCACCCATGAACACTGGCTTCCAATGACTGTCTCAAAGGTTATTACTGTGTTTCATTGATAATGGTCACAAATACAAATCTTACTGAATATGTGAGAAAATGCAAACAATAATACATTTTGTGGTTATGTCACCTTTACTGTTTAGGATGTTATAGCTTAAATATAGAACAATACATCTTCCACTTATGTCTCCCCTGGACCTCTGTAGGCTGTCATCACTGCATTTCTAGAATTTGACCTCTTATGATGTTGACCTTCCCCTGCTTTTCCACACAACATTGTCAGTTTGGGAGACAGGATGGGGCTCATGGGTAGTTAGAGAAGAGAAGTCTCATCTGGGAAAGGAATGTCCAACTCTTGTCCGGCATGGCTTAAGAGCAGCCCATCATGTTTATAGAACATGGTGTTATATAAATGGGAGGAAAGAAGAGGATATCAACCAGAGAGGTCCATTGTCGTTGTGCAGTCCTTCCAGGCAACAGGCACACTTACCTCAGGAGAACAAGTGATATGGAAACAGTGAAAGAGGTAGGGTGACTGCTCTGGGTGCCAACTGTAGGAAGCACATGGCACAAATGTAGCACAGCAGTCAGGACAAGGGTAAGTGATAGTTTGCCAAACTGCCTTCTGGAACCCAGGCTCAGGACAATCCTATAGGAAAGAGCCTTATGGTTCTTTAAAGATCTGATCAATCCCTCGGGGATTTCTAATCCCTGAGCCAGGTGTGGGCATAGGTCCTTATATCCCAGTCACATCTGCATCAGGGTTTCTTAAATTTTCTGTACTATGTACTCTCTAACAGACTAGTGATGCCTATGAATGAACTCCCTCTCAGAATCATTTTATGCAAATAAAATACACTTGAAATGCACATAGCAAACATTATAAAATAATTCATGATATAGAAATCTATGCACTTCTTTATTAATGCTGGGTTTGGGGTATAGGTATCCAAAGAGTGAATCAAAGGGGATAAACAGAGACCAGGGTCCATGAAGGTCCTGGTCTGTGCACAGGAAGTCCCATCCATGAGGATGGTGCTGCTAGCTCTGGCAGTTCCAAGACACTTGAAGGGGACATAGAAAATGCTGAGGTAAGTGTATCTAGAGGCCAGGACCCATATGGGACCAGGTTGAGGGGAAATAAAGCCATGCCCAGATGGTGCTACGAGATCAATTTGGGCATCAAAGGGGTATTGAGAAAATTTCTAGGAAGATTCCAAAGCACAGGACCCCTTGGGACATGAAGATCAGAGCAAGGGACTTGTTTGCCAAGTCTAATGCCCACATTGGTGTTGATTACTAGCCAGTTGTTTTTTTGAAAAATCCAGTGGCTGGCAACTCATGGATACTGTTAATGACACAGCATTGCTCAAGTGTCCCCAAAGGTTGGAAGGCAGAAGTCTGTGATTGTTCACTTTCTAGGCAATGTACAGTCCCCAGCCACTGTCCTGGAAGGCAGAGGCCTGCTAAATGAATGCATCTTCTAGAAGAAAATTGTATCTTATGCCTTGTTTAGGGAAGAACTTCGAGGACAATGGTCAAAAGAAGTTCTCACAAGAACTTGGGTTGAGCCAATGTTCTCAGTCTGTAGTCTTATGTCTACTTCCAAAAAGATGTATAATGTGGGCCAGTGTCCAGGGCTCTTTGAAATTTTTTTCACTCTCTCCTTTTCCTAAAAGGAAGGAGATCTGTTGTAGTCTTGTTTTCCTTTACCATTGCCTATGGGGAACATTGTAGGTTATTCAATTTACCATTGATATCTGAGGTCTTCTTTATTTTCACTAATATCTAATTAAAATATAGTGTTTCCTTCACATGTCATTGCAGGCAAAAGGCTGGAGTGGTATCAGCAATATTGGTCACTGATGAATCACAGATATTTGTTATCACATGAGATTTGTGGTAAATATATCAAAATGCCATTCATAGTCATCACTTTTGAAACTGCCTCAGTATATGCACTTACCACTAGATTTTGTTATTCCACACATTTATTAAAAGGACATAGATTTCTATATCAATAATTGTTTTATATTTTGGTATATACATTTCAAGTGTTTTGTTGTTGTTGTTGTTTAAAAATATGATTTTGACAAAGAGTCCATCCAGAGGCATGCCTAGACTGCTAGAGAGGCCACAGTACAGAAAGTTTAAGAAACCCTGAGGCAATGTGACTGGGGTATAAGGAGCTATACCCACACGTGGTTCAGGAATCAGAAATCCAGGACTTGGAGTTGAACTTAATACCTGAAAAAAGACTTGGGTTTCTTTTCTTTTGTCTCCTCTTCTCTCCCTTCCCTGCCTTCCTCCTTGGCTCCCTCCCTTCACCCCTCCCTCTTTCTTTCCTCCCTTCCTCCCTTCTTCTATCTCAAACTGTGTAGTTATTTATTTTTTCATTATGTTATTTATTTATTTATTGGTACTGGGGATTGAACCCAGAGGCACTTAACCACTGAGCCACATCCCCAGACCTTTTTTATTTTTTATTTAGAGACAGGGTCTCACTGAGTTGCTTAGGGCCTTGCTAAGTTGCTGAGGCTGGCATTGAACTCGCAATCCTCCTGCCTCAGCCTCCCGAGCCACAGGGGTTATAGGAATGCACCACTGTGCCTAGCTTATTTTCTTCATTATGTTTTATCAGCTATCCCTTTGCAGAAGGAGTCATGTCCTTGTTAGCTCACTCCACCAAGTTATTGAAATGTCACATATCTTTCCATCCCAACCTTCTATCTCATTCTTGTAGACTAACCAGACTATCTTAATTCTGTCTTTAAGGAAACTTGAAGAGTGGGAATTATAGATTTGATATCAGAAGCGAGTTTGGGGAAGGGAGTTTCTATGACAGCTTGGGACTGCCAAGGACAGATTCTGGCCCTGAGATGGTCCATTTGGTTTTGTTCATATCCTGAAAAGCATTGTGTGTATCAGCTAAATCCTTTCTGTTATGAGAAGCCCTAATTAATGCATGCTCTGATTTGTTCTTCCCTGCTGAGGACTTCAGATTAATGATTACTGGGTGCCACACATGTTATCTCTTATGTATCTTTAATAAAAATAACAATGGCTACAATTTACAATGGCCTTACTGTGTTCAGGAGCCCTGTGCTCAGCCCTTAATATTCATGATTTTATTTAACCCTCCTGCCACTCTCTGAGGTAACTCTTGAGCATCATTTGCTTCACTGTATAGAGGGAGGAACTAAGGCTCAAAGAATTTCAGTAAATTTCTCAAGGTCACACCACAAGGAAGAGGTACGGTGAGTTTCACACCAAGACTTGTTTGATTTCATAGCACTTAGCCACTTGCCATTGTGCTGTTATGTTTCAATGGCAAAAGGAAGTGAGAAATGGAATAATAGAATTTGGGCAAATTAGCAAGAAAAATGAGGTAGCACTGTTGCATCATCTTCTGACAGCCCATCTTTCAATCCCCTTGCCTTGACACTCCCAAGGTGCTTGGAATACTGATTGTGCTGGATGAGCAAAATATGGTATGGCCAAGGAGGTGGTGGACTCCTGTCTCCAAGATTGGACCCGACAAGTGGGAGGTGCCATTCCTGCCTCAATATCTGGCAGCTGCCTACCAGAGAGCTCTAGGGTATGCCATAGAGGGTAGGAGGAAAGGGAATTGAGTGGGATGGATCTGGAACCTTGGTTAGTCTGGTGGGATAGACTCCAATCAGCTCTGTGACCTTGGGAATGTTCTTTAATCTTTTTGCTTTTACTTTGTGCCACAGGGAGGTTAGGCTACATTTGTAGAAATTTTAGGCAGTCTATGATGCCATGAAATTTTTAAAACGTTGTGAGTTGTTGATGGACACAATACCTTTTTCTTTTTAATGGATTTTTTAATATGTGACAGCAGAATGCATTATAATTCATATTACATGTATAGAACACATTTTCATATCTCTGGTTGTATATAAAGTATATTCACACCAATTCATGCCTTCATACATGTACTTTGGATAATGATGTCCATCACATTCCACCATCATTTCTAACCCATGCCCCCTCCCTTCCCCTCCTACTGCTCTGCCCTATCTAAAATTCGTCTATTCCTCCCATGCTCCCATTCCTATCCCACTATGAATCAGCCCCTTTATATCAGAGAAAATATTCGGCATTTGATTTTTTGGGATTGACTAACTTCACTTAGCATTACTTTTTCCAGTGCCATCCATTTATGTACAAATGCCATGATTTTATTCTCTTTTACTGCTGAGTAATATTCCATTGTGCATCAATGCCACATTTTTTTTACCTTTTTCTACTTAGTTGTTTTTTTGTGGTGCTGAGCATCATACCTAGTGCCTCACATGTGCTACGCAAGCGCTCCATCATGGAGTCACAACCCCAGCCTGATGTTCTGATTTTTAAGGACAGAGAATGCTGTCATGAGAGACATAGTTTCTGGAGTGTTCTGAGTCTGCTAGCTCCCATGGGTGCTCACCCCCTGACATGGTGTCATTTCTCCTTCAGTTTTCTGACACTGTTTTGTGTCATTTTATAAGATTCCTCTTCCATGTTAGTTACCAGCTGTCATATACCCCTAGAGTTTAGCTCCAACAGAGGAGCTCTTGCTTGGGATCAAGCTTTGAGGGCTCATGTTCCCACTCAGTTACCTCCTGTGCCTTAATTTCATCATTTGTAACAAGGGAGCAATAATGGTGCTTTTCTCATGGGGTCATCTGAGTACTAAAGGATGCATTCACATACTGAGCTCTGCTGCTTCACATACCAGGTACATGGATCTACTCCTTCAATGTCTGTAATTATTAGCAGCAATTGAACTCTTAGTCAGTTTTGTCATTGCTATAACTAAAAGATCTAACCAGAACAACAACAACCAGAGGGGGTTTATTTGGGGGTTCACAGTTTCAGAGACCTCAGTCCATAGACAGCCATCTCCATTCCTCAGGCCTCAAGGTGAGGCTGAACATCATGGCAGAAGAGTGTGGTGGACAGAAGCAGCTCATATGATGATCAGAAAGCAGAGAGAGACTCCACTATCCAGACACAAAATACATACCCCACAGCCACACCCCCAATGAACCGTTTCCTCCAGCCACACCCCACCTGCCTCCAGTTACCACTCAGTTAATCCCTACCAAGGGGATTCACTAATTCGGTTAAGACTTTCACAACCTAATCATTTCTCCTCTGAAACTTCTTGCATTGCTTCACATGGTTTTTGGGGGACACCTCACATCCAAACCATAACAAACTACAATTAATAAACATTTTCAGAGTGCCTCCTCAGAGCAGAGCCCACAGGGGACATACAGAAGCACCATCAAGTCCCCTTAGCCTACAGCTGCGTGTTGCACTTCCCAGATACAGATGCTGACACAGAGTGTGGGGTATAAGACACCAGTTGGGAATCAATGTCTGTGAAAATAAGTGGGAGAAAGCAAGACTGTACAGAGGAGGACATGGAATGGTGTATGACAGTCCTAACAAAGCCTTGGCCAATGTGGCAGAAAATTCTGGAACAAGCCATCCCCTCAGACTGTCCCATGTGGAACCAACATTGCCAGGCCTCCGTGTCCTGATCTTGTTCACTCACTGGATGTAGGCCATCTTGGGAAGAACATGACCTTGGCAGTGTTCTCAATAGCTTGGGCAGACCCCAAAAGGGCTGATAACTGGAGGTCACCTGTTGGGCTTGACAGCAAGCTGTTCCTTGAAAGGAGATTTAGGCAGCACAGCGAGTGGAATGCCCACCACTCAAAGAGTTTATAAATGACCAAGGGCATGCAGAGAGGACTGCAACCGATGGCAGATTTTCCCTGGAGAAGTTCCCAGAGCCTGGCTGAGCTGAGAGGTAATTAACCCAAAGCCACCAAATACAAACTTACTATAGTGAGAAATCAGGTCCACTAGAGAATGGATGGGAAAGTCTGAGATCTGTGCTCCATGCCACACTGGAGTGGACAAGGTGAAGTTAATTAAGCCCAAGGTCAGAAACCTAGGTGAGGGGTGCTGGGAGAAGAAAAGAAAAGGGCAAGCATTCTACAATGGATTTTATCAGTGCAGGTTCATCACATGACTTGTGGTGGCCAGAGTGAAAACTCAGGATGTGAGCACCTGTTCTAACCAATATGAAGGCTATGTCCGAACAGGGCATGCTGGGAAGCCTGGTATCTTATAAATGGAAGCTCTGTGAGTTCAACATGCATTCTGAAGGAGAATCCAAAAATCTTCTGTGACCCTTGTAACAGACTTGTAAGTGAAAGTAAAGCCAAATTCTGGGTGTAGAGAGGAAGACCATTTTATGGCCCCAGACCTTCTCTGTTTCCCTACTCAATGTAAGTCATCCACACTCCTTCATCTATTGCTTTTATATCATGGTCTTGACCACCGTGATAATCTCTACCTATTAAAATGGCCCATTTTGTAGCAAGACTGTGGAACCAACCTAGATGCCCTTCAATAGACGAATGGATAAAAAAATGTGGCAGTTATACACAATGGAGTATTACTCTGCATTAAAAAATGACAAAATCATAGAATTTGCAGGGAAATGGATGGCATTAGAGCAGATTATGCTAAGTGAAGCTAGCCAATCCCTAAAAAACAAATGCCAAATGTTTTCTTTGATATAAGGAGAGTAACTAAGAACAGAGTTGGGAGGAAGAGCATGAGAAGAAGATTAACATTAAACAGGGGTGAGAGGTGGGAGGGAAAAGGAAAGAGAAGGGAAATTGCATGGAAATGGAAGGAGACCCCCATGGTTATACAAAATTACATACAATAGGAAGTGAGGGGAAAGGGGAAAAAAAAACAAAACAAGGGGGAGAAATGAATTACAGTAGAGGGGGTAGAGAGAGAAGATGGGAGGGGAGGGGAGGGGGGATAGTAGAGGATAGGAAAGGCAGCAGAACACAACAGACACTAGTATAGCAATATGTAAAACAGTGGATGTGTAACCGATGTGATGCTGAAATCTGTATACGGGGTAAAAATGGGAGTTCATAACCCACTTGAATCAAAGTGTGAAATATGATTTGTCAAGAACTATGTAATGTTTTGAACAACCAACAATAAAAATTAAAGAAAAAAAATAAAATGGCCCATTTTGGGAGAAAGTGTTTAGTAGGGGTTAGGAGAATAGCTTCCCATCTTGGCCCTCTTACAACTTCGGAGACACAACCTGGAGACATATTATGGAGGGTCTGGGAATGCCCACACCAGGAGGGTATATTTACTTTGGCAAGAATTTGGGAATCATTGAAAACTTAGTGATCTTGGCGGGATGGAGAAGTTAGACCTGGGCTTTAGCCAAATCTGTTTGCCAACAATGTTCCGGATGTTCCAGAACAGTGGGAACTGGACACCTAATGCTAAAGTCCTATTGTCTTAGCCTCTGTGCTGAAGGAAGGGGGACTGAGATGGGGTAGCAGTAAGGGAGAAGGACAGAATAGGACAGATGACACAAGCTACTCCAACCTCTGAACTTGATGTCAACGACAATGGCAAGTCCCTCTAACAACAATAAAGGGGTCTAGAGGAGGAGGTGGTTTGGGGGAAAGGGTAGTTGGAGAGGGTGCATTTCTTTTGGTAGTGAGATATTAATGGGGGAAAAGAGAAAAAAGAAATCAAGAAAGAGGTCATTTGGGCAGGTGCCAGCCTCAGCCTGTTCTGCACTAGGACCCTGGAGAGTAAGCTGTGCTTTTTCAGGTAAGGCAGCTGAGGGTTTCAGATTTCGGTGCCCATTACCCAGTGACTATGGGCCACCATGGGGATAGGGAAAAATCCCAGGTCCTTCTAGTTCCCTACATACCTGTGCCGAGTAGCTTCCTTCTCTTCCTCTGAACGCTGTTCTCCTGAAGCTAATCATAGGTGCTGAATGTTTGGAAGAAAATCACAGTGAGAAGAGCAGGGTGTATAACCAGAGGGTCAAAAGGGAGCCAGAGGATCTGGGTGGAGTGCCAACACTGTCAGCTGTCACAGTGAGCACTGTCTTGAAAAAGAAGAGTGGCTTGCCAGCAAAGGTTCTGGCCTGGCTGGTCCTCATCCTCCTGCAGCCATCTGCTGCTTCCAGGAACAGGGTTTGAAATCCTGGGCCACTGTCTGTTGCAGCCTTCACCTTGCATTCCCCCTTTGCCATGGAAAAAAAGGGAAGCCAGAAAACATTTATCCAATGGGCTGGGTTGTGCCCTGGCTGTTGGCATATCCGTGATGCTCTGGTTTGGGGGTTGAGGCGGAGTGAGAATGCTCAGGCCTGCAAAGGTTTCCTGGTTCCAGCTCATTATCAATTTCAATGTTGTGGCATCCAAGATGAGGCAGCCATTAGTGCTTTGGCTCTCTGGTAGCTTCTCTAAGATGGCCACTTGTCAGCAGTCAGGACACTGGCCCTCACCCACTGGCTGATGCTCTCAGGCCATTAGTCTTGCTGGAAGACTCAGGAAGCAGAGGACTTAAGCAATGCTGTAATCACATGTGAATTGCTTTGGCGTAGAGGATTCTGGGTCTGAACCACAAAGCAGGGAGGGGTGGGGACAATGCCTCTTCCTTCCTTGAAAATACATAAATAAAGAAAGAATAATGAGAGCAATGGGAATACAGACACTATAAAGCTTCCCTCTCAGACCTACTGAGTCACTTTCCTACCCTTCAGGCCTGGGCCTATGCTGTAAGTGTTGGGTGAAGCTCCAGTCCAGGATCTCGGATGAACCAGTAACTGAAAGGTTCATTTTTGGCATGAAAGGAATATTCAGTATTCCCATCCAGCCTCTGGCTGCCTTCTGCTCTGAGGGGTCCATGGATGTTAAAGTACTTTGCACATCATTCCTGCTAAAATCCACTTCTTACCATAGTCTCTCCTCCCCTCCCCTTTCCTTTTCTCTCCTCTCCTCTCTTCTCAGCGGGTTCCTACCTACTGCACTCCCAGGAAGGCAAGGAAGCAGACCTGGCTTTACCTTCTCTTTTCAAGCAGCAAAACAGAAACACAGTAGACAGCTGGGAGTCACCTGCAAAACCTGGACACCATCTCTCTGTTTCTCTTCCTGCTAGAGTACAGTGTACTGCACGCTCAGGGGCTGCCATCTGTGGGCTACCTCACTCCCACCGGGGCTGGTATGGAGCAAGCTTGTCAAGAAGACCCCTTCTTCCAGTGTGGACCATGCCAACATCCCTCTGCCAACCCCTTATGCCTTCCCACTCTCTGGTTTTTCTCAGGTTTGGCATCCTTCCAATCCCACAGGAATTGAGCTGATAAATGAATTCATACTCAAAGGTTATTGACTTAATTTGTCACCTCCATCCAGGAGCTGTTTGCACTGAAAAGAGATCCACCAGGGAGAGGGCAATGTTTAACTGCAAAGAATGCCTTTCTAAAGGTGGGGTTTCGGGCACAGGGGCCGTTGGGCAGCCTCTGTCAGATCACCACAGGGGTGACCTTTCTTTCTGCAAAGTCCCGCTGCAAAGGAATTCCCAACTTCAGTATGCACAGGAGTACCCAGGGGTGCTTGGGAAACACTGCAGATTCTTTGACCCTAGAGATTTGATTTAGTAGGTCTGGATGGGGCATGGGAATCTGCATTTTAATCTACTTCCTGATAAAGTGGTTCAGGAGCCATGTTTTGAAAAAAGTACTTTGGTATTGCATTCATTTGGTAGGGCTGCCATGTAAAATATCAGATGGGTGGGAGGGGGTCCTTAAAATACAGACATTATTTTTCCCACAGTCTCAGAGGTTACAGTCTAAAATTGAGCCATTGGCAGGGTTGATTTCTTCTGAGGTAAGTGGCAGCTGTCTCCCCCTGTCCTCATATACTCTTTCCCCTGTATGCATACCTCTGATGTCTCTCTGTGTAAATTTCCTCCCCTTATAAGGACACCAGCCATATAGGATTAAGCCTGTCCTATGCCCTCATAATAATTATCTCAACAAATACAGTCACATTCTGAAGTTCCAGGATTAGGGCTCTGTCATATGAAGTTGAAAGGTAGTGGCACAATTCTACCAAAGATAGGCAGGCAGAAGCAAATACTAATGAAGCCAGACATGGTGGCACATGCCTGTAATCCCAGCAACTTGGGAGGCTGAGGCAGGAGGATTGTGAGTTCAAAGCCAGCCTCCTCAACTTAGTGAGACCCTAAGCAACTCAGTGAGACTCTGTCACAAAATGAAAAATAAGAAGGGCCAGGGATATGACTGAATGGTTAAGTACCCCCGGGTTCAGTTCCTGGGAGAGAGAGAGAGAGAGAGAGAGAGAGAGACAGACAGACAGACAGACAGACAGACATTTATGTAGGCACAACAGAAAACACCAAGTTCTTCCCTCTTTTCAGAAACTGCGAGAGAGAAAACACAGCCAGGTTGGAAAAGATGGTAGAGAAATCCCTGGGATCTGCCCATGAACGGGAGGCACAGCGCCCCCTGTTGGCGCCGCTGGTCTCCGTTCAGGACACCACCTTGCCTCACCCTTTCAACTGCCTTCCCTAGTGTTCTTAGTCCCTAGGGTAGAAATAGTCTTTCTTCTTTCAGCTTCATGCGATGAGAGAACAGTCTTTGGTGCTGGCACCAGTGTGGCCGCCCAGGCAGCCCTTGCCTCCGCCTTGGAGGATGTTTCTTTCCCCAGGAAAAAAAAAAGAAAAACAGCGAAGACCCTTCACCCTCCCCATTCATCATCACCACGGGCAATCTAATTACAGCCTTGTCTTAAAAGAGGAACTCATTTACAATTGAGACTTCTTCCTTATGAAAATGTAACATCTTGAACTATGTTTTTATGGCCCCCTTTTACAAAAATAAAAAAGGAAATTAATTAATTTCCTTGTACACAGGAAAGGCTCACGAGGTCTTGCTGGTTGTACACAGAAAGGATGCTTGCTCGTTCTCTCTCTCTCTCTCTCTCTCTCTCTCTCTCTCTCTCTCTCTCTCTCTCTCGGCCTCCCGCTGTGTGACAGTAAAATGCTAAAATGATTTTGGCAGGAGAATATTCTCAAAGGCTGTTTTTATTTCAGCAGCAGAAGAGTATCTCAGAACGCAGGCTGCACCTCTGCCCTGTGGGGCTGTTTCTAATTGTAGGAGGTGAGCTGCGGAAATCCTTCCCCCAGCCGGGTGGGGAGAAAGCGGTGAGAAACCTAAGGAAGATAATCGTGTCCGCCACACTCAGTGCTCACCACTTAAAGGAATTAACTTGTTGGAATAAAATATTTCTATGGGTGCAGAAAACTATGCATTAGAATAATGAGGCTGACCCCTTCTCTACGCATTGCAATCACTGGGGTTTGTTTCTTTCCTTTCTAATCACAACATGTTATCTTCGTCCTTGCTCACACCTCTGTAGGCAAGACTGGCTGAGAATACTTTAGATTATCACCTTCTCATTTCAGTGTGAAATAATTGCCCAAGGATGGAAACTGACAAACAGGAATGTGGATTTCGGAAAGCAGGCCTCTTGTTATTTAGGATACCCCAAATGTGGATTATTTGGGTCGATCACTTCTCCCGTCCTCACTCTTACCCCTTTAGAAAAAGACCTGTGTTTTCGCAGACCTGGATTGATTTGAAATTTTACAGACAGCTGGGATACTGATATGTTTAATTAAAAACTATACTACACAGCAGCATTAAGGGTATGAGGTCCTGGGGAGCTTTGTGGGTTTAACTCTTGGTGCCACCCACTTACCAGCTGTGTGACCTTGGGGAAATTGCTTAACTTCTCTGTGCCTTCATCTTTTACCCAAATAAAATGAGTCAGTAATAATAATTCCTTATGGGGTGGTGAGATCTGAATGTGTTAGTGCATGTAAAGTGCTTGGAAAAATGGCTGACAGGCACAGAGTAAACACTCACAAAATATCAGCCGGTCTTATTTATGCCCTTGGAGACGGAAGAGGAGCTGCTTTCCTGGTCTCCTCTAATAATCATTATTAAGCATTGTCCCAGATGGAAAGAGAAGTAACCAAAGACCCTGCCCTCAGGAAACTTCAGTTTAGCACCTGTGCTGGTCATTTAAATGGTTCATTATAATACAGATTGAAATAGATGCTCAGAGGGGATCACAGTGACATGGCGTGGAGGTCATAAGCAGAAACACTTAACAGGAGAAGATGCAAGATGGCAATGTGAAGGTCTCCAGAGGAGGGAAACAAAAGAAAGGGGTTCCAGGCTGTGGAGAATCAGGAGCGCAGGGAGAGGAAGAAGCCAGCCTGCACAGGACACTTTAGATAAGGGTAGGGACATCTGCCCTGCAACACGGACAGAAACTAATGGTAATTGGGGGCCTCCTCTGTCCTGCAACAACCCAGCACCCCAATTTGCATTTCCACGTAAAAGATCAGCAAATGATGTTGGAACAATTAAGTACTATCTATATTTTTCCCCTGGAAGAGTTTTAATTTCTTTCTTTCTGTTTTTTTAGTGATGAGCAAAGTCCTATAGTGACCAACTACGATTTAACAGAAAGACTTCCCCAATTTTGTCCATATGGGCCATTTATTACACCCAGAGAACTCTTTGTAGTCACCACAAACGCGCAGCTACCTCTGGGGTACGATGCGACCGCTATTTAACTGTCACGTAACATGACAATCGAGTGTCCTATTAGAGCTAAAATTTAATTGTGAAGACGGGTACCATATTTAACTGCAATCCTGGGGGGAATTTAGGTTGACAGGCTGTAATTACCCAAACTGGAACCTGGCCAGGACACACCTACTCTTTGCCAAAAGAGCTATGGGGGTTTTAACCACCGCAGGCATGGGAAGCCGGCGGGTCTTCCCGACAGTGGGGAAGTGGCACTTGCAGCCCCACAGCGCCCCCTAACCAAGCTCCAGGCAAGTGCAGGCTGTCCCGGCCGCAGGCCTTTTTCTGACCCGTTGCACTTGGAGGTTTCCAGCAAAGCCCCTGTCTGCCGGCACCTGGCTCCAATCCATCACGGGTTATCAGAAACTTGCCATTTAAGGTTGTGCAGCTGTGAGTCTTGCAGTCAGGTTCTTACTGGCGCTTATCTGTGTCTGTCTGTCCTGCGCGTCTCCCCCCAGGTCCTGCTACTTCTCTCTTATCACGACAGAAGTGCCTGTCCTGCTAAAATAATTACCCAGCAGAGCACAGTGTTTCTCATCAGCAGCTGCTGTTTCGACATAGAGATCAATTAGAGGCATATTTTGACTGGGGAAGTGGGCTGGTCAGGCCGGTTTACGAAAAATCCCATTAGAATTCTTCCTACAAAATGTAGTTGGGTCTTGGAATGCAATTGTTATCAAAAAAAAAAAAGAAAAGAAATAAAAATAAAAACTGGGTCAAGAGGAGGTGGAAATGTGGCTTGCCGATGTCACTGAAGGGTTAAAATGGAGAAAGTTCTCGGCTGCAAGCAGCAGTGTGAATAAATGTGGTCTTAATTTAAGGTTATGGATTTTTAAAAAGCCTAGCTTTTTGTCTTCAGAAGTCTTTGCATTCATATCAGTTAAAAAATAATTTAGACAGAAAATAAATGTTGGAGCAAACTCAAATTATTATGTGCATTTTAAATAAACCTGTGTTTTCTGCTGCAGACATAGCATATGAATAATAACATTAATAATGATCATGATGATTTGTCAACTGATGATATTTTCCATCAGACCTTCCAGGCTGCTGGTTCCTGGCTCTGCTATTTAACTTAGCCGACCTGTCCTTCATGATAGCAGCCTTCACTCCGTCTGCAGAGTGAGAACATCTCTAAGCTCAGGATCTAGTCCCAGCTCTGCATTAATTAGCTGTGTGACCTTGGGCAGGTTGCTTAACATCTCTGGCCTGCTGTCAAAGAATGGAATGGCCTAGAGGGGAATTGGCAGAGCTGTAATAAGGAAAATCAAAAGATTTACAGTCCTATCACCTGGGATTATTTTCCTTTTTTAAAGAATAAAAGTTCTGAAAAAAAGAAGTAGACTCCAAAAGCAACTTCAGCCAAGCAATTATTGGTCAGGGCACAGAAGGAAGTTAGATTAAGACTAATTTTTAAATACATGTGGACAGGTTTTCCTCTCAGTTTCTAAGGACACACACATATACATGCACACATAGATATACATTGGTCAGAGGGGAATCCACTTAAAATGCTCACTTTTCTACTTTCCTGAAGAGACACATGTTTACTGTTCTTAAAGGGCAACAACAACATTATCAGAATATGACTCTCTATTTAATACTTTTAATAGTATAATGCTGTCCAGACACTACCAGTATAACAAAAATATACAAGGGGAAAGAATATGAAATTGCCATTTTGAGAGGTCAGAATGAATTGAATGTCAGAAAGTTTCTACAGTTTGAACTATTATTTAATGTACAATAATTTGGATCTGGAATGTTCTTCAAAGGCTCATATGCTAAAGGTTCTTCAAAGGCTCATATGCTGGGAGGTGGTGAAACCTTTCAGAGGTGTGGCCTAGTGGAAGAAAGCTAGGTCATTGGGGGCGTGTCCTTGAAGGGGCTATTGGAAATCCATCACCTTCCTGTGTCTGTCTCTTTGCTTCCTGCCCTCCATAAGCTGAGCAGGTTTGTATCACCACAGGCTCCCACCATGCTATTCTGCCTCACCACAGGCTCCCAAACAATGGGGCCAACTGACCGTAGAGTGGAACCTCTGAAACCCTGATCCAAAATAAACCTTTCCTCCTTCTAAATTGTTTATCGCAGGCATTTGTCACAGGGATGGAAAACCTAGTAGCACTTAATGTATGCTACTAGTACATGTACATGCTTTTTGATAATACTAGCAATCTAGTCTAGATAACTGAGCTTGTTTTGTATTTTTATTTCTTTAGCGGAGCTTATGGGATGATCAGTAAACCCTTCATATTCCTATCCTAACACTTAGAATACTATAACACAAGACTGAAGAGAAGCTGGCTGCGGTGGTGTACACCTGTAATCCCAGAAGCTCCAGAGGCGGAGGCAGGAGGATCATGAGTTCAAAGCCAGCCTCAGCGAGGTGCTAAGCAACTCAGTGAGACCAGGTCTGTAAATAAAATACAAAATAGGACTGGGGATGGGGCTCAGTGGTCATGTGCCCCTGAGTTCAATCCCTGGTTCCAAAAAAATAAAAATAAAATAATAAGACCAAACAGAAAACACTAGAGTCCCAGGTCACATTCCTAATCATAGGCCAGCCCCTGATTTGGTCCTATAAGAATATGAGCAGAAGCTGCTATGTGGGAGGATTGGTGAGAGCTGTTGATGGGGCTGTTAGCTTTTATGCAAGGGGAAGGGTACTGTGCACTTGTCAAGGATGATCACAATGGAGATGGTCTCTATGAGACCTCTGCACAGTTTCACTTGAAGAATTGAAATTTTAATGTATGTCCCTGGGGAGAAATTCTTCTTCACTAAGAATTTATGAGTTAATTGGCCATTATTTTTATTACCAATTTTTTAAAAACTACGAATACAAATAATATACCCAATAATGATTTTAGGGGCAGCTAATGTGATAGAATGGTCTCAAACATTTTCAAAAGAAAAAAGATGAGGTTCTTAGGGAAAGGGACTCTTTCATGAATAAAGTGAGTGGATTCCACAATGAATAAAGAACTAATGATTCCAGATAGGAACTATCAAATTTATCAGTGATTAGATTTTCCACTTCCTGTATTTTATTTCTGTATTTTTTGTTGCTTCTTCCACATCTGTAAAATGGCCAAAATAACCAGACCAGGTGGTTCCTAAAACATGTTTTTGAATGATAACTAGAAATTTTCAGTGCAAAATAATCAATAAATTGTGAACAAGTGTTTAAAAAGAAAATAGCAGGGTGTCATGGTGCATGTCTGTGATTTCAGCAGCTTGGGAGGCTGAGACAGGAGAATCACGAGTTCAAGGCCAGCCTCAGCAACTTAGTGAGGTCATAAGCAACTTAGGGAGACCCTGTCTCAAAATAAAATATAAAAAGGGCTGGGGATGTGGCTCAGTGGTTGAGTGTCCTGGGTTCAATTCCCAGTACCAAAAAAAAAAAAAAACCACAAAAAAACCCACCTGTAATCTCCTCATTCCAAAGCTATTACAGAACAGTTTTACCCAGATGTTTTTACACACACACACACACACACACATTTTTAAAATGCTCAAAAATGAGATAGTTTCCAACCTTTATGTGTGTGGGGTAGGGGGTAGCAAATCATGGACACTTTTTCATATCAATAAAAATTAAGCTATTGTTTTAAAGTGAGTACATAATATTCCACTTTATGCTAAACCAATCAGCTACAAATGCATGTTGAAATTGCTCCCACTTTTCCTACTGTAAACCTCACTGAGATAATCTATCTTGTTGTACTTTTCTTTGTATATTTGTTGATTATTCCTTAGGATTTGTTCCTGTAGGTAGAATGCATGAATCCAACCACAAGACTTTTGTTATGATTTGCTAAATTAATTGTTCACCAGAAAGACTGTACCTATTTACAGTGTCCTTAATAGAAAGTGAAAAGGCTCATTTCCCCTCCCTTTGCCATCAATGTGTTTAATGTTTGACAATCTGATCAATGAAAGAAAGTCTAGGGTGCTACTTGATTTGGTGTCTCTATGATTACCGGTGAGATGGAATTTCTTCAATCTTCATAGATAGTTGATTTGTATTTCTTCTTTTGTGGATGGTGTACTAATCCCACTTGCCCATTTTTCTATTTGGATGTTCCTCACTTTCTTATTGACCATAAGAGAACTTTACATATTAAGGATGCTCTTCTTTCAATTGCTTTATGTGTGAAAACAAATATTTTCCCCACTTTTCCCTTGTCCTTCAATTATTTTTGGATTTTTTTTTCAATGACAAACTGGACATTTTTATCTATAGCAGTGATTAACTTTTTCCTTAACATTTCAGTCTTCAGGCTCACTGGGAAAAGGCAACATATTCATATATGTTTTATTTTTCCAGTCATATTGAGGTCCACTGCAATTGAAACTCTCTTTTCCCTCAAATCATGTTTCTTGTTACTTTTTAGAAGTTCTGGAGTGAAGTCATAGGGGACTTTGGAAACTCTAGCATTAATAGTAACACTTGACATTTTTATTTCCAGTTTGCTATACAATCACTAATTAGTGGCCCTCCTTAGCTTAGCCCCAGGGGTCAGTCTGCCTGCTATTTATTCACTCCATAGGACACTAAGGCACAGAAGTGGGAAGAATATGGCATTCCATTTGGTGGGTGTCACCCTCACTGCCCAAAAACTCAGGCTCCTGTTTTCATGTGTGCTTAAACCAAGATGAGACAATTCCTCTAGGTAGACTGGCAGATTCCAGGATGCAATGAGACCATCAGAATGAGTTCTCTGGGTAAAATGTCACTACTCTCCCTTCCGAATCCCCAGTAAACTCATATACCATATTGAATAGATTACAACCTGGGTCCTTCCAATGTGGACTTGGACAACAGAAGAGATGATAGCACTTCTCTATTCATTGTTAATTGTTGGCAATCAGAATAAGAGACCTACAGCAAGATTTGGGAAACACAAGAAAAAAGGAGGAAAAGAGTGGAAGGAAAATGCCCCTGAACTTGGTGAATGGAGTCTTTCAGAGGCTGAGCCCACAGCCACCTCAAATGACACCCATTTACATCACAAAGTTTTGAATCAGAACAGGTACAATCCTAGAGTAGTTATTAAGCTATGTAAGGCACACTGGGGTCCCTCCAGCCCCCACCATGTGTCATGGATCAATACTTATGAACAAATGCAATAAAAAAGAATTCAAAATTTGAAAATATGCTTCAAATATCAGTCCCATTGTTATTATGAGATTCAAAAGAGAACAATTACTCTGTAAAAAAATGCTATAAAAGTCTCTATTCTTCTCAGTTTGTATGATCATCTCTTTGCAGACCAGCAACAGCTCACCTGTTCGTACAGGCACAGCTGGTACCAGTCCACAACCCACGCTTTTTGAGCAACCCTGAGCTAGAGCATTCAGGGAAGGAGTTGGGATTGGCAGCGTGAAATTCCTCCAAGGTGTTAAGTAATGAGGTGTGGTAAGGGTCTTTTGAATGTAGCAACAAATAGATATTTGCAAAGAGTGTCTTCAATGGTGTGGTTGAGACAGAAGCCAGACTAAATCAGTGGAGTTGTTTCTTGGTGTTCGTGGAGACTAAAAAAAATGTAGAAGTGAAGGTAAACTAAATCGTGAAGCACTTCATACTTTATACTGGTAAACATCATCTTTGTTTATACAAAACAGTTAACACAAATGTCAGGCTAAGTTCAGAGGCCTGGACAATTGGGTGGAGTCAGGCAAAGATAAGCCCTGTGACTTCACTCAAGTCCTTCATCCCCTCTGATCTCCCATTTATTTGCCCACGATCTCGTCTCTGTGTTTGTTTCCAACTTTTGTATTCTATGCTTTGAAGTTTAAATAATCACTGCAAATATTGGTGCTCCTGGAAATGAACCAACTTCTTTGGAGTCATGGAGTGCTATTGAATCTGGCTGTACATCTTCAGGCAGACAGCTGCCAGCAAAATCCTCAGTTCGTTATGACTAGTAAGATCAACCTGTCCCTCCCCGCAAAGCATTTAAGAACCCCAAAGCTTATGGTTCAAACCATACACTCAACCTCAAACAGGGATGAAACCCAACTGGATCTCAGAGGCATTAGAAATGCTGAGAATTTAGCTTCAGAGTCATGTGTGGTGGCCTGTGATCTGCTCAAGGTTCTAACACTTGATTAGATTATTCCTGCTGCCATAAAAGAAAAAGCCTAGAAATCATGGATCTCATGACCTTCTGGTGAAAGGATCTGGCAGCCAGGTGATCTACAAGAAGCTACCTCCGGGATTGGAGAAGGTCAAGTTCAAAGCCAAATCTTACCTTAAAAAATTGTGGATCCAGATTCTTTGTGCTAAGATTCTAGTGTTCATGGCAATGGTGTAGAATCTACAACATGGCCCAGCTGGGAAGGAGAGGAAACAATCTAATGCATCCTTGAGTTTCTCTGGCTTTGAGAAGGCCAAGAGAAAAGGCGGTGTGGAGTGTAGGCGGGCAGTAACCATGTGCTCATGGAGACAGCTGGAGCGGGCCAGGCAGTCTGCCATGGGGTAGTTTTTCCTTTTCTTCCCAAATCCCTCAGAAATGTCAGGGATGCCGGCTGGATTCTTGGTCCTCATCCTTTTCCTTTCTACAGCTAAGAAATTGACCTGTCAACCTGTCTGTATAGTATCTGATATCACAGCATCCCAATTCACCATATCATGAAAGGTCACTGCTGGCCTTTCTCATATTCATTATGTATTATCTTTGAACATTACTCCTAGCTTTAGAGACCTTACTTTGACCGTCCCCTGTGTTTCTTTTGGGGCAGACTTAGCAGAACTACCGTGTGGTGGTGCGCGCGCATGCGCACATGCATACATAGGCATGCACACCTGCTTTATTCAGACAGAGCAGAAGAAAGCCACTCGGTGGGTTCAGGTAAACAATGATTTGCCACGTGGTCCCTGCAGAACAGCTCCCTGATAATCGGCAGGGCTGAAAGCAGGAGCTGTTTTCTGTGGGTTCCCTTGTAGCTTCACATTGCCCTCTGCCTATTAGTGAAACTGGAACAAGCCATTTGGGTGGTTGTGTCCAGATCTGGCTGAAGAAGTGCCCAGCTGTTGCTCTTTCCTCTCTCCAGTTTTCAGTCCCCATGATGTGGACTCATTATGGCTGTGATCGTTGCTGATGACATTAATGCACTGTGCTGCTTCTCCACCGCACGTGCCATCTGCTCCCATCAGCCCTGTGGGGTAAGTGGTAGGTAATTGTTTCCCATCGGTAGTCCATTTTCTCAGATAAAGGATGCGAGATTCAAAAATAAACATCCACTCTGAGTCATTGCGACAAGGCTAGTGTGGATCTGGGGGCAGCCACCCCATCTACTGTTAGTAGTGGGCGAGGCTGCTTTCCCCGTAATTCAAGTCGAAGGGCAATTTGATTCATTAACAGTGACTCTGGGGGAGGAGGAGGTTCAGGGAGAGAGCAGAGACAAAAAAAAAAAAAATCCTGAGAGTTCTTCTAAACCAGCAGGGTCAATGCAAAAGAGAAGGGGAGAGATGGAGAGAGAAATTGGTGATTCATCAGCAAAGGTTTTGCTTGTGGATGGGAATGAAAGATAAGCGTCTGTGCGGTTGCAGCGGTGGGGAGTGAGCGTGCGCTCCCGGAGCCCAGCTTTCTCACTAGCTGTGGCCACGGCTGACTCACCAAGGACTATAGATTCCAGACCAGAATTGAAAATTCAGCACAAGGGCCAACATGCCAGGGCTCACTCCAAGGGTGAGCAAGCAGGGAACTCAGGACAGTGTGCTGCCAAAGAAGAACTGAAAGCCCAGCTCGCAGAATTTATCATGGGGGAGAAACATCCTGATTCAGTTACATCTTCCCAGACTCCCAGGGATGACCGATGGAGCTTTTGTTATTGTTGTTAAGGAAATTGCATCCTGTGGTTCACTTTTAACCTGCTTTCCCTTAAGCATTGCCATCCGTCCTCAGTTTGACCTTCACCTCCCCTCAAAGCTCATCCCCACACACATCAGTCATTTATTAAGTAAATATTTATTGCGGTCCTGCCAGATGCAAGGCGCCATGCTCACTGGGAGGTGGCTATAGGCCCCTGGAGCTGGGCAGGAATCCATTTGCCATCCACGAGTGTTGTCCTGTGCCAAACTAGAATAGCTCTGAAGTTATGTTTCTTCACCTCTATTGGGATAATTGTGCCAGTTTCCTAAAAGCATCAGGAGAATCAAATGACAGAATGTGTGCTGAACTCAGACTGGAAGCATAAGGGCCTTCCATAAACACAGGGCTGGGATAATGAGCTTCCCTCTGGTGACACGCTGGGAACACCTCCCCACGTCTCCTTTCATCTCTGAGATTCCCTCATGTCTCCTTGACCAGTTCTGACCTGCTGCCCACATCTGCTGACTCAGGCCCCAACGTCATGCCTCTTGTGACCCACTGAGGACTGCTCCGTCCGTCCCTCCTTGGACAGGGTGGAGCGGGACTTTCCTCCCAGAGCCCTCTTGGAAGCTAAGCTACACTGTCGGGTGCCTCCCAGCTGCCTTCTTGCCAGTGCTATGCTCTTGCAGTCAGGGAAGAAGACTCCCTAACACCAGATTTGCTCCAATCACAGTCAGGCCCGCTAATTGATTCATGTTATTTTATTTTCTGTACTGGTAGTTAGGGCCTCAAGCAATTTTATGCAAATTTATGAACCTTATGCAAATGAGGGCATCCCTAGACTAATTGCACACAAAATGGAAGCTCTGTAGGCACCTCCCCCATTTAACTGTGCCCTGACTCCTTCTCATTCCTTAAATGACTTCCAATCTCCCTTATGTCCACGTGCTCCCAAGATCAGCAACCTCTTCTCCCTGCATCCCTATCCACAGGCTTCTCACTGGCCATTTTGGAACATTTGAGGGACAGTGTCAGCCCCATTTGCAAGGGCTGGCAGCTGCCTCATATCCTAGGAAACTGAAAGTAGCCATGAGGAACATCTGATTTTTATTTTAAGTTATTTGAACCCCAGCCAGCTTCC
The DNA here is from genome assembly GCF_021218885.2 of Marmota monax. Taxonomy (NCBI): domain Eukaryota; kingdom Metazoa; phylum Chordata; class Mammalia; order Rodentia; family Sciuridae; genus Marmota; species Marmota monax. The sequence goes on from NW_026694092.1 coordinate 3,200,362, forward strand.
TCCTCTAATCTTCCCAGGAGAGGCAAGACCAGCCCAGAGTAGTCTGGCACCTGCCCTGGGCTCATGGATCTGGCCTCCAAGGTTCTTTTTGTTGCAGGCAGAGATGTTTATGGTCCTCCTATCTGCAAGGGACATAATCTCCAACCTTGGGCCCATTCTTGGTCCCAGCTCATTGATGACTAATTCTCAAGAAGCTTCGGTCTTAGCCAGGAACATGGGCCCATGCCTGTAATCCCAGCAGCTCTGGAGGCTGAGGCAGGAGGATCTGGAGTTCAAAGCCAGCCTCAGCAACTTAGTGAGGCCCTAAGCAACTCAGTGAGACCCTGTCTCTAAATAAAATACAAATAGGGCTGGGGATGTGGCTCAGTGGTTAAGCACTCTTGGGTTCAATCCCCAGTACCCCCCCCAAAAAAAGAAGAATGTTCTGTCTTAGGTGTTTCCTTAAAATAAAAGGCAAGGTAGAAATTAAGAAGATAGTTCAGGAGTATGCAGGTGAATTTTGATACCTACCACACCCCATTTAGAAAATTTGGTCTCCAGTAGCTCCAGGGAGCAGAGGCAGTAATCTTCCAAGCATCTTGTGGCATTTTGTGGCAAAGGGGATCCCATTCTGGGGAGCCACAGGCCCACACTCGGCAGCTGGGAGATGAGTATGCCACCCACATGGGGCACCAGCCACACGTCCTACAGGCATACTTCTTTGTTTATTGAACTTCTCTTTAGCCTGTCTATACGGCAGGGATTTACATTATCCCCATTTTATCAATGTGGGACTTCATGTTCAGGGCAGGCTGCTTGCTACCTGCTGTCACAAGCGTGCCTGGAGAATCTCCTAAGTAGAGCAGCTGGAGTGGGTTCTGAACCTGAACTTGCTCAGTCTCCCACTGGCCAGTCCAGACTGGCAGTGGGCCAAGACTTTTGCCTCCACCCACTCCCGTGTCCAAGGGCAGGATGCATGGCTTGGGAGCCCTCTTGTACACATAGCTTTTCTCTATAGTCCTCTTTCCCTTATTCTCCCTGTTGTATGGCTTCCTACAAAACTCCTCAGAAAGAATGTGTGTGTGTGTGTGTGTGTGTGTGTGTGTGTGTGTGTGGAGTCACAGGAGACAAGCGAACTCAAAGCCTTCCCACCCTCTTGCCCTCTTCCTCTCTGTCCCCATCTGTCCTGTCTCCTCTGACCCACTTCCCTCCCCTGCTCCAACTTCACCTCAGCTCTTCTCTTCTTCATCTTCTTACTCCCTTCCTTTCCCCCAACCCCTTCATCTCCTCACCCTGCTCCACCCCTGCCTCTTAGAAGACTGCCACCTTCGCCCCAGCCTCTGGCCCCAGATGAGCCAAGGTCCATCCTCAGCAGCCCAGAGCAGAGCTAGGTACTGTTGGGAGAGGCGGCCTCTCACTTCAGGTGTGGGATTTTGGAGCAGTGCTTCTTGCCCTTTTCTGCCTACTGAGGGGATGCAGGCAAGATGTAAGAAGGGAGGCCCAGTTGCTGGGTTGTCAGAGGCCAGGCTGAGCAGCACGCTGTACTGGATCTGACTATGAATGGCAGGCAGAGCAAAAATAAGAAGCCAGGTGGAAGGAGACTGGGGTTCGAGATCCATGGGAAGAGCCTGCGGCCAGATAGCCCAACTCACTGAATAGCTAAAGGATGAAGGCTTTGGGGACCCACAGCTCTGCCAGAATGGAAAATAAACCATATTGTGTGAGGCAGAAGTCCCCCTGCCCAGAGCAGCCTTGCAGTCCTTTGAACCAGCAGCAAGTCCCCTGGGTCCTGATGCTCTTTAGGTATCCTTTTCCACAGGAAATCTCTGGTCCAGTGCCCTTCCCAGCTTCCCCTCTGCCCAGCCCTCCAAAACTCCTTCATTGCTGAGCCTCAACTTTCTTTTCTGATTCCCTCCTTCCTTTTGAGAACCCTTTTTTTTGAGTTTTATTTCCTGGTTCCATGGTTGAAACCTGTCTACTCAGAGTCCAGTATTATCTCTAATAACAGGTTACATTCCTGGAGCATTCACCATTTAATTGCTTTCATGTGAATTTACTGTAGTACATGATAGCTCAGAACAGCCATGTAAGGATATTCAGGGTGTGCACTGCACAAGAGCTGTACATTTAAAGGAAGAATGATTCAAATGGGAAAGATGTGCTAACATATGAGGGTTCTAAAGCACATATGGAGATGATAAACCTCCAGGCCAGATCTAGAAACAGTGAAGGAGATGCCCATTCTCTCCCTACTGAAACCCACAGGACTGTCACATGCTCGTAAAAACATGCATTTAACACAAGTAGAGACTTGAAAAGCACATGCCCAGGGCTGGTTTCTTCCATGTTTATATTTCTTCACTCTTGCCCTTGTGTCTTTGCCATGAAAGTCTAACATGGCAAGGCAGCCTGCTGGAGAAGGAGGTAAAAGTGAAGCAGAATTGAGTAGCCCGGTTGTTCCAGGTGGGTATCAAGACATTTGAGAATCACCAAAATCACTAAAGCCTCTTAACTGCTCTACACCTCACCACCGCACAGGAGCAAGCAATCCCAATGCTTTGGGATGTTTGTTACACAGTCTACCTGACTGATGCATGGAAGAATGATAAGCTTTTTCTAGAAGTGGCAAAAACGTGAGATGTCTCAATTCAAACAATAACTCAATAGTGTAGGGATAGTGAAGATGTTCAGGTTGTGCACTGCACAAGAGCTCTGCATTTTAAGGGAGAGCTATAAATATGTGAGCTATGTGCATGCCTTGCTTGAAGCTTTCCAGTTTGTGGATCACCTTCATAAACATTCTCATTTTTTATAAAACATACCTGAGAAATTGGGTAGGCAGCTGTTTATCCCCATTTGTCAGATGAGAAAACTGAGTCTAGCAAGGAATGAAGCAAGATTGCATCTGGAGTGTTTGTTTCTGGCCCCATAGTTTTGGCACTGCTCTGTGCTGCAAACAGCATTTGTAGAAACAGGGGTTGAAGGGACAGGTTCAGCTACTTGGGGACAGGGCTGTGGAATAGAGGGTCAGATGGGAAAACTCCTAAATGAGCATACCTGGGATGGAGAGGAAGAGCAGGGTAAACCCAAAATGAGGATTTGCATCTCCTGGGGAAACAGAAAGAGGAGAGCATTAAACAAATGAAGCCAAATGCAAACGGCATTTGATTGCATGATTGGTTGATTATTGTTGATGAACACTGGCCAAAAACTATAAACTAGTCCTTCCTTTGAGCCTCATCATTGTGATAACATCATGTGTCTGGCATTGTGTTAAGTTTCCCCATTTTACAGATGAAGAAACTGAGGCACATTGAAAATAAGTCACACAGCAGGCAAGTTGTAGAGCCCTTAACCACCACACTGGCAATGACCTCTCTGTGCTTAGTATCCATGGACGCAGCCCCATTTCCCTGGGGATGCGTCAAAGCTGTCAGTTTCTGTTTCCCTTTTCCTGTATCTCTGGTCCTGCCTGATGGTTCTGGCCGCACCTCAAACAATTAGAAGCTTATTTTCCCAGGACCAGGGAGAAGAACTTGTGTTCCTTTTCTCCTTGGTGCTTGTCCTGGGAGCTTCCCCTCCCACCACTGTATTGACCTCACACATGGCCCTCCCAGCTCTTTTATCCCTGTGGACGATGGCACAGCCTACAATCACTGTCCCTCTTTGCACCATCACCTCTATGATGGGACAACTGGAAAGAGTCCTGAGAGGTATGGATTTTCTATAAAGGAAAGTCGTGTCCTTGGTAATTCCTCAAGAGTATGGCCAAGAACAGACACCTTCCAGGATCCCATCTGATTTAGGCATCAGTGACAATCACAGCCATTTGCTGAGGCTGTCCTCCATTCCGGACTCTTGAAGGACATTTTTGCTCATCTCTCTATGGTACTTGTAAAGGAAGAGTATCATAATTTTCACTTTAGGGATAGGTAAACTGAGACTTAGAGATGGTAAGTGACCTCCTGGCCTAAGGTTCCACAGAGGTCCACTTGGACCCTTGGGTCTCTATTTTCCCCACCTCATGTCCTTCTGATGTGGATCCAAGGAAAATATGGTGTCTTCTTCTTTGTCACCTCCCACTGCACTGACCCGACCCTGGACAGAGGCTCCCTATGCCCCCACAGCCCTCCACACTGCTGTTCCTCTCCATCTCCTGCCTGCTTCCTTCCTTGCTTGCATTTCAAAACCTCCATCTCCACTTCCTGCTGCCACAGACTCAGCTGAAGCCTGAAGGGGGAGCAGTTGGGATAGCAGAGGAAGTGGTCCCCTTCCCCAGCCCCCACCTTCCTCCCAGTCCTGATTCAATTAGCATTGCCACAGCCGCAACAGAAGCAAAATGTAAGAGCTGAAGACACATGGTCAGAACATGTGTGTGGGTGAGCGTGTGTGTGTGTGTGTGTGTGGTATGCATGTGTATATTGCCTGTGGAAGGTGCACATGTGAGTTCCAATGAGTGTGTCCGTGCAAGTGTGGGTGCATGAGTGTATCCTGTGTGAGGGTCTGTGCATAAGGGTGAGTGTGCATACTCCTACCTCTATTAGGAGCCAGAAGAGCTCTTAGAGTCAGAGAGCTGGATGGCTGAGGGGTGCGCCCACCCCAGCCTCAAAGGGCTTTTTCTAGTCACCGTCAAGACTGAGCCATATAGTTCTGGGTCCCCTTCAGAATGGAGGTATATTTTGTCTTCTTGGAGTATCGAGAAGAGGTCAGAATAACAAGACAGGTAGGGGACACTTGCTGAAGGCAGAACCTCATGAGGGGTTCTGGGTAGCTGGAGGGAGAAAGACCATTTTGACCCAGGAGTCATGAGATATTGGCAAACTTTCCCACCCACATCCCAGGGTGAACCTCATCACCTCTGATTTCTGGGACCTCAGAGAAAGAAAAATGGCACTGGGGAGGAGAATTGCTAAGAGGACATCAAGTTGCAATCTAAGCATTTTTTTCTTTTGTACCACAGATTGAACCCAAGGGTGCTTAACCCCTGAGCCAAATCTCCATCCCCTTTTTATATTTTATTTCGAGACAGGGCCCCATTAAGTTGCTGAGGCTGGTTTTGAACTCGCAACCCTCCTGCCTCAGCCTCCTGAGCTGCTGGGATTATAGGTGCGCAACACTGCTCCAGGTAGCAGTTTAAACTCTTAATGAAGACTTTGGGTCTGACCTCCCAGCTAGTTGGGTCAGCATGAAACTCAGAAAAGGTGTGGGAAAGACCAATCATCATGTCCTAAGATGACCCAAATGGTATAAGCACTGGTTCCCAAAGGCCCTGGAGGGAGCTCTCTGTGTAGTCCAACCCCCCTCCCCAATGCCATTTCCTGTTCCTGTTGAACAGGCTATGTTCTCATGAGGGCTGCCCTTTGTAAAGCAGGGGTGAGGCTCCTTTTGCTGCTGAAGTGCTGAGAAATGAGGTTCAAGGCATATCAATCTCACAGAATCACATAGAATAAGGCAGGCAGACATCTCCCCTGCGCTCTCTCTCTCCCTCCCTCCCTCTTTATGTCTCTCTTTCAGTGTGCTCCTGCTCTCTCTTTTCAGTACTGGGGACAGACCCCAGGGCCTTGAACATGCTAGGCAAGTGCTCTGCCACAGCATTATACCTCCATTTTTTGTTTGTTTGTTTGTTTGTTTTCAAGACAGGCTCTTGCTAAGTTGCTGAGACTGGCCTCAAACTTGCGGTCCTCCTGCTTCAGCCTCCCATGTGTCTGGGATTGTAGGTGTTCTCCGCTGTGTCTGACTTCCAGCTCTTCATCTTCATTCAGCCTCAGCACAAACACTGCAGTTATTAGATGGGGTATAATAAGATGACACAATAACCTCCACAGGTCCCTTGTCAAAAGAGAGGAAAGCCAAAAACATCTATGTTTGAGATTGCCAGTCACTCCCTGGGAGTTGGGGCATGGTGTTTCTTTAAGCCAGGACTGCTTCCTGGGCTTTGCCACCCACTTCTGACCTGTGTGGACATGCTTTGCTAGAAGGGAAACTTCCTTTCTGGGAGCGCCTCCTCAGTCCCCATTCACAGGATGGATGATGAATGGAGTCCCCAGTGAGAATGCTGTCTGCACTCTGTCCTCTCAACCTTCAGGGAACTGCCCCTCCAAAAAGACAGTCTCAGACTCCCCCAGGCCTGCCTCCTTCAGGCCCCTTCAGGCCTAACACAGGCCCCAGCTTCTGAAGGCTTTGGAAGGAAATTCCAATGAGACTGAGGTAATTTGGGTTGAATTCATGCTGCTCCTGGTCCCTCCTTTTCCCCCAGGGGCTTTAGAACCCCAACAGAACACATATGTGAGTGTGTGTGTGTGTGTGTGTGTGCACACGCGCACACACCCTTCAGGTCTTCAGGAAGCTTCTGGAATGGGCTTTCCTGTGCTCTGGGAAGGGGGAAGAGTCTCTCCATCCTTGGTTCTCTGACTCAGGATGCTGTTTTCATTCTGCCCAGAATCCCCAGAACCTCACTGGCCATGACTGCATCCTTGTGCCTTCTGACCTGTGGTGGCCCAGCTTCCTGCGTGCCAGGCCAGGCAGGGCGGTCAGCAGGCACTGACCTGCCTGCAGAACTCTGGCCTCAGCCTGTGGGATTCCAGCAAGGCGCCATTTCCATATTCTCTGGCAACAACTAATTAGCGATTATAAAGCTCTTTGAAATATGAAGTGCTGCATGATAATATCTGTAATGAGCCTGATTCTTTCCTTCTGCAAGAGGGAGGGGGAGGAGGGTGTTATACCCATTAAGGGGAGTTGACCTACCTCAGAGTCCTGGTCTGATCAAGTGCCTCTAGGGAAGGGGCTTGAGCCCTGGCCACTGTCCTGGGAAAGAAGGCCCCTGGCCAAACAGCACTTCCATCAGCACCTGATTTGCCCTCCTCGGGGTAGGAAAGGGGGTGAGGATGATGGATGAAAAGGGGAGAAGAGGAAGGTGGAGTTGGGGTGAGGAGAACGCGTTGACTCGTGGTATTCTTAATGTGATTTAGAATTTCATATTAATATATCACCTCGGAAAAAAATTAATGAGAAACGTGAAGAAAATAGGATAATGAATATGATAATATATGGGGAGTGCTTTGGGCTTCTTGGAACAAAGGTGCAAGGAATTATTGCTGTGATTTTCTCACGGTGCATATATATTTTTATTAAACTCTAAAAAAAAAAAATGCCAGTCGATTCACTTCTTTGCAAGGTATTAACGCCCCGCAGAGGAGTCGTTCTTCAATTAGTTCTCTGAGCCTCAGCCCACCTCTTGGCTGTTTTCTCGTGGTTCTTCTGGAGACTTCCAGCTTAAGGGACACAGAGAGTAGATTAGAACAGTCAGTGGCTTTAGCCCAGAGTATCTGTCACACACGTGCCTCAGGAAATTACTTCCTCAGAAAGTGGGGCTCAGGAGGGTGGCAGGGCTGGGAGAGGGAATTGACTGCACAGCAGAAAGAGAAGTCAGAACCCCGGATGCTTGCAAACTTCGGGTAGCCTGAAGGAAAGAGCAGTTTTGTGTGTGTGTTCCATCTACTGGCTTCTTTCCCCTACCCAAGGGTCCACTCAAGTCAGACATCTTTTTGATGATTTAAATATAATTAAATGTAAGTTCCCAGGTGGAAGGGAACTTTGTGAGGCACCTTGCCAAGGGACCACAGAGACTAGAACTGAGAAGACAATGACATCCTCGGTCGATTTGTCACTTCCCTGTACAGATGCTCCCCAGCTTACCATGGGGTTATGTCCCATTAAACCCATTGTTATAAGCTGAAAAGGTTCTAAAATGCATTTCGTCCACCTAACCTGTCACACACACGGGCTTAGTAACACAGCACACTGTTGTGTCGCTTGTTTCCCCTCCTGATTTCAGGGCTGACTGGGAGCTGTGGTTACTGTCACTGCTCAGCATCACCAGAGAGATCATATCACATAATAGTAGCCCAGGTAAAGGTCAAAATTCAGAATTCAAAGTATGGTTTCTACTGAATGTATATTGCTTTTATACCCTGGTTCAGTAGCAAAATTATAAGTGGAACCTTTATCAGTCAGGAGTGCTCTATACTATGTGGTCCTTGGCCAGCAGCATCAGCATCACTGGGAGCATGTTAGACATGCCTAACCCCCAGCCCCATACCAGCCCCACTGAACCAGGAGCTGTGAGTGTGCAGACAGGCAAGCTTTTTGAAAGTTCTCCAACACCCTCATGCTGGAGGGCACCTGTGCTGGAATGAGCATTGCACAGGAAGTTACAGATTGTGTTATTCCAGGAGAAAATAAAGAAAATTGCTGCCCTTAGTCAAAATGCATGAACTAGGGCTGGGCGTTTGGCTCGGTGGGACAACCCTTGCCTAGCATAGGAAAGACTCTGGGTTCCAACCCGGCAATATACAATAAGATCAGGAATGATGTGCCAAAGTTACATGGCTGGGGGTCTGGAATACTGAATATCACAGGTTGGGTTTCCCAGCAAGTGTGCTTTGAGATGGAGTTTAGCCTGTGGAATGCTTACTGAGGTATCCTTACGATCAATGACTGGGAAAGAGAAGGCAAGGAAGGAGAAGTGGAAAGTGAGCAGAGGAGCTGTGGCATAGGCCTAGGGCCAACTATGGCTGACCAAAGTGAGAGCCCTGGAGTTTTTTGGTCCATCAGAGTTGCAGTGAGTTGGGCCAGGCTGGCCATTCCTTTGTACCTGGGTGTGGGATAGCCTTGGAGGGCTGTGGACTTGAGCATGGCTCTTTCAGAAGCTGAGACTTACCCTGCGTGGGCTGAGAGCTGAAGGCTGATTAAGGACAGCTGAGCAGTGAGTCCTTTGAAAGAGGATCTAGGTGGCACATTTCAGTGCTTACTACCTTGGCCTATTCAATTTTTGTTACTATGGGTAAGCAGGAAGCCAGAGAGAACCCCCATCCTCACTCCCAGCCTCCATGATGATCAAGGTTTCTCACTTTTGACCTAGCTACCTTAATTGCAAAGAATGATGCCTTGTATCCTGTCAGAATCCCACTGAGAAGCTGCTAAGGACCATGAAGGCTTGGGGAGCAAAGGGTCATGGGCCTCCCTCTTGGCCCAGTTATCAGCTGAGTGACTTGGCCAAATTTTTCTGTCTCTCTTGGTTTCTCAGTAGATTGTTTACAAAGGACCTAGGAAATGATAACTGCTTTAATTCATTCAGTGAATATTTATTGAGGATATTTATAATATGTAAGGCAAGGGATGCTTTCCTTGCCACCCAAGAGTTAAAAGTTGAATGGGAGAAGTAGACATTCAGTAAAAAAAATATTTAACTACATATTGTGGTGTGAAGAAGGAATAGAAAAGTATGACAAAGATACAAAGGGACCTAATTTAGATGGAGGCAGTGGTGAGGAGATGCCTCTCTCTAGATCTGATATTAAGCTGAAATTCTCAGGATGTTGAGTCTTCTGGGAGGTTTTCGGGGGTAGAGGACATATTTTGAACAGAGAGAACAGCAAATGCAAAGGGTCTGAGGCAGGAAGGGGGTTGGCTGCTATGGAATGAGGGTAGGGATAAGAAAGATGAGGTAAAGGGTTTGGGTTTTAGGCATAGTGCAGTGGGAAGCTGTGAGAAAGTTTTAAGTAGGGGGATGACAACAAGTTCTCTGGTTCCTGTGTGGAAAGTAAATGCAGGTTCAAGAGTGAGAGCAGGCTGGGTGCGATAGCGCACGCCTGTAATCCCAGTGGCTGGGAGGCTGAAGCAGGAAGATCTGGAGTTCAAAGCCAGCCTCAGCAACTTAGCAAGACTCTAAGCAGCTCAGTAAGACCCTGTCTCTAAATAAAACATAAATAGGGCTGGAGATGTGGCTCAGTGGATAAGCACCCTTGAGTTCAATCCCTGGTACAAAAAAAAAAAAAAAGTGCAAGCACTGAGGGACCATGGCTTCATTGTGGCAAGAGATGTAGACCAAATTATCTCATGGAGACAGAGAGGTATGGGCAGGTGCCAGATAGATTCTGGAGGGAGAATGGACAGGACTTAGTGCTTATTTGGAAGTGAGGATGAGGGACAGGAAGATATCAGCTTCGGTTCCAGTGGAAGCACCTCAATAGAGGGAGGTACCATTCCAAGAAGTGCCCGGATGCCAGGGGAAAGAAGAGGAAGGAGTGGTGCTCAGTAAGGCTTACCTCTCCCATTCCTTGGCCAAATGAAATACTGAGCTGAATTAGGGAGGTGCTGAGGCATCTTAGGGCCTGTGAAACTCACGCAGCAGAGAACTGGGATGACTGTCTGAAGGACCCCACTCATACACAGTGAGAAGAAAAAGGGAGGAGGAGAATGAAGGGAAGCAGATGATGTAGCAAATCAACAACAGCTAATATTCATTGAGTACTTACCATGAACCATATGCTATTCTAAGCACTTTATACACATTATTTCATTTATTCCTGATAGCTAACTCTATGAAGCATATAAAGATATTATCCTCGGTCTGAAGATACAGCTCAGTGGCAGAGTACATGCTTAGTATGCATGACACACTGGTTAGATTCACAGTATGGCCAGAAATTATGTGTATGCATATGTATTTTTTTTACATACAAAGAAATGGAGAGCCAGACAGGTTATGTCACTTCCCCAAAGTCACATAGCCAGGAAGCGATGGAGCCAGGCTTTGAACCAGGCAGTGCTGTTCCAGAACCTGAACTTGAACGCACACTCCTTGCTGTCCCTTGTAAGACTAGCTGATGCTAAACGGGCATCATCTACGTGGATCTTGGGAGCAGTTTCCCACGCATCGTGTGCACTATTCCCATGCCTCTTGTTCCATTAATGGGGTACCTCAGGCTCAGAGGCTCAATAACTCACTCAAGATAACTCAACTAGAAAAGGGATGAACCAGCATTCAAACCCAAATCTGTCTGACTCTATGGCCCCGCTCTTACCAGCACCCTGTACCTTTTCCTGCAAGCATTCAGACTATCTTTAAGAGTAAGGATACAAAGTGTATTTCTAATGTTTCATTGCAGCTCTTTCACTTGTGACAGCAACAGGGACACACCAGATATGAATTCTCCCCCTGGCTCCATATTCCTTGATCCTCTTTCAAAATCTTGAGATTCAAGTCTCATCCCTCACTCATGTATCCATCTTTCAATGCATGCTTTCAACTAATCCTCATTTCCTGAGAACCAGCCACGTGCTTTGTCCTGCCCTGGGTTCCAGGGCACATCCCATGTGAATATAACCCAGCACACCAGCCTTGGAAATCTTACAATCTAGTTGGAGAATTATAAGTCGCATTTATATAGTTCTTTGGGGTACTCCTGATGCCTTCACACATTTTTACCATTGATTTTTTTAATATTTATTTTTTAGTTGTAGTTGGACACAATACCTTTATTTATTTATTTTTATGTGGTGCTGAGGTTTGAACCCAGGGCCTCACATGTACTAGGTGAATTCTCTACCTGTGAGCCACAACCCCAGCCCCTTACCATTGATCTTAACCATAGTTTCCCAGATGTGGAGACTGAATAACAAGAGGGTCAGGAAGAGGATCCTGAGCCCCAGAAAGAAACAGTCTGATTGACATCTAGACCTTGAACAGAGGACACAGTTAAGCCATGCACAAATTTCTGATATATGGAAATAGCAAAAATGTTTGTCACAGTAAGCCACTAAGGCTGTGGTCATTTGTGAATCAGCATAGGAAACTAATTCTGATGGCCACAGCAATGTATCCCCTTACCATGTGTTCTTGAAACTCCTCCCATTGAGGGCCAGTGTCTAATAGTCCAGGTGGACTTGCGTCTCCTTGACAATAGAGGACAATAGAAGTGACACTGATTTCTAAGACTGAGTCAGAAAAGAGACTGAGTCAGAAAAGGCCACGTGGTTTCCACGTGTATTACTTGCATTTGGAGCCCTGAGTTGCCATTTAAGAAGTCAGCTTCCTCTGAGACTGCCATGTTGTGAGGAAGTATACACTCAATGGAGAGGCACTATGTAGGCAGTATGGTTCACTGTCCTTTTCACCAGATTAGCCCAGGCTTTAGACATGTGAGAGAACAAACCTTCAGATGATCCCAGCCCCACCATTGAGTCTTTCTCAGCTTTCTAGTCTTTCCAGTTGAGATTCTAGATATCCTTGAGCAGAGAGAAGCCATCTGTACTGTGGCCTGGTCCAATTCCTGAACCAGAGAAACCATGAACATGAAAAAAAATGGTGTTTGTTCTACATGACTAAGTTTCAAGACAGTTGCTTATACAACAATTGTAAGTAGAAAACATGGCCAAATGCCAAATCTATCAGGTGACAAAGTAAATGTTGTCTAAGGTGGGAAACTTCAAATTCACATGACAAAAGGCATATGTATGTAATTCTAATATAGGGAGTATCTGAAGGATTAGGAGCAATAGCATGAGCTCCCATAGAGCCTTCTAATCATTTATGTGGAGAATTCCACTGAAGCCCAGAGAAGTTTCCTGTTTTGTCCCTGGTCACACAGCACCTTGATAGGCTTCATAATCAAGCCTAAAGAACATCCAGGACTGTCTACCCTTATGGATTTGCTGAATCCTAAACTGGGACTGGCTGAATGAACTTGACCTGAGAATGACCTTCTCAGTGAAAGAGGAACCCAGTGAATGCAGACATGAACGATTTCTTTAGCTTTTAAAAGCCCCGGGCTGGTACCTGCTATAAATGGTTTCACAGTATCTGTATTTATTGGACTTCAGCATCCTATGAGTCTGTTTTGTGGCTGCACACCCATGATAGGTCACCATTTTTTTAAAGATTATAAATGTAACATGCAAAAATCATATTTGTTACATTTATACATATTTATATCATACATTTGCAGTATATAGAGGCACTCAGAATATATATTATTTATAAGCATTGCTGCGGCTCAGGTTTGTTAGAAAGGCTCAGAGTGAGAGTATGTTTGTAAAGTGCTCCAGGGTCCTCTGGGATGAGGGCAGCTATGTAAGTGTAAGTCATTATCATTAAACTAAACTGCCTTCCTCCGATTACTGACAGCACCGAAGAGGTTCTCCCGCCTCCCCGGCCCTGCACACGGCCTGGTAATGCTGGGATAATATAAAGATAATATTACTGTAATAAGTGCTTTGCAGCATTTATGCCTTTATTAGCAGCAGCCATATTGTAAGAAAAGGAGAGGCCCCCCAGAAGTGCTGAGGGCAGAACACTCAGAAAGGTGGGCAGAATTCTAGGTCCAAGCTCAGTATGTGGTGGTGCAGCATGCCCTAAAATTCTCACTCCTTATTCCTTCTCACAATATCTATTTTCAATTTCAATTGACCCCCAGATTTGCTATTGAGTCCAACTGGGTCTGAGGTTGAGTGGGATGTGATTGATACAGGGAAGTTTCTGGAATTCTAGCTCCAGGGCCAACCCACTGCTTTTCAGGTGGCCTTCAAACCTCCAGGAGGCCCCAAATTGATTGCAGAGGTCCTCACTTGATTGGGGTTTAACTGAGAGGGCCACAAAGCCTTGGGCTACCTACCATGAAATGAACCTCCATGATTGATCAGTATCATCGTTTGCTCCCTAGAACTGTGAGAGATCATAACAACAAGAAGGTGCTTCTGAATAGTTCTTATCATTTACAAACAGCCACTCACCTTTTCCAGTTGCACGTGTCTATTCAGGTGTTCACATGGTGTTCACTTGTTCTTTCTACATATCTTTCTACCATATACTTGTGATGGGAGCCCCTCAAAAGAAATGTGTTGATGATATTTCCTGTATTTCAGGGAACTGAGATATTGAAGACAAATATATATCCACCATTTCATTTGACCCTTCTAATTTCTTTGCCAAGCTAATCTTATTCTCTTATCCTCATTGCATAAATAAGGAAACTGAAGTTCAGAAGGTTTGAGTGAGTAAACTATGACCATGTACCAGGAGAATCTGACCTGGAATCCAGGCCTTTTGACCCAAGGTAAATGGCCAAGCAAGGATTTGTACAGCAGAAAAGTACTGGGAACTGACTTAGAACAAATTATATTTCATGTTTTTATAATTTTGATAAAATGAATCTAATGTTATGTATAACTAAAAATCACCAAAAAAAGAAAGAAAAAGACAAGGGTCTAACTTCTACAATTTTGCTTTAAAGGAGGAAAAAAAAATAGAATGGAGAAGGCCATTGTACTGGTTATCTGACTGTACAACAAATTCCCCAAAACATAATGGGGTAAAGTGGTGATCATCATTTGTCATGAACTCTCATTGTTCTGGGGTGCAAGGCAGCTCTTATTTGGGGTTTCTCATGCAGTTGCAGTTAGATGGCTGGAGGTGGGGATATCGCTAAGCCTTCTTCTCTGTCTGTGCTTGGGCTGGGAAGACTCCAACAGCTGGGGCTGCCACAGCTGGGCTCCTGGTCTCTCTGTGTGGTCTCTCTACACAATCCCTCCAGCAGGGCAGCTTCGGGACAGCTGGATTTCTTACATGGCAGCTCAAGGCTCCCAAGGTGAGTGTCCCATGAGAGGGAGCCAGGTGGAAGCTGTATTGCCTTTTATGATCTAGCCTGGGAAATCACACAGTGTCACTTTTTGTTACTTTTGTGACTGTTTATTAGAAGTGAGTCATGAAAGCCAGCTCATATTGAAAGGGGGAGCAATTAGGCACTGCTTTTTCTTGGGGGGAGCTGTCAAAGAAACTGGAGACATGTTTAAAAACAATCACAACTAGGTTCAGACCACTCCTCAGTGAGATTCCTTTTGAGGATCCCAAATGGGACTCCAGCAGAGTTAACCCTCTCATCTACCTTCTGTCACTGGCCACACTACTGGTGACAGCAGCAGGATCTGTGAGGTAACTCAGACACTGGTTGATGGCACCACGCTTGAGTACTATGATGCCAAAAGGCCAAGCAAGGATCACGAGGGACCTGTCTCCTGTTGAAATTGTCACAGCGACTCTTAACCAAAAGCCCCGGAAAGAATACTCAGTGGGAACTGCTCTCTGAGGTGGCAGGTAGTAGCCCCCGCGATAGTCCCAGGGCCAGAGCTGCTGAGAAGGTAGGTGTGTTTGGCTTTGGGCTGAGACACATTAAAGCCCCAGCGTCTCAGTTTCATTTTGAACCTGACAGATAAAAGGCCGACTTTGACGGAGAATATTAACTTTCTGGCTCCCACCCAAGAAAGCAGAACAGATGAGGAAATAATATAAAATAAAAGGCGTCTGCAAACACTGATTGTCGGCTGCTTTCCATAAAATACGCCCACTGTTATGTGTAACACTCTCTGAGTCTTTCATTTCTGAGCTCCCTCCCTCTTTTTTGCTCCTGGTGCTGAAGGAACTGCCTTCTCTTATTTAGGAAAGAAGACAGACAGAAAGGGAGGAAAGGGTGCATGTGCTAAAAACAGCCCCCAGCTCCTCTCCAGGAGGCACCAAGCAGGTGCACCCACAGGCTAAAACTTCTTATGACTCCTTGAGAAGAGCAGAGGAGGCTCCCAGCGCCAGCCCCAGGACAACTGTGTCTGCAACCCCTCCCCTCTCCTGGTACCAAAATGGCTGCCTTCAGGCACAGGGGAGCAATGACTGTTATGAAGGTACTTCTAGTTGTGAGCCCTCCTGCAGGCAGTTCAAAGAGGCCCTCGCAGCCACTCACAGACTGCCCACGGCTGACTCTTGTATTAGTCAGTTTGGGCTGCCATAATAAAGTCTCATGGACTAGGGGCTCAAACAACAGACATTTATTTGTTACATTCTGGAGGCTGGAAGTCCAAGATCAGAGTGCCAGCAGAATTGGTTCCTTCTAAAGGTCATGGAGAAGAATCTGTTCCAGGACTTGACATATAATAGGTAGCTGTCTTCCCCCTGGGTCTTCATATCGTGCTTCCTCTGTGAGGATGTGTCTGAACTTCTTCTTATGTGACAGGTGTCCTCAGTGCAACTTGATCACCTCTGTAAAGACCTTATCTTCAAATACAGTCACATTTCAAGGTACTGGAGGTAAGAAATTCAACATAAAAATTTGGAGGAGGACACAATGGAGCCCATAGCAACTCGACAGCCCCCAAATAGAAATAATAACAGATGCATATGCCCTTAGCTGTGTTCGGAGTAGCAGCCTAGTCCCAGAACCTGCCCAATGAACACCTTACATTGTTAGGCACCCTGCCTTGGCCTGCCATTATGCCTCATGACCTCTGCTGTTTGTTCTCCTTTATTGCCTGCCTCTGTGGAAGCCCAAGCTTGCAACCAGAGATGCAGGCAGGCAGGCAAGGGGTTCCTTGAAAAACAGAATTTTGGAGGGCATCCACTGTCTGCACTATACCCTAGTCACTGCACAGCTGACCAGGTTCATAAGGAAAGGCTTCTGCACCTTCTAGAAGCAAGAAATGGAAGCCGGCCATCTGTCCCAGACACTTCCTTTGTGTAATCAGGGCAATGAATAGAAACTAAAACTCTGCCACCAACTAGATCGGGATACAGAGTACTTAGCCATAGTTCAGCACATCTAATTTTCTGAACTATAGAATGAAGAAAAGGCCATCTATCCAAGTGTGATTCAAAACCCCATTGAACTGGTCCACTCTACCAAAGTTTGGCCCACTCTGTTGGTTGAACCCATGAGAGCAGACTATCTAGTAAGCCTACCGAAAGGGGCAACTTCTTCCACAGACTTCAGAGTAAAAGGTCACAAGTTGCCATGAAGCCAGAGTGCCAAATGGAGCCAGTGCCCATTCCTTGCAACTTCATATAAAATCAGTTTATTTCTGGATGCTTTCCTCTGTTCCATCGATGGATGTGTATGCCCCTTTGATAACCCCATGCTGTCTCAGTTACTGTAGCATAAGCCTTAAAATCAAGTAGTGTGACTTGTTTATTTTTTATTATTTTTCAAATGTGTTTTAGTTTTTCTAGCTTCTTTGCCTTTCCATGTAAATTTTAGAATCAGCTTGTTTATATATGTTTAAAAAGATTCTGCTGGAATCTTAATAGGTATTGCATTAAATCTGTGTAAATCAATTTTGCAAGAATTTACTATGTTGAAATTTATCAATGCATGACCATGGTATATGGCTATTCCACGATATGCCACCTTTTCTCCACTTTTTAAAGTCCTCTTTGATTCTTTCATCACTGTTTTGTAGTGCTCATCATATCGATCCTGTATTTACTTTGTTACATTTATGCCAGAGTATTTCATTCTTTTGGAGCTATTATAAATTGTGTTGCTCTTTTTAAATTTTGCTTTAGTTTTGTATGTTGAACTTATATCTTCATACTTGCTGAACTCACTAGTTCTAGGAGGTTTTGTTTCTGTTTTGTAAGTCCCTTTGTATTTACTATGTAGACAATCATGTGGCATGCAGAGTCACAATTTGATTTCATATATATGTATATATTTATGCCCTTTGTTTCTTTTTCTTGACTTATTGCACTGCCTAATTCACTAGTGTTGAATTGTGGGATGGTGGGGTGATTGTGGTCATCCTTGCCTTGTTTATGATCATAGGAAGAAAACATTCCATTTTTTTTGCCATTAAGTATGATGTTAACTGTAGGATTTTTTTTAGATACACCTTTATTGTGCTGAATAAAAGCCCTTCTGTGTTTAATTTGCTGACAGTCCTAGTCTGTCATCATGAATGAATATTGAATTTTATCAAGTGCTTTTTCTTCATCAACTGATACAATCTAGTGATTTTTTTTCTTCCTTTACACTATCAACAGTGTGCATTATATCTATTCAGTTTTGAGAATTGCATTCCTGGAATAGACCCACTTGGTTGAGTTATTGGTTTAGAAATTGGTGTATTCAATTTTCTAATTTTTTCAGTGAGAATTTTTATGTATGTTCATGAGAGATATTAGCATGTAGTTTTCTATGCTTGCAATCCCTTTATCTTGCTTTGTATCCAGGTACTGCTGGCCTCATAAAATGAGTTGGAAAGTGTTCCATCCTCTGCTGTTTTCCAGAAGAGATTTATGTGAAACTAATGTTATTTCTCTTTTAAATGTTTGGTAGAGTTTTCCATCTAGACCTAGAGATTTCTTTTCTGGAAGATTTTAAACTATAAATTTAGGGTTTTTTTAAATAGTTAAAGGAGTGTTCATTTATTTATTTCATCTTGGGAAAGTTTTTCTAATTTGTGATTTATAAGGATTTGGACCATTTAATCTAGCTTGTCACATTCATGTTCACAGAGTCATTCATATTGTTCCCTTATTTTCCTTTCAATATTTGCAAAATCTGTAGTGATATTCTCTCTTTCCTTCCTGAGATTAGCAATTTGTGTTCTCTCTCATCACTCTCACTAGAGATTTATCAATTCTATAGATGTTTTCAAAGTGCCTGTTTTTAGTTTGATTGATTTTATCTATTGTTGATTTTTCCAGTTCATTGATCTTTGCTTTTTATTACTTCCTCCTTCTGCTTGATTTGAGTTTACTTAGTTCTTTTTCTAATTTCTTATGATAGAAGCTGTTTGTTATTTGATACCTTTTGCTACTGTAAGCGTGCAATGCTATAAATTTCCCTTTGAGTTCTGTTGTAGACATATCAAGCAAATTTTGATGTTACATTTTAATTTTTGTCCAATTCAAAAATTTTAAAGTATTCCCTTATATTTCTTTTTTGATTCATGAATTATTTAAAAATGTGCTGTTCACCTTCCCACCATTGGGAACTTCTGCTATCTTTCTTTCTTTATTTCTAGTTTAATTTCATATGATCTGAGAGCAAGTGTTGTATAATTACAATTCTTTGAAATTTGTTAAGATTTGTTGTACAATGTCTATTGTGGTGAATGTTTCATGTTCGCTTGAAAAAAATGAGTATGCATTCTGCTGTTGTGGGGTGGAATGTTCTATAAATGTCAATTAGATTCAGTTGGTTGACATTATTGTTCAGTTCTTTTATATACTTGCTGATTTTCTGCCTACCAGTTCTATTACTGAGAAAGGAGTGTTGAAAAGTTTCTAATCATAATTGTGGATTTGTCTATTTCTCTTTTCAATTCTGTCAATTTTTGATTCATGTAGTATAAATTCTTTTGTTAGGTGCATGCACACGTAAAACTGTTATGTCTTCTTGGTGAATTGATCTTTTCATTGTTATGTAATATCCCGTTTGATCCCTGGTGATTTCCTCTGCTCTGAAGTCTTCTTTGTCTGCTATCAATAGAACCACTTCAGCTTTCTTTTGATTAGTGTTTCTATGGTACATCATTTTCCTTCTTTCAATTTTAATCTACCCATATCATTATATTTGAAATGAGTTTCTTCTGAACAGCTTATAGTTGGGTCATGTTTTCTTTTATTAATTATTTATAACCATTGTCCTTTTAATTAATATGTTTAGACCATTTAGAGTCATGTAATTATTGATATATTTGGGTTAATTTTACCATTTCATTATTTGGCTTGTTTGTTCCCTCTATTTTTTGTTCTTCTATTTCTGCTTTCTGGACTATGTTTTGTTCATTTTAACTTTTTTTAGATAAATTTTTTGGAAATATTTTAGATGGACAAAAAAGTGGTATTGATAACACAGAGAGTTATTATGTACTCCTCAGACAGTTTTACCCGATGTTAACATCTTATATTACTATGATATATACTTGTCAACATTAAGAAAATAATTTGGCACATTATTATTTATTAAACCCAAGACTTTATTTTAAGTTTGCCAATTTTTCTACTCATCTAATTTTTCTATTCTTAGATTCAGTCCAGCATACTGCATTGTTCAGTGATAGTGTCATTTTGGAAAGGGGAAGAATTGGGAACTGAATTGAAGCATTTGAACATTTTTAGTATTCAATTTTATCTATTATGATTTTTATTATATCTGGCATAGTTATTTTAGTCACTGTTCTAGGGATTACAAAACACATACTAAACTTTTCACCATCAGTTTAGAATCAATATTTTGCCACTCCAATTGAAAGGTAGAAAATATAGCACCATTTAGAGTAATTTGCCCTCCTCCTTTGGGCTGTGTTTGTCTATATATTATTTTTACGTCTACCTACATTAAAACCCCAGAAGGTAATGTTGTAATTCTTACTTTCAATGGTCAAACATAAATTAAATATCTCAAAATAGGAGAAGAATCTTGTATATTTACCCAGATCCAGACTATTTCCATCGCTCTTCCTTTATTTCTGGTATTCCAAGTTTCCTGTGATATCATTTTCCTTTTGTTTGAAGAATTTCCTTTAGCAATTCTTTTTAGTTACATTTTTCTTTATTGTGTTCTTCATGATTCGAAATCTAAAGATTTTTTCCATGTATCAATTCTTTTTTTTTTTCAAATGAGAGAATTTCTCAAAAGAAACATGGGCCAAACAAAATGTAAACTATTGAAATCAGAATTTTAAGATTCATCTATTATTTATACCCTTATCAAATGAATATGCCCTCAAAACTCTTCTCCAGTATTTTTTTTTCATTTGTCCTTTATTAAATGTTTTTAGTGTATTGTAGTCGCATATAGTAGTGGAGTTCATTTTGACATTCAAACATGCATAGAATATAATTTGCTCCATTTCAACTCCTCGTACTTCCATTTTTTCTTTCCTCCTCCCTCTCTGTATTCCCTTTCCTCTACTCTACTGGTCTTCCTTCTATTTATTTATAGTTTTTTTAATGGTGCATTATAAACATACATCAATGTGGAATTAACTGTGGTATATTCATATATCTACATAGCATCATTTGGTCAATTTCATTCCAAGTTCTTCCCTTTCTCCATCCATTAACATACAGCCACCTTTACCAATTCTTTTAGAGCAAATCTATTGGTTACAAATTCTTTCAGTTTTCTAGCATCTAAGAATATCCTTATTTCACCTTCATTCATTCCTAAAGTATATTATTGCTCAATTTAGGATTGTGATTACAGTTTTTTTTTTCCTTTCTGCACTTTAAAAATATTGTGCCACTTTTTACTGGCCTTCATGAAGTCTGATGAGCTATCCACAGTCATTCAAATTGCTGTCTCCCTGCAGATAATGTGTTGTTTTTCTTGGGAAGCTTTCAAGAGATTTTTTTTTCCATCTTTACTTTCCACCAGTTTATAATGTGTGTAGGCATGGATTTCTTTGGATTTGTTCAATTTGGCATTCACTTGGCTTCTTGAATATTTAGGTTTATATCCTTGCCAAACTTGGAAAGGGCTATGGTTTGGAACATCCTTCCAGAGCCCATTTATTAATGGTGTGGTCTGCAGTTTGGCACAATTGGAAGGTGGTGGAAACTTAAAGAGGTGGAACATAGTGGAAGGAAGTTAGGTCATTGGAGGTGTGCCCTTGAAGAGGATATTGGGACATTGGCCTCTTCATCTCTCTCCTCTCTCTTTGCTTTCTGGCTGCCATGACGTAAGCAGTTTCCTCTGCCACGTGCCTTTGCCACAAGCTCAAGGCTGAAACCTCTGAAACCATGAACCAAAATAAACATTTTCTCATTTTAAGTTTATTATCTCAGTGACAAAAAAGCTGACGAAGGGCTGGGGTTGTGGCTCAGTGGTAGAGCATTTGCCTTGCAAGTGTGAGGCACTGGGTTTGATTCTCAGCACCGTATATAAATAAATGAATAAAATAAAGGAGCATCAACATCTAAAAAATGATATTAAAAAACTGATGAAAACAAGAAGTTTTCAGACAATATTGTTTCAAATGATTTTTTAGCATCCTACTTTCTCCTCTCCTATGCGTCTCTGATGACATGAATGTTAAACCTCAAAGAACCCTGATGTGTTATTCTTTTTTTTCAGTCTTTTATGTCTTTTATTTAGATTGGATACTTTCTATAGATGTGTCTTCACATTTTCAGACTCTTCCCTTGGTATTGGGTCCATTCATTAAGTTTTTTGATTTCACTTATTTTATTTTTCAGTTTTAAAACTTTCAGCACAGTACGCCCACTATGAAAAGCAGCATAAAAATTCCTCAAAAAAAAATAGAACTGCCATATGACCCAGTTATATACCACTCCTTGATATTTATCCAAAAGAATTAAAGTCAGGGAATTCCGGCTCCCGGAACTGAGCCCGCGGGGACTGCTTCTTGGAGCCTACACTTATAGGAGCTTACACCGAGCACGGAGCGGCCGAGTTCTGGCTCCCGGAACTTCCCTGGCCCGGGGCTAGGAGCCCGCGGAAACTGCTTCTCGGTCTGGGTCCTGCTGAGGGCCGGTCAGGACTCACCCGTTGCTTTGGTTGCCCGGCAAGGGGAACGAAATGCTGCCATTCGCATAGGATACCAACATGGCAGAGATCTGATGTCATCAGAAAGCGGTGGAGGAGAGATCTTCATCAATACCAGCGGCGACATAAACAGTTGGTCTCCTGGTAGGGGGGGTGAGGCACAGACACCCGAGTCTCCTCAATTTGTCGTCGAGCCAGAGGGGAGGAGCCGGGCTGCCGCCAGCGCCCGGAGCAGGCCCAGCGGCGCGCCAGCGTGGTGACCGTGTGACCCCAATTGGAGAGGGGGCGGAGCGGAGCCGCCACCCGCACCCACAAGTGGGCAGACCCGCGACCCAGTGGTACATGGGCTTGGTAGGAGGGGCAGGGCAGAGCCGCCGTTCGCGTTTGCAAGGTAAACAGACCTGTGACAGCCTGGCGGGTCAGGCCCAGTGGCCTGCCAGTGTGGTACACACGTCACCCCAACCGGAGTAGGGGCAGAGCAGATCCTTCTCCCACGCCCGGATCAGGCCCTGCCAGTGTGGTGGTCACGTGACCCCAATTGGAGTGGGGGCGGAGCGGAACCGCCACCCGTGCCCGCAGGGTGAGCAGACCTGTGACCAACCTGCAGATCAGGCCCAGGGGTCCGCAGGCGTGGTAGGAGGGGCAGGGCAGATCCGCCGCCCGCGCCTCCAAGGTAGGCAGTCCTGCAACTGACCGGCGGATCAGGCCCAGGAGCCTGCCGGCGTGGTACACACACCACCCTAATTGGAGTAGGGGCAGAGCAGAGTCACCGCCCGTGCCAGGAACAGGCCCAGCGTCCTGCAGGCGGGGTAGTCACAACACCCCAATTGGAGTAGGGGCAGAGCAGAGCCTCCACCCGTGCCCGAAAGGTGGGCAGATCTGCGACCGACCAGCGGGACAGGCCCAGTGGCCTGCCAGTACGACAGACACGTCACCCCATTTGGAGTAGGGGCAGAGTAGAGCCGCCGCCCACGCCTGCAGGGTAGGCAAACCTGCAACCGACCGGCGGATCAGGCCCGGTGGCCTGCCGGCGTGGTACACTCGTCACCCCAATTGGAGTAGGGGCAGAACAGAGCCGCCACCAGCGCCCAGAACAGGCCCAGTGACCTGCCGGCGTGGTAGCCACGACACCCCAATTGGAATAAGGAGAGAGCAGAGCCGCCGCCCGCGCCTGCAGGAAAGATACGCAAGCAGTATGAAAAGACAAGGAAAGAAAGGACCACAAGCAATGCAGGTCAACGCAACTTTAGAAGAGGTAACAGCTACAGCAGATGGAATGTCAGATAAAGAATTCAGGATATACATGCTTCAGATGATCTGGAGTATCAAGGAAGACATTAAACAGCAAAATCAGACAATGAAAGATCACTTTGACAACGAATTACGCAAACAAATCCAGGAAGCAAAGGATCAACTATATAGGGAGATAGAGGTTATAAAAAACAAACAAACAGAAATCCTAGAAATGCAGGAAGCAATAAACCAACTTAAAAACTCAATGGAGAATACTACCAGCAGAGTAGAACACTTAGAAGATAGAACATCAGACAATGAAGACAAAGTATTTTAACTGGAAAAGAACATAGACAGCTCAGCAAGACTGTTAAGAAACCATGAGCAGAACATCCAAGAAATATGGGATAACATTAAGAGACCAAACTTAAGAGTCATTGGGATACAGGAAGGTACAGAGCTCCAAACCAAAGGAATGAGCAGTCTATTCAATGAAATAATACAAGAAAACTTCCCAGACTTGAAGAATGAGACAGAATCCCAAATCCTAGAAGCCTACAGGATGCCGAATGTGCAAAATCATAAGAGATCCACACCTAGACACATTATAATGAAGATGCCCAACATACAGAATAAGGAGAGAATTTTAAAAGCTACAAGAGAAAGGAAGCAGATTACATTTAGGGGTAAGCCAATCAGGATAACAGCTGATCTTTCAACACAGACTCTGAAAGCTAGAAGATCCTGGAATAACATATTTCAAACACTGAAAGAAAATGGGTTCCAACCAAGAATTGTGTATCCAGCGAAATTAAGCTTCAGGATGGAGGATGAAATTAAAACCTTCCACGATAAACAAAAGTTTAAAGAATTCGCAGCTAGAAAACCATCTCTTCAAAACATCCTCGCCAAAGCATTACAGGAAGAGGAAATGGAAAATAACAATGAAAACCAACAGTGGGAGGTAGGACAGTAAAGGGGGGGAAAATAATCAAAGAGGAAAACAAACCATGTTTAGTAACAGAAATAAACAAATATGGCTGGAAGAACAACCCATATCTCAATAATAACCCTAAATGTTAATGGCTTAAACTCACCAATCAAGAGACACAGGCTAGTAGAATGGATCACAAAACAAGACCCAACAATATGCTGCCTCCAGGAGACGCATTTGATAGGAAAAGACATACATAGGCTGAAGGTGAAAGGTTGGGAAAAATCATATCACTCATATGGACTTCGGAAACAAGCAGGAGTGTCCATACTCATATCAAATAAAATAGATTTCAAGCCAAAGTTAATCAAAAGGGATAAAGAGGGACACTACATACTGCTTAAGGGAACCATACACCAACAAGACATAACAATCATAAATATTTATGCCCCAAACAATGGTGCAGCTATGTTCATCAAACAAACTCTTCTCAAGTTCAAGAGTCTAATAGACCACCATACAATAATCATGGGAGACTTCAACACACCTCTCTCGACACTGGACAGATCTTCCAAACAAAAGTTGAATAAGGAAACTATAGAACTCAATAAAACTATTAATAACCTAGACCTATTGACATATATAGAGTATACCATCCAACATCAAGCAGTTACACTTTTTTCTCAGCAGCACATGGATCCTTCTCAAAAATAGATCGTATATTATGTCACAGGGCAACTCTTAGACAATATAAAGGAGTAGAGGTAATACCATGCATCTTATCTGATCATAATGGAATGAAACTGAAAATCAACGATAAAAGAAGGAAGGAAAAAGCATACATCACTTGGAGAATGAACAATAGGTTACTGAATGATCAATGGGTTATAGAAGACATCAAGAAGGAAATTAAAAAATTCTTAGAGATAAATGAAAACACAGACACAACATATCAGAATCTATGGGACACATTGAAAGCAGTTCTAAGAGGAAAATTCATTGCTTGGAGTTCATTCCTTAAAAAAAGAAAAAACCAACAAATAAATGATCTCATACTTCATCTCAAAATCCTTGAAAAAGAAGAGCAAAACAACAGCAAAAGAAGTAGAAGGCAGGAAATAATTAAAATCAGAGCTGAAATTAATGAAATTGAAACAAAAGAAACAATTGAAAAAATTAACAAAACTAAAAGTTGGTTCTTTGAAAAAATAAACAAAATCGACAGACCCTTAGCGATGCTAGCGAAGGGAAGAAGAGAGAGAACTCAAATTACTAGCATACGGGATGAAAAAGGCAATATCACAACAGACACTTCAGAAATACAGAAGACAATCAAAAACTATTTTGAATCCTTATACTCCAATAAATTAGAAGATAGTGAAGGCATAGATAAATTTCTTAAGTCATATGATCTGCCCAGATTGAGTCAGGAGGATATAGAAAACCTAAACAGACCAATATCAATTGAGGAAATAGAAGAAACCATCAAAAGACTACCAACTAAGAAAAGCCCAGGACCGGATGGGTATACAGCAGAATTTTACAAAACCTTTAAAGAAGAACTAATACCAATACTTTTCAAGCTACTTCAGGAAATAGAAAAGGAGGGAGAACTTCCAAATTCATTCTATGAGGCCAACATCACCCTGATACCTAAACCAGACAAAGACACTTCAAAGAAAGAAAACTACAGACCAATATCTCTAATGAACCTAAATGCAAAAATCCTCAATAAAATTCTGGCGAATCGGATACAAAAACATATCAAAAAAATTGTACACCATGATCAAGTAGGATTCATCCCTGGGATGCAAGGCTGGTTCAATATACGGAAATCAATAAATGTTATTCACCACATCAATAGACTTAAAAATAAGAACCATATGATCATCTCGATAGATGCGGAAAAAGCATTCGACAAAGTACAGCATCCCTTTATGTTCAAAACTCTAGAAAAACTAGGGATAACAGGAACATACCTCAATATTGTAAAAGCAATCTATGCTAAGCCTCAGGCTAGCATCATTCTGAATGGAGAAAAACTGAAGGCATTCCCTCTAAAATCTGGAACAAGACAGGGATGCCCTCTCTCTCCACTTCTCTTCAACATAGTTCTCGAAACACTGGCCAGAGCAATTAGACAGACGAAAGAAATTAAAGGCATAAAAATAGGAAAAGAAGAACTTAAATTATCACTATTTGCAGATGATATGATTCTATACCTAGCAGACCCAAAAGGCTCTACAAAGAAACTATTAGAGCTAATAAATGAATTCAGCAAAGTGGCAGGATATAAAATCAACACGCATAAATCAAAGGCATTCCTGTATATCAGCGACAAATCCTCTGAAATGGAAATGAGGACAACCACTCCATTCAAAATATCTTCAAAAAAAATAAAATACTTGGGAATCAACCTAACAAAAGAGGTGAAAGACTTATACAATGAAAACTACAGAACCCTAAAGAGAGAAATAGAAGAAGATCTTAGAAGATGGAAAAATATACCCTGTTCATGGATAGGCAGAACTAACATCATCAAAATGGCGATATTACCAAAAGTTCTCTATAGGTTTAATACAATGCCAATCAAAATCCCAGCGGCATTTCTTGTAGAAATAGAGAAAGCAATCATGAAATTCATATGGAAAAATAAAAGACCCAGAATAGCAAAAACAATGCTAAGCAGGAAGTGTGAATCAGGCGGTATAGCGATACCAGACTTCAAACTATACTACAGAGCAATAGTAACAAAAACAGCATGGTACTGGTACCAAAACAGGCGGGTGGACCAATGGTACAGAATAGAGGACACAGAAACCAATCCACAAAACTACAACTATCTTATATTTGATAAAGGGGCTAAAAGCATGCAATGGAGGAAGGATAGCATCTTCAACAAATGGTGCTGGGAAAACTGGAAATCCATATGCAACAAAATGAAACTGAATCCCTTTCTCTCGCCATGCACAAAAGTGAATTCAAAATGGATCAAGAAGCTTGATATCAAATCAGAGACGCGCCGTCTGATAGAAGAAAAAGTTGGCTACGATCTACAGTCGGTGGGGTCGGGCTCCAAATTCCTCAATAGGACACCCATAGCACAAAAGTTAATAACTAGAATCAACAAATGGGACTTACTCAAACTAAAAAGTTTTTTCTCAGCAAAAGAAATAATAAGAGAGGTAAATAGGGAGCCTACACCCTGGGAACAAATCTTTACTCCTCACACTTCAGATAGAGCCCTAATATCCAGAGTATACAAAGAACTCAAAAAATTAGACAATAAGAGAAAAAACAACCCAATCAACAAATGGGCCAAGGACCTGAACAGACACTTCTCAGAGGAGGACATACAATCAATCAACAAGTACATGAAAAAATGCTCAACATCTCTAGCTGTCAGAGAAATGCAAATCAAAACCACCCTAAGATACCATCTCACTCCAGTAAGATTGGCAGCCATTATGAAGTCAAACAACAACAAGTGCTGGTGAGGATGTGGGGAAAAGGGTACACTTGTACATTGCTGGTGGGACTGCAGATTGGTGCAGCCAATTTGGAAAGCAGTATGGAGATTTCTTGGAAAGCTGGGAATGGAGCCACCATTTGACCCAGCTATTCCCCTTCTCGGTCTATTCCCTAAAGACCTAAAAAGAGCATGCTACAGGGACACTGCTACATCGATGTTCATAGCAGCACAGTTCACAATAGCAAGACTGTGGAACCAACCTAGATGCCCTTCAATAGACGAATGGATAAAAAAAAATGTGGCATTTATACACAATGGAGTATTACTCTGCATTAAAAAATGACAAAATCATAGAATTTACAGGGAAATGGATGGCATTAGAGCAGATTATGCTAAGTGAAGCTAGCCAATCCCTAAAAAACAAATGCCAAATGTCTTCTTTGATATAAGGAGAGTAACTAAGATCAGAGTAGGGACGAAGAGCAGGAGAAGAAGATTAACATTTAACAGGGATGAGAGGTGGGAGGGAAAGGGAGAGAGAAGGGAAATTGCACGGTAATGGAAGGAGACCCTCAGGGTTATACAGTGGAGGGGTAGAGAGAGAGGAGGGGAGGGGAGGGGAGAGGTGGGGAGGGGGGAGGGGGAGGATGGGAAAGGCAGCGGAGCACAACAGACACTAGTATGGCAATATGTAAATCAATGGATGTGTAACTGATGTGATTCTGCAATCTGTGTATGGGGTGAAGGTGGGAGTTCATAACCCACTTGAATCAAAGTGCGGAATATGATATGTCAAGAAATTTGTAATGTTTTGAACAACCCACAATAAAAAATTAAAAAAAAAGAATTAAAGTCAGCATCCTTTAGAGACACATGCATGCCCATGTTTATAGCCACTTGTCAAGTTATGGAAGCAGCCTAAGTGTCCAGCAACAGATGATTGGATTAAAACAATCTGGTATATATACACAATGGAGTTTTATTTAACCATAAAGAAGAATGACATTGTCATCTGCAAAAAATGGATGAAAATGGAGATTATCATGTTGAGTGAAATAAGCCAGACTCAGGAAGACAAGAATCAAATGTTTACTTTCCTATGTGAAAGCTATAGGGAAAAAACAAAACAAAAAAAAAAGAAAAAGAAAAGAAAAGAAAGAAAAAGATGTCATGGGAACAGAGGGGAGATTATTAGGGTAGAGGAAGGGGGTCATGGGAGGGAGGGTGAAAGAAGGCATTGAGAAGTGAAATTGATCACATTATGTTATATGCATTTGTACCAATAAGCCACAATGAAACCCACTATTCTATGCAATTATTATGCACTGATGAAAAAGCATTCATTGACCCTTCTTCATATTTTCTGTTCCTTTAATGAAACTTTCTGTTTTAAAAATTGGTCCAAGAGTGTTTGTAGTGACTTGTTTGAACAATGTTTTAAACAGGTGCTTTAAAATATTTGTCGTATAGTCTTAACAAGTGTTATCATTTTGTCATCGGCACCTGTTGATTGTCTTTTCCCACGTGAGTGGCAATTTTCATGGTTCTTTGTATGTTCGGAGTTGCATTCTGGACATTTTTGCACATTACTCTATGAGACTCTGGGTCTTATTTTAATTTTATGGAAAAATATCCGCATGTTTACTTTAGCAGGTTTTTTGTTTAATTAGGTTTAAGCTGCAAGTTACCATACACATTCTTGGGCTATGGTTTTTCTGTCAGTTTTCAAAGTTTTCAAAGGCTTTGTAGTGCACTTCAAATATGCCCTGGGTATGATCATCCAGTATCCTGTCTAGGACCTAAGCAGTGGTCTATTTTTTTAGTTCAGTTCTTAAACTCTTTGGTATGATAATTAAGAACAGAATCATGCTTGTGTGACTCGAGGGTACCTGGAAATAAAATTTTGAGAAGTTTTTGGTGGGTGGTGGCACAATAAAGTAGGAAACAGGTATGCCAGCATCACTAGATAAAACAAAGCTAGCCCAGGGTGTTAGGAGTACCAGAGATAGGGACTATTTTACTCCCATCACAGGCCCTACTGTACTGGCCCTGAGCAGTGATACCAATGGAGGTCTTTGATAGGTAAATGGGAAAAGAATTAATTATCATATTAATACAATAAGCCCATAAATGTTTCCATCCCTAGATACCAGGTTAGAATTCTTTTCTTTTTAAAGAGAGAGAGAGAGAGAGAGAGAAAGAGAGAGAGAGAGAATTTTTTAATATTTATTTTTCAGTTTTCGATGGATACAACATCTTTATTTTATTTTTATGTGGTGCTGAGGATCGAACCCAGCGCCCCACGCATGCCAGGCGAGCGTGTTACTGCTTGAGCCACATCCCCAGCCCCCAGGTTAGAATTCTTAAACATCTCTCAGGCTACCATTCCATGATTTCTTTATTTTCTGCAGAATAGATAAACTTGAAAATAGAAATAAACTTGATCCCACTGTCAGTTATCACTATGATTCTGCTTGATTTAGCATGTTTCAATCTGGCCGTTTTTTGTTGTTTTTTTTTTTTTTTTTTTTTTTTTTGCAAGTAAGAAAAAAATGCACACTGGTGGGGATTTCTTTCTTTATTTTTCTCCTTCTCCTCCTTCTTCTTCTTCTTGCCTGGGATTGAACCCAGGGGTATTGAACCACGGAGCCATATCCCCAGTTCTTTTTTATTTTGAAACAGGGTCTTGCTAATTTGCTTACGGCTTTACTAAGTTGTCCAGGCTGGCTTAGAACTTGGGATCCTCTTGCCTCAACCTTCCAAGCTGCTGAGATTATAGGTGTGCACCATTGCACCTGGCCTAGTGGATTTTCTGAATAAGCTATCTTAACTATTTAATGTTGGAAGGACCAAAGTCTGAGTTCTTGATCCTCCAGTTTCTATCTTTAATTATAACGTTAGTGATTCAATCTACTCTCATGATCCTCTTTAACATTTATATGACACTATCTCCCAAATTTTTATCTCTGGCTCAGACCTCACCCTTCAACTTCAGAACTACACATTCAAATCCCTACTCAACATTTCACCTGGATATCTACTGAGTACCAAAGATTGAACCCAAGGGTGCTGACCCACTGACCCACATCTCCAGCCCCTTTTAATTATTTTTATTTAGAGATGGGGTCTTGCTAAGTTGCTTAGAGCCTCGCTAAATTGCTGAGGCTGGCTTTGAACTAGTGATCCCTCTGCCTCAGCCTCCTGAGATGCTGTGATTATAGGTGTGCACCACCATGCCTGGCTTTACTAGGTCTAGGAAAATAAAAATATTCCAAATTGTAGTCACTCTGCTTCAGACCTTGCAGTACAGACTCTTCTTAGCACAGCAGCCAGAGTGTCTTTTTAAAACCTAATTTAGAGCCCTCCATCTTGTTCAGAGTC
This sequence comes from Marmota monax, assembly GCF_021218885.2. Lineage (NCBI taxonomy): Eukaryota > Metazoa > Chordata > Mammalia > Rodentia > Sciuridae > Marmota > Marmota monax. The sequence continues at coordinate 3,231,482 of NW_026694092.1, forward strand.
AAAGCCCAAATCTTATGACACCTATAGAGACCTTAACAATCTCCCCTGGCTAGTTTCACCTCTTAGTGGTAGTCCCTCCTGCTCAAGTGATGCTGGCATATTGACCTCTTTGCTGTTCTAATGCTCCAGAATGTTCCTGCTGCATAGTTTCAGTACTGACTGGACTTGCTTCCTGGGTCTGTCTTCCCAGACACTATAGAACCAGCTCCCGCACCTCTAAAAGTATTTACTCACTGTTTTATTTGTTTGTTTGTTTTGTACCAAGCATTGAACTCAGGGGCACTCTACCACTGAGCCCCATCCCCAGCCCTATTTTGTATTTTATTTAGAGACAGGGTCTCACTGAGTTGCTTAGGGCCTCACTAAGTTGCTGAGGCTGGCTTTGAACTTGCAATACCCCTGCCTCAGCTGGCTTTGAACTCACAATACCCCTGCCTGAGCCGCTGGGTTTACAAGCAGGCTCCACCGCGCCCAGCTACTCACTGTTTTCTTTATAGTGATCCTTTCCCTGAACATCTTATCTAAAATTGCAGCTCATTTTGCCTTTCTCTTCATTGCTTTTATCCCATTGTCTGATCTAGCATATTAAACTCTTTATTTATTCATTAATCTATTAAAATAGGAGCTCCTTGAAGGCATAGGAGTTTCTGTCCTGTTTCCTGCTATATACCAGGATTTCACACAGAGTAGGTGCTTGATAAATTAGGTTGAAGGAATGAATAAAATCATCTCTTAGGTCTGATCTAACCATAGCCAGATGAAGACAGAAGTTTGAGATTTTTATTGAGTGTTTCTTAGTGTGGACACGAAAAAGTTCCCCAGTATTTGCAAGAGCAGACTGGAAGTCATTGAAGGCATGGGATCTTCTCAAAGAAATCAATGATTTAGACACCTGCTGTTACTGCATCCTCCTAAAACCGAGTATCAGAAATGCCAAGAGCGTGAGGTTCTGCACAGATTGACTCTTTGCAAGGTGTTGGAAACAGGTACGGAATTAGAAACTGAGAGCTTTGTACTTGGATTGATTCGCAGGTTTCAGCATTTCAACTTCCCAAGTGCTGCTGCTGCTGCTAGTTTCTGAAATATCTCACAAACCGCCACCCCAGCGCAGGCGGCTGTGTGCACGTGCACACGCAGGCATACTCACGTGCTTCCCTGCACCAGGTGCTGCTCAACACAACCCATTCCCCATCCCAGCATACATCTGGAGGGCTGAGATGATTACTCAAGGATACTTTTGCCAAGACAGGATTTTCCAAGCTCTCCGTTTCCCAAGGGAATGAGGTGTGTCTGATGGCGTCCACAGTTCCCTCCCACATCTGTCAGCACAGTAATATACGGCAGATAATAGGATTTCACTGCATTGTGGTGGTTTAAACAGGCGTGACAAGATTGTGATTTCAAACCTGCATAAGTCTTAGACACCTGAGTGATCCTGGATTCTCTGCCATCTTTCTGGAAGACCAGGTTAAATAGCCTGGTGATTCTTCAATCTTAGAACTCATCCTCGGCCCTTCATCTCCATGCACAGTGCAAACTGACCAAAATTCCCTTTTGGAATCTTCCCTTTTCCACCCTGATTCTGCATCCCCAGAAATCAACCCTCAAGGGCTTCAGACTTCTGGTAAGGAAGCTCTCTCTGAGATTTGTAACACAGAACAGTTATATGAGATGTTTTGCTTCTTCTGTGTCTGAGTTAAGTGAATTGTGGAGACTCTTGTAAAAGCAGAATCCAAGCAAAGTTAGAGCCCCTTTCTGGTAAAATACACATAAACACACAATGGTGCATATAGTCTTATGGATTCCAGACACTCTCAGAACTCCAGATTAAGAATAACACATCTATTATGTCAGTGATCTATTTAAAACCATTTTTATAGATGTATAAATAATATACAACAAAATGCAGCCATTTTAAGTGTACACTTTGATGATTTTTGACAAATGTATACACCCATATAATCATTATACCATGAATATACAGAAGATCTCCATCTCTCAAACACAGCCTTTCAACAAATGGTACTGGGACAACTGGTTATCCATATGTAGAAAAATGAAACTAGACCCTTATCTCTCCCCCTGCACATAAATCAACTCAAAATGAATCAGAGACCTGAGAATCACACCTCAGAAACCATGCAACTTCTAGAAGAAAATGTAGGGTCAGCACTCCAGTTTTAGGCACAGGCAATGACTTTCTCATTAGGATCCCTAAATAGGGATAAGCCAAGAGTTAATAAATGGGACAGCATCAAATTACAAAGAGTCTGCACAGCAAAAAAAACAATTAGGGATGTGAAGAGAGAAATAGAGAATGGGAGAAACTCTGCTAGCTATTCTTCTGACAGAGGATTAATATCTAGAATGTAAAGAGCTCAAAAAAATTTACACCCCCTAAAAAATAACCTAATTAATAAATGGGCAAATAAATTCAACAGACACTTCTCAAAAGGAGAAATTCAAATGACCAACATATACATAAAAAATGCTCAACATCATTAGCAATTAGGGCAATGCAAATCAAAACTACAGTGAAATTTCATCTCACACCAGTCAGAATGGCAGTCATCAAGAATACAAATAGTAATAAATGCTGGAGAAGATGTGTAAAAAAAGAAACATTGTTGGTGAGATTATAAATTAGTACAACCACTATGGAAATTAGTATGGAGGTTCCTCCAAAGACTACGCATGGAACCACCATATGACCTAGCTATACCATTTCCCAGTATTTATCCTGAAGAATTAAAGTCATCTTACTATAGTGATACATGCATACCCATGCTGATGGCCAAACTATGGAACCAGCCTAGGTGGATGAATGGATAAAGAAAATGTGGTGTATATATGCAATGGAGTTTTATTCAGCCATAAAGAAAAATGAAATTATGGCATTTGCAGGGAAATGGATGGAACTAGAGATCATCATGTTAAGCAAAATAAGTCAAACTCAGAAGGTTAAGGGTCCTATGACTTTTTTCATATGTGGAAGCTAGAGAGGAAAAAGGAAAAGAAAGTGGGGGCAGATCTCATAAAAATCAAAGGGAGACCAGTAGAGGAAAGGGACCAAGGGGAGGGAGGGGGAAATGCTGGGGAGTGATATTGGCCAAATCATATTGTTATATTGTGTGCACGTACAAATATGTAACAACAAATCCCATCAATATCTACAACTATAATGCACCAAAAAAATGTGGAAAGACAAAAAAATAAAATTTCCATTTTTTCTAGAAATGTTCCTGTTCCACTTTCCAGTGAAAACCTCCCTCCCAAGATTACCAAAGCAGCCAGTATTCTGAGCTCTATTACCATAGAATAGCTTTGCCTATTCTAGAACTTCATATAAGTGAAATCACAATAATCCACCAATCATGCAATCAAATGCCGTTTGCATTTGGCTTTGTTTGTTTAATGTATTTTTTACATTCATCATATTGATACTTTTTTATTCACAAAAATATAGATATATCACAATTAGTTTATGTATTTATTTGTTGATGAAGACTGGAATTATTTCCAGGTTTGGAGTATTGATACATAAGTCTGTGGACATATAATTTCTTTTCTCTTGGGTAAATACCTAAGAGTAGAATGATTGGCATGCTTAACATTTTAAGGGACTGCCCAAATTTCCCAAAACATTTATTTAACCATTTTACATTCATGTTAGTAGTATACAAGAGTTCCACTTGCTTTTTGCATGTCAAAGAGGACTTCTAGGGAAGGCAATGATTAGCTCTCAGAGCTGACTATGGTGGTAGAATTTTAGGTGTTAGTGTAGTGGGGGAAAGTTTTGAATTCGGGGAATATTCTAGAACTCCACAAATCACACTACAGGAGTCATCTTCCAATTTATGTCACTGCCTCCTCCAAGAAAGAACTTCCTTACATATATGTTCATAGCAACAAGGGAGCCAAGCAAAGTCTGTGATTGTGAGGAGATCAAGTGGGATATGGCAGGGTGAAAAGAGTCCTGAATTTGTTATCAAAGACCCAGCTCTTCATGGATCTAGCTGATGATCATGATCCCTAGTCTAGATCTCAGTGTTCTTTTCTGTGAAATAAGGATCATCAGGCCCATTCTACCTGAATCACAGGGTTATAGTAAAGGATAACCCTGACAGAGAAGTCATCTGTGTGAGTCTTTACCAAGGTAGGGAATGTAATAGTGGTCACGGGGCTAGCATGAGTCCCCAGATTCTCAGAGTTCTGGAGCCTTGGAGCTCATACAGAGAGGCAGAGGGAAGGTGTGGATGGCCCCACTTCCTAGGCAGGGGCAAGTCTTACTCTATGTAACCTCCCTGAGCTTAATTTTCCTCTCTGTTAAAGGAGGATAATACCTTCCTTCCCATCATAGCAACTCAATTCAAGGGCAAGACCTTAAGGTCCAGAAATTTAAAAAAAAAACTGTGAGATAGAAGCATCTTTGCAAATTGCTGCACCATCCATCCATGTGAATGCATTGGACTTTGGAAGGATGGCTGGGGCTAAGGCTGGGGCTGGGGCTAGGGCTGAGGCTGGAGCTGTCAAGTGAGTCCAAGAGATCCAGTTCTGCTGAACCTCCCATACCCTTGCTGAGCTTATCAAACCTCTGACTTTCTTTATGTAAAATGGAGATAGTGCTACCTCTTGGGATGGAGGATTCAATGAGTCAAAGAATGTGGATACAGTGTCAGGCCTAGGGTTGCCAGAGAAGCTGCCCTGTAAAACAAGGTAGTGTAGTGAAGTTAAGAAGGTTAAAATGACCTCTACTGTCCATTAGCTGTGGGCCTTGACAAGTTTTGTAGTTTTTTCTCCTACCTTAGATGGGATCTCAGGGAAACACTCTTGACAGAGATGGAGATGGAGATGGAGATGGAGATGGAGATGGAGATGGGGATGGGGATAGGGATGGGGATAGGGATGGGAATGGGGATGGGGATGAGAATGTGGATGGGGATGGAGATGGGGATGGGGATGAAGATGGGGATGAAGATGGGAATGGAGTTGAGGATGGGGATGGGGATTGGGATGGGGATGGAGGTGGAGATGGGGATGGGAATGAGATGGAGCTGGGGATGGAGATGAGGATGGAGCTGGGGATGAAGATGGAGATGGAGATGGGGATATGGATGGAGATGGAGTTGGTAATGGGGATGGGGATGGGGATGGAGATGGAGATGGAGATGGGGATGGGGATGGGGATAGAGAAGGGGATGGGGATAGAGATGGAGATGTGAGTGCAAGAGATTTACTGAGGAATATCCTTAGGATCAACAGTAAGTGGGGAAATGAGGCCAGGCTGGGCTGAGGGAGGAGTTGAATTGCTATGATGGAGTCACAAACTGGCCCCCTGGGATCTCTGGAGTTGGGGTGACCCTGATGAGCTGTCCTGAATTGAGATAAGACAGCGAGCCTTTACTACCTCGTGTGACTCTGTCATTGAATGTGGGGGCAAGGTCTTAGGTCAGTTTCTGGAGGGGCATTAATGTAAATTGTCCCCTTGCCAACATTCCAAGCAACTGAAAGAATGTGTGCCTCAGTCCTGGAGGGACATCTGGCAGCACACTACAATATCCACTGTACCTCTCTGAGCCTCACATCCTCTGTTTATAAAATAGGAACTATAATAATGCCTACTTCATTGGTTTAAATCAGGATTAAAAGAGTTAATATAAGTCCTTAAGACGGTGGCTTCATGTGTGTTATTTGTAAGGCTAGTATTTTAGAAAACATTCAATAAATCCTCTTTAAATGAATGAATAAATGAATGTGCTCTTTCAACCCTGTCCAGAATGAAAGACAAATGTCACGTTTGCCCATTTGGGAGGAAAAAGCCCACTAGTCAGGTGACAAAGCATTTGGCTGGAAAGCGGAGAATTTGATGTGTTTTAAACCATGGGACTCTCATGCACACAGGAAATTTAAATCTGTTTTTCAAAACATTTGCTGCACCTGAGGGTCCGGTATTCCCCATGTGCTCCTTGCCAGAGCCCTTTATCCTCAGTGTATTGAGCTGCAGTATGGGGATTTGACAGCTGAAGACAGCTCGGCAGGGTGCAGGAAAGTAGACATTTAATGTGCTTTGACAATACAAAGGGTTATATAAACGACCCAGTTTCTGTAATTTTGCTGTAACTGTCATGGGAATTGGTATAGACAGATATGGAGAAGGCCCTGTTTATGCACTTAAACTTTAAAAGGTTTAACCACTAAACACACAGTCTCTTTCTCTTCCCCTCCCCTCCTCGCAATCCTGCATTTAAATTTCATTGAGGTGAGGGGCATGGGGCTAGGGGATGGCAGTTGGAATAATGGGTTGCCTTTATTTGCCTGCCTTCTGGACCAGATCACCACTTTCTGACTCCCAGTGAGCGCCTGCCCCTGGCCAGCCTCTTCTAGAAGATTTCCCCACCTGCTCACAACCCCAAGATGCAGAGAAGGGGAGGGAAGGCAGGAAGGGAAATTCACTGGCTCTGAGCTCAGGGCTTTTGCCCAATTTAAATCTGGTTCCCGTCCCAGTGTTCAAAGCACGTTGCTGTTTGATTCTTGCCATCTCATCTTAGAAGACTTTTCCCAAGGTGGGGGTGGGGAGAGTTCTAAAGCCAGACAGGCAGGAGGCGGGAGGGTTTATACAGGCAGATACCACAGGCTTCCAAGCTAAGTGCCTTAGCGGGGAAAGCTCCCGGCTGCTGCTGACATTTCTCAGACAGGAGATCAATAAGTGGGCAGAGCTTGAAAAGCAAATCATGCTTCGACCTGCCCTAGGGAATCCTCAGCAACTGTCACGGCAGAAGAGACGTCCCAGAGGAGGCCTAGAAAGACAGGGGGACACAGATAGCCTTGATACAGCCGAGATGGGGGGCAGGGAAATCGAGACTGCCCACAGAGATGAAAGGAGTAAATGCTGCCATCTCCCCCACCCCCACCCTCCCTTCACAGTTCTCGCTGAGTGCCTTAAGACCCCTGGCTTCTGCCTCCCAGGTAAAAGCAGACACTTGGAGGTGGATTTGCAGCTCATGTGGCATTTCGGGTCCAAAGGAGCCTGGCGTGAGCAAGGAAAGCTACTCCAGATGGGAGACCTTGAATCAGTGATTGGGCACTTCTGACAGACAGAAGGCTTATTCTCCATCCCACTAGCACCTAAGAAGGGTCCAAAGGTTTCTCCATGCTTCATTCAGACGTGCAAAGGAATTTTCTAAGCAGATATGTGTGCACACACACAAAAGTGCACACTAAACTTGGCTCTGATTTAAACAATCTCTTTGGGAAATTGTGTTTCTTCCACTTTCAGTAGTTGCTTGCTTCCTGCTGCTCTCCTCTCTTGATCCTTTCATGATGTCACGTGGGTGTGGTGTGGGAGCATGCTACTTCCCATGGTCTTGGTAGAAAGAGATCTATGTGACATTACTGTTCTCCTTTCTGGGTCCTGCATGTCTCCACTGCAATCAATGTTCACAATGCTGACAACTGCTAAGTCTGCAAACTTGAAGTTAGTGAACTTATGGCATCCTGTCCCTGTCCTTGTGGTCCTCCAAGCTGTGTCAGCTCCTGCTGAGCTGTCCTGAATTGAGGTAAGACAGCAGGCCTTTACTACCTCATGTGACTCCGTCATTGAATACAGGGGCTACTGAAAACCTTCTGAGGTATGGCCATGATTCCATGATTCTATTCAGGTAACGCAGTCAGTTCACTTGGCTCTAGGATTGTTTTTGTTCCACAGTGATAAATCCTTCTGGCAAGTTCTCTAGCCAGTGTCTTGCCAACATCTATATTCTTCTGGAGATCTTTAGACATTTCTGTGATCTTTAGCAAATGGAACCCAAGATATCTCAGGAATGCTACTCCAACTTATTCTATGCCTCACTAGTAGCTATGTTAGTTTATCATGGCTTGCTATGATGATGGGCTCCTCTGGATCCCTGCAGGGAGGATGGAAGATTAGCTTCTGCCCTTGACTTTTCCCTTTGCTCCCATCAGATAATTACCCATTCAAACTTTGGTCCAGACAGGGCCAGAAGAATCAGGCTTTTCTGGTCTGGTTGGAATTTTGGTCATCATATACCCTATCTTCCTGAACCATGTTTCCTCACAGTTTAGCCTTACTGACTGAGATTGTATAGAGAAAGAAATTATTTCTTGTCTTATTTTGAGTTCTGTTGAAAGCAAAGCATGACACAAGGTCATGGACAAAAGTATTTTGAGAGATGAACCCAGTAAAGGAGTGAATGAAGGAAAAAAGAGAGTGAGACAGGGTTGGAAGAAACCTCAGTAAAATGAAAGGCAACAGGGGCCGATTTCTCAAGAAAGTATAGAGAATGCCTTATAGCATCGTTAACTGGAGGGACCAGAAGCTGGGGCATTAGTCTACCTGCTGCCATCTGACCTTGGTGGAGGATTTTTCTTTGGAAATATTAATTCCCTCCCTCTTCTGAACTGCACAAACACACAGATCAGGCAAACTCCCATGTGGATGGAGAAGACCCAGGGCATAAAGAAGACAGATATGCTCAGCTTGAGAAGAGTACCCACTATAGTTGTGGCTGCAATTAGAGGTGGGTCAAGGGGGAAAAAGGGTTATCAGAAATGCCTGGTATACTACCCACAAAGGGAATTTAAACAAGGAGAAATTCTTTATAACATATTCATTAGAGCAGCCTTAAAGTTCTGATCTAACCTTCTTTTTTTAAAGTAGGTAAACTGAAGCCCTAAGGAATTCCATTTTGCCCAAGGTCAAAATGATGAAACTCTGAGTCAAGAACTTAAAACTAGGTGCCAGAGAGTCATGCTAGAACTCTTTTGCTGTACTATTACAGAGCCATTCAGTCAACAATTATATCTTTGTTGACTTGCTATGGGCACTCATTGAAAAGTAAAAGTACCTGCTTTCAAGGAATTTTCTGTCTAGATGATTAGAGAAGTTTGGTTCTCAGTCATCACCATATGCATTTTCCAGGGAAGGAGGTAGCTTTAAATACCCTCTATTCAACCAGACAGTGTTCCAGACACATAAGAAAGAGGCCAAAGGGCCCAGAAAATACAGAGTACCTATTATAAATATGCAATTAGCCAACTTAAATTGAATACTAACCTGAGCTAAGAAGGTTTGGAAAGCAGCCTTTAAGAGTAACTTCCATGTTCCCTGCCTCCTGGTATTCATGCCCTTGTGAAATAATTTCCCCCTTGAGCGGAAGCTGAACCTAGAGACTCACTTCTAATAGATAGGATATGGCAGAAGTAATAGAATGTCACTTTTTTGTGGTACCAGGGATTGAACCCACAGGTGCTTAACTACTGAACCACATCCCTGGCGCTATTTTATGTTTTTATTTTGAGACAGGGCCTCTTTAAATTGAGGAGGCAGGCTTTGAACTTGTGATCCTCCTTCCTCAGCCTCAGCCTCCTGAGCCACTGGGATTGCAGGTATGTACCATGACACCTGACTAGAATGTCACTTTTAAGATTATGTTTATACAAAGACCATAGCTTCTTCTCTGAATGCTTTCTCTTATACTCTCTGTGTTACTTGCTTCTGCCATAATAAGCTGTTATGTCATGAGACAACCCTATAGAGAGTCCCATATGAGTGAGTTTGGAAGTGGACCTCTGAGGCCCGCCAGAATTCACGTGAATGAACTCAGAAGCACATCCTCCTCAAGATGAGTCTTGAGATGAGACCCAAGTGATAGCTTAATTGTAGCTTAGTGATTCATACTGACCCAGAGGATTCAGTTAGATCATATCCAGGGTCCTGACCATTACAGATTGTGAGATGATATTTTTTTTTTTGTTTTTGTTGTTGTTGTTGCTACATTTTGGAATAATTTGTTACATGACAGTAGATAACCAATATAGAATGCACTGAAAAGTGCAAGTAACATCTGGACTTCTATCATAATAGAAATCTATTCAAATTATTTTAAACAGAAAGGAGCATATATTGCACGAATTTGTAGTTGTCTTCCTGAACTCAAGGGCAAGAAAGACAGTAAAAAATGAAGACCAGAACCAGAACTTAAAAGGCATGAAGAACCAGGTAGTGGGTCACTTTTTTCCTCACTTCTTCTGTCTGGGAAGCCATTCAATGTTTTGTGATGGCCTACTTTTGTATTTTCAATTTTTCCTTGTACATGGAAAAAAAAACAGTCATCTTAGGGAGCCTTACATATTGTGATGGCTCATTTTATATGTCAACTTGACTGGGCAAAGAGAGGCCCAGATAACTGGTAAAACATTTTTGGATGTGTCTGTGAGGGAGATGTTGGAAGAGACTAGCGTTTGAATTGGTAGACTAAGTAAAGAAGGGTTGCCCTTGTCAATGTGGGTCGGCCTCATCTAACCCATTAAGGGCCTGAATAGAACAAAATGGAGAGAGAAGGGTTAATTTACTCACTCTGCTTGAGCTGGGACATCCATCTTTACCCTGCTCAGACACTAGTGCTCCAGGATCTTAGTCTTTCAGACTCCAACCAGGGCACATACCATTGGCTCCTCTGTTTCTCATGCTTGGACTAGAACTACACTATTGGCTCTCTTGGGTATCCAGCTCACAGACCACAGATGAGAGGACTTCTTAGCCTCCATAATCATGTATACAAATGACTTATAGCATATATATATATATATATATATATATATATATATATATATATATATATCTGTGATATCTGTGTCATATATGATAAATATATCATATCTCTCCCCCTTTCTCTCTCTCTTTCTCTCTCTATATATATATATATATATATATATATATATCCATTGGTTCTTCTCCTCTGAAGAATACTGATACATGTGTCTTCTCCATTTGGCTACAGCAGATACTTGAGTTGTGTGACTGAATTCCCAATTCCTGGAAGAGAACATCGATTGGCAACATCTTAGTTCAGCTGTCCATTTTTGTTCTCCCAACAGAAGAAGCAGATGGGATTATAGGGCTGTCTTCCCTCTCGGGAAGGTGTTTGAGAAGACGGTGTAGAAAATGTGGGCAAAGTAACCCATAAGTTGCTTGAGCTTCCTGTCAAAAAAAACTTGCAATTTATTTGATTGGCATAAAAAAAAAGGATATTTAGACTGTGCCGCATTTTACTGGAACATCCTTAACTGGAGGACTTAGGTATATACTTAAAGAGACTCTCAAACACTGAGCTTTTGGTTGGCCATTTCTTGAGAACCACTACTTTTTGCTGGGCTTCAGTTACCGATAAGAGGAGTAAGTTAATTCCATGTGATCTCTACTAGCCCCCTAGTTTTAAAATCCTATGACTCTAAGGGAAGGAGAAAACAGAGAAGGCATCCCCAGACAGCCTTATGGAATTGTGGTGCTTAGCATTGTACAGCTGGATGACTGAGTTCTCCAGTATATGAGGCACCTGGCCATGACTGATATTGACCTTGAGAGCAATCAAACCACAGTGCCCCATATTTTAGAAGAAAGGCATGCATCTGAAAAGATGTAAATACACAGAACTTTGGAAGTTCCTGGTGGCCTTGAGCCTTATATAATCAAAGTCTACCCGGAGAATTCACAATGCAGAATATTTTAAAGATAAAAAACAATTTTATCCTCAAGGCTGTGCTGTCTTCTTGCAAAAAAGGTTATTAGGATGACCAGAGTTACTTTTGAAATGATGGGTTGGGATACACCCACTCACCTCCCCTCCCTTGCACATGTGCTCATGTGCACACACAATATCTCTGAGTCTTGATCTCAATAATTCCTTTCTGAGCTTTTTCTGAGCCACTCTGAGTTCAGCCTGCTGCAGACATCATCATATCTGGAGAACAACACCAATCAGCCTGTTCCCTTGTGTCATTTGTATGTCACCACCTTATTCCAGTGTTGGTGGATATTTTGGTTTATGTTTTATTAATCTCGGTGTCAAAACGCCCTCCTACATTTCACATTTCCATTAGCTGGAAGGAGAAATGGGTGGAAATAATTACCTCTGTTCAGTTCAGCCTGAAATAGAAGAAGGTGTGACTCGGGTCTGGAATCTGATAAGAAGGTGTGTTTCTAGGACATAGCACTTACACAAGGAATACCAATTTAATGTAGGAGACACGTTTTTGCTTTGCTTTCCTTCTCCTTTCATTTTTACCCCTTTTCACAAAGAGAAGTGCTGTGTGTGCTAAGGGGCTGGGAACCCGACTACATCTTTGTGATAGCGGGAAGCCACCTCCCTCACCGGGGAGGATGGATTAGTTAATGCCTGTTAAATGCTTTGAAATGAAATGTCTTCTGTACCCAAATATTCAATCTGATTATAGCCCTAGGTTTGATATCACAGGAGGGAAATGTAGTTCCTGGCTGACATCACAGCTGTTGAAATGGGCTTTTCTTTGTAGAAGCTACAATTGCTTTTTCCCTCCTGATCAAAGGGCAAAACCTGGGAGAGGGGAAATGGCACTAGGGTCCTGCCCAATGGCTATGTGGGAAGGGAGGAGTACATACAGAGAGAAAGAGACATGGAGCAAGGAGTATTGGAGGGGGAGAGAGAGGGAGACACACACACACACACAGAGAGAGAGAGAGAGAGAGAGAGAGAGAGAGAGAGAGAGAGAGAGAATATTCCAATTATTATCAGGATCAGAGCATTGTAGCCTACCCTTATATTTCTGTGAAACCTGCTCAAAGCAAATGTAGTCTTGGAAAAGATAAAGTTTATCCTAATCCCCCCCAAAAAAGCAAATTTTCTAAGTTATCAGGGATTATTTTATCTGTTTGCTTATTTGGTTAGTGGATTGCTTGTTTGGCTGCATCTTTTTTTACTTTAAAATCCAACCAAATATCACTTTTTTTTTAATTTGGCCAAGATAGCTTTTGCTTTTTGCCTTAAAATATGGCCTGATCACCTCCACCAGTTGTTGGAAGATGTGGGCCTTCCTCCTGGTAAATGACAGGTCCAGACTGCTTGAACTCTCTTGGATTCTTTCCTGTCTTCATCCACCTCGGAGATACCTGTGCTCAGCAGTCACTACACCTGCCCTGGGGAATGCAGGCAGAAGAAGCTTGCTTTTACCCAATGGTCATGCTGAGCCTGCTAAGTTGGATTCACTTCTCTATCTGTGGGGAAGAGGACACAAGGCAACTCAGAGATAGAAAAGATAATGAGCAATGACAAGAGAGGGCTCCTGTCAGGGAAAATTTGACAAAGAGAAGGTGTGAGTACTGCTGAGTCTGTGAGTTATCCACCCAGGAGGCTGTCAGTGCCCGTGCCAGCAGATGCTCACCCAGAATGAGACGCACGGTCACTCATTCTTTCATTCATCATGTTTTCCTTCTCTTTTTCCCTTCCTTCCTTCCTTCCTTTCTCCTTCCTTCCTTTCTTCTTCCTTTTTCCCATTTCTTTTAGTTTATGTTCATTCATTCACTATGTATTCATTAATTATAATATTTATACATTTGTCATTATATATGCATATGTATTTTTTTTCAATAAAAGTGTATTGAGTATTCCATGGGCCAAGTACTCTTCTAGGTCTCAGCCTAGAAATAATAAATAACACAAGGATTTTGACTTAAAAGAATCAAATATACACCCAAAATCACCCTTTATAAATGAATCATAATACTTGTCTTAATGGAGTACCAGCAAAGTTTTCTGGTTTCTCAGAGGAGAAGGCTTCCATCCAGCTTGAGGGATCTCAGAAATTTTTATAGAAGAGGTAGCATTTGAGTTGAGCTGGGAGAGCTGGAAGGAACTTTCCTCCATGGCCTTGGGGATTGGCAAAAAATACAACTGGCAGTAGGCCCAGCTGAGGGAAGGTCATGGAGGCCAAATGTTGGATAAATGTCAGGAACAGTAAGGCACTCCAGATAACCCAGGTACAAAGTCAAATAAATTTAGGCAGGAGAAGGAACTGAAGGCTGCAGAGACCTGGGATGTACCACTTTCCTCTTCAAAATGAACACCACACCAAATGTTGATGGCCTCTTTCTGGAGCTGTAGAAGGATCTCCAAAGACCATAATTTAAACATGATCACTTGAGAAAAGCTGCCTGGATAGTGGGTGGGTGTCCTGGATTCTTTTCTCATCAACAATTCAACCTAGGTCAGTCAACCACATTTGGTCATTTTCATCTAAGTATTATGCATCATAGTCCAAACTTATATAGAAAATGATTAACAGCAGCAGGTTTGGATTTTGGGTTTCACGGTCTCATATGATTTTTGAAAATCAAGGGAAGGGCCATAATGATGTCAACTTTTAGTTTGGTCAAGAAAGAACATACTTAAACTTTGCCAATTTACTATCACCATCTGTGTCAAAGACTGCTAATTGCCTATCTAATATCCATTTTCCTTTTCTTCCTGACAGACAAAATACTACTTTGTTTTAGATGGCAATATGGCCAAAAGGAAACCATGTTTTCCAGTCTCATAGGTCACTGGATGGAGCGCCTAGGAAAACTCTTAAAGAGGGCTTTCCATGCTCTGGTTGGCATGACTTGTTCTCTCTCTCTCTCTCTCTCTCTCTCTCTCTCTCTCTCTCTCTCTCTCTCTCTCTCTCATTTAAAATTACCACTTTTATAGGGCTGTGGTACACTAGGATCATGACTGTTAGGCTCACTCTGAGGTACTTGCAACTTTTCCTATGAAGCTACAAGCAACATATCTGCCCTGTGCTTAGAATTAGCCAAAGTTTTCTTAGCGTTTTTAGTACACTGCAGCTGCTCCATATTTGACCCTTGTGGGTGTGTGAGGAGAGTGAGTATAGTGGGTTGGAGTCTGACCTCTGTCCCTTCTCTCTTTCTGAGACTACTTCTATCACTGCAAGAGCTTTCCTTTGCTTCTGGTCTCTGGTAATAACTACCTTTGTATCATGACTTTCTCATTTCACAGATGGCACTGTGCATTTTGCATTAGTCATGTTTAACTAGGACAGCATAAAGTACTTATGGACTTGGTTACAAATGTGTTGGATGTGTGAGGGGGAGGGCTGTGTGGTGCACACCATGGTGCTCCACCAAGAACCCCCTTTGAGAAAGGACAGTTGACCTAGCTGCTGAGAGTATTGGAGGCAAACAGCCTCCAGTTATCAACCATCGTCAGAGTCTGCCTTAGCAGAAGACAACCTAACCCACAGTCATACCCTCTTGGATCCCTATGTTGGCCCACTGCCAGATAACAGATAAGTCCTATATACTCCCAGTCTCCCTGTGGGGTTGGCTAAGCCTTCTTCAGACCTGCGTCACAGTCTGACTCACCCTCTGCTCAACCCTGCTTCCTCCTGCTGTCTCTCACAAATGTTCATCTTTAATAAATATCTAGCCTGCCACACTCCAGCTCAGTGTCAGCTTCCAGAGAACCCAACCTGTGACGTGAGACAACCAAGAGATTAGTAACTAATTGCAGGAAGCTGCAAACACCCCTAGGCTGGAGAAACAGAGGACAGGAGGCAGGTCACAAGAGCCCAGGGTCTGCTCACCACTGACGTGCATGGAATATTTGACATGATTGGAACAGAGCCACTGCTGAGACTCCGAAGGCCACTCTGAATCACTCAAGTTGCTGGAGCCTAGAGCTGCCCACCGCAGATTAGGATGCAACCAAAAATAGAAGAAAAGAAAAATGTCTTCCTGCTCCCTCTCACATTCCTAGTGCCCATCACTTCTTCCCATCAGAAGAAACCACCTAGAAGCCCCCTTGCAAGAGTCTAGGAAGTTGTTTCTGTAGTATTCAGATCCTCAGTGATACAGAGCAGAAGTTCAGGTGTAGCACTTAGAGAAAAGAGGCAGGTGACTAGCTACAAATCCCAGCTTCAAGACCTCACCTTATTGCAAAAGGACTGCAGAGGAAGGAGCATGCATGAGTGCTCAGATAAGACCTGAGACAACTTGACTGCAGCCTCATGAAAGACTGAAGCAGAGGGCTCAGCTAATGCTGCACTCGGGTTCCTGATTCACAGACATGGTGACAGGATAAATGTTATTTTACTTGAAACCACTAAGTTTGTGGTAGTTTGTTATGCAGCCATAGATGGCTAATACAGCCAGTAGTTAACAATGTGGGATGGGGGAAGCCCAGGAAAGTACTTTAGAGAAGGTTTGGAATAAATGATAAGGTTTCAATAGGTAGCAAAGAGAACAAGAATATTGCATGTAGAGAGAACAACAAATTCAAGTTCCTGGGAGGGTGTGAAAACGCATAGCATGGTCCTGGGTTTACAGATTAATGTTGCTAGATTGCAGAATGTGTGTGGGGGGTACCTGGTAAAAGATTAAACCATAAAGTCAGACAAGTAAGACCAGTGGCTCTCAAACTTGGCTGTGCATTAAAATCAATCATGGAGCTTTAAAAATACTGATGTCTGGTTCCTATCTCTAGAGATTCTGTTGAAATGAATGTGTAATGATGTGTTGACACAGGGATTTTTAAAAAAAACTCTTTAGGAGTCAGTGGAGGGACTAGAGTACTGTACTTGTCTCAGGTACAAAATTTAAGGGGACATTGAAAAGCTTACCAATCAAGATAAACAATCTTTGAATGCAGTATTTAAAAAAAAAAAAACAAATGAATGCCAAAACTCCATGATGAACAAGAGAGGGCTTTTAAATAAAGACACCTCTGAGGTGGTTCTAAGGTACAATCAGGAGCTGGGGATATAGCTCAGTGGTAGAGCAGTTACCGAGCATGTGTGAGTCTCTGGGTTCAATCCCCATCACCACAAAATAGAGTGCAAACAGCATTGAGAATCACCACTGTACACGTTGAAGGAACTTTGTACCTTCCTATAAATCTTGAGATTTATACTGGTCAAAGGAACCAGGTTTGGGCATCAAGTAGTGAGAAGACATGGTCAGATGTCTGTTTCTGGAAAGTTCCTTTGTCTGCTGAGTGGTAAGTAGGTGGGTAATGGGAGGTAGGAATGGCAGGATTCCAAGACCAGAGAGATAACAGACTAGCTGGAAAGATACTACATAAATCCTATTGGAAAGTGATTCAGTGTGAACTAAAATCAATCATAGCAAGGAGTTAGAGGAGAGAAGGGCTGAGTCAATGGTGTGCTGGAGTTGGCTGAACCAGCTTGCAAGTCTATTGTGTGCCGTTCTTTTCCAACTCCACGTTCAATGACATCATAGTGTTAGCTAGAAATCAGCTATGTTATTTATACCATGGAAATTAGCAAACATCACAAATCAGAGGAGACTTTTTTGGTAGAATAAGTCATTTAATATTTCCCAGTGCATCCATGGCTGATAAGCATGTCTATGAATACTAGAGAGGATTCAACCATGAGCTAGGCATTGTTATGGTTTTATCTTTCTGTCTTCCCTAAAGCTCATGTGTTAAGCAATGCAGCAATGTTCAGAGGTGAAAAGATTGGATTATGAAGGGTATAACATCATCAATGGACTGATGAGTTTGATCCATCTATTTGATGGATTTGTAATCCAAATGGAGTAATGGGTGGTAGGCTGGTGAAATATAGCAAAACAACGCAGGTCACTGTAGGCATGCCCTTGGGATTATATTTTGTCCCTGGCTCCTTGTGTGCTCTTTCTGTCTCTGCTTCCTGGCTGCCATGAACAGAGCAACTTCTCTCTGCCATGCTCTTCTGCCATGATATTCTGCCTCACCTAAGGCCCAGAGCAATGGAGTTGGCCAATCATGGAGTGGAAATTCTGAAACTATGAGCCCAAAATAAACTTTTCCTCCTCTAAGTTGTTCTTATCAGGTATTTTGTTCACAGCCATGAAAAGCTAACACAGACATGGAGGGAGAGAAGAACTGAAATACACATAAGATGACTATCTGATGCCAGTAACTAAATTATGAACTCTAAGAAGAGGGAATTGGCTCCATGTTAATTGATGATTGCAAAGCGCAGTGTGCAGGGAAGCATCTGAGTTCACCCTTAGTCTTGAAAGCTCAGTAGCTAGAAGGAATATTTTAAGGGTGCCTTTTGTCAGAGTTCAAAGCAGCTCTGAAGAGTCACAGTCCTTAAAATATTTAGGGTATGCCTAGAGGACATTGAGAGGCAAACTGACCAGGAAGGAATTCAAGCCTCCACTTTCTCATGCCTTGGTCTGTGATCTTTAGGAGTCTGTGTCTTGGAAGTGACTATGAGCATCACAAGCATGGTGATAGTACTCGATCAGGCATCACAAAAGCAATCACTGAATTAATTTTATCTGGTCACCTGGAAATTAGGCTGAGAGTGATGATTCTAGGGTTCAGTCTGCCAATAATTTGTTGGCTATCCTAGAACAATTCATGACATCTCTTAGTGCCTCATTTCCTTTATCTATAAGATAGTCTTACTTCCCATCTTCAGATATGAATATGAAGATAAAATGAGATAATGGCTATTAAGTTTCCTTGAAAAATTTAAGGAACTCTTTGAATGCAATATAAGTTCACATAATTGTGAAAATCATCATTATACTAACAGCATTATGCCGATAATCAAATAATTTTCAAAGATCTGAATGAATCACTCTAAAGTCACTATTGTCAAGGCATTTCCCTCTAGAGGGATTTGGAATGCTTGTTAAGTTTAAATTGTATGGATGGCAAAGAACTCAAATTTTGTCTTATTTTTTATTTCCAACTTCATTCCTTTGGAACTTAAGAAATTACTGCTCTGTCTCAAAGTGAGAAAATTTATTTGGTTTTATGATAAAAAGTTTCAGCTTACTCGCCTACTTATGTTTGAGTTCAAAGTTTCTCTGGGTATATTATCACTTAAACTAGAGGGAAACAATCTTCCTTAACTAGAGCACAGGGCCATGACCTTGCCTACATGATGGGCAGCTAATCCACTTAGAACCAGTGATTTGCTTTGTATAATTTATAAGACCCCATGAAAAGACAGGCCTTCATAGATTAATATTTCAGCTGTCTTCCCTTCCATTTCATCCTCTAGATGTGGCAGCAACAATCACATGAATCATTCCTGAACCGAGTCGATATCAAACATCCGGAGCTTCATCTGCATTCGATGAACGTCCAACTCATTCAAGGGAAGTACCTATAGGATTTCAAATACATGGGTGATTTGCTTTGACACCTCTTACCCCAACCTGGCTGTACTGGTTTTAAAAGTAAAATACCTTTCAATTCTTTGACAAGTTTAAATTCTTATTTAGAGGTGAAGATCTGGTTCCCTTCCTCTTGAATCTGGGCAGGCTTGTGACTGCTTTTACCAAGAATGTGGTAGAAGTATGTTATATAGGTGACTTCTGAGGCTAGGTCATAAAATGCCATGCAGAATTCTCTATACCTCTTAAAATGCTTATTCTCTGAATACTGTCTCACGATTCTGCCTTTCAGAAGCAAGCTGTTATGCTAAGAGAAGCCCCAGCCACCAGGAGAGACTGTATGTGGGCATTCTGGTCAACCACCCCAGGGAAACCCTGCCTTTGAACCATTTCAACCCAGGCACCAGGCATATTAGTAAAGAAACCTCCAGATGATTCCAGTCCCTAGTCATTGACTAATCTAGCCACTTAGGTCTTACTCCCTGAGGCACATTGTGAAAGAGGGACATTGTAAAGAAAGGACAAGGCATCCCCACTGTCCCAGTCTGAAATTCTAACCCACAGAATTCAAGAACATAACAAAATGGAGGTTTATGTCAGTGATTTTAGGGTGGTTTGTTATGTGGCAATAGATAATTAGAACACTGAATGACTAGCTTAAAGTTTCTATTGAACATAAGAAATTACTAGCTTAGTCCAAGAAGAGAAATTTCTTCAAAACAGTCTGTTCTGGATCTCTGGCTAAGCCTAAACAAGCCTCTCGGTGGGAGCTCTAGATTGTCCTTTCCCATGTTCTGACTTCTTGGTAGAAAGACCAGTTCTTGGTGTTGGATTTCCTTTCTCTGCCCTGGCATTATAAATTTTTGATAAATCATCCACCATTTCATTTATTTATCAAATAATTATTTATCAAACAATTATTTATCAAGCTCCTAGCATGCAGTGGGCATACTTCCAGATGCTAAAAATATGATAGCAAATAAAACACATAGGATCTCTGTCTTTCTGGAGATGGTGACCAGTGCAGGGGTCATAATCTTTTTTGTACCACAGAGCCTTTTGACATATGGTGAGATCCCTGGACCCTTTCCCAGAACCATGTTATTAAATCCATAAAACATAAAATACCTAAGCTCATGAAGGAAACTAATTCTATTGCAGCAGTTACCAAAATATTTTATAAACATCAGGGATATAGTAATAAACGTGATGTCTGTTGGTAACAAAGTCACAGATACAGTCAAGGCCACTGTGACTTGTTATCTATATATCCAATAGAAAGAATAGTAAGACTTAGTGAAAAAATATATATATATATATATTTTGTGATCCAAGTTAATGAATCTTTTTAAATTCTGTGGTTGATGTGTCTCAGTTTAAGAACCCTTGATCTGGGGGGTACAGACAGATATCCACCAATTATTAACACTAATATATAATAAACAGTAAAGCCTGCTGTGTGCATGTGTTGGTTTTCCTGAAACTGTTGTAACAAATTACCCCAAACTTGATGGCTTAAAACAACATGAATTTGTTCTTTTTCAGTTCTGGACTCCAGAAGTACAAAAGTAGTATGACTGGACTGTGCTTCCTTTGGAGACTCGAGGGGAAACAAGTTCTTTCCTTGTTTCTTCTGAATTTGGGTGGTTTCTGGCCTTCCTTGGCTTCTGGCTACATCACTCCCATCTTCAGGGACAGAAACTTAAATCTCTATGGTCTGTCTTCCCCTGGTCTTCTCAGATCTTTCTGGTTCTCTCTTATAAAGATTCATGAGGTTACATACAGAGCCCATCTGAATAATCCAGGATAATCTTCCCATCTCAGGATCCTTCATTTAATCTCATCTGCAAAATCTTTGCCAAAGAAAGTAACATCTACAGGCTTCAGGGATTACTATATCTTTTTGAGGGATCATTTTTTCATCCTATCACAGTCACCCAGGGTCCTGATTCAGCTGAGGGTGATGTTGTACCAAAGATGGTTTTCCTGAGAAAGAGGCTTTGGGCTTATAACCAAAGAAAGAATGAGAATCACTAGATGAAAAGTGCAGACAAGGCAAGTCAGATTGCTTTAGGTGAGGGGTTGGGGTGGCTGATGCAAAATCCCAGAAGTTGGGAAGTCCATATCACATTCTGAGCATAAAAAACTGGTATGTGCTATGGTTTTAAAGTCCCCTCTAAAACTCATGTTGGAATTTAATTGCCACTGTAACAGTATTGGGATGTGAAACATTTAAGATGTGATTAGGTTATGGGGCTCTGCCCTCCTGCATGGATTAATGTCATGGAGTGGAAATGGGTTAGTTACTTCAGTAGTGGGTTGGATGTAAAAGGAAATTTGCCCCACCCACAGGTTTTCTTGTACTGTCTTGCCCTTCTACCTTCTGCCATGGAATGATGCAGCACAAAGGCCCTCACCAGATGCCAGCACCTTTGATATTGGACTTCCCAGGCTCCAGAACTATGAGAGATAAATTTCTTTTCTTTATAATTTCCTTGTCTGTGGTATTGTGTCATAGCAATAGAAAACAGACTAAGCCTGAAGACAGTGTGTCTGCAGCCCAGAGGAGGCCCAGGTAGAGTACACATATATGTTCAGGAGATGTAAGGGGGACCATTTCCTGAAGTGTCTTTTAGGATTTGATTCTTCCCCTTATAGCAATGTGAAGACAATGGAGGATGTTTTATGCTCAGAGCTGGGTTTTTGAAAGATCATTCTGGTTTAAGTGAGGAAAACAAATTATGAGGATGAGATTTGCAAGAAAGAATAGTGAGGGGAACCAGTTAGAAGGTATATCAGGGTCCAAATCAGAGATGACAGACACTGGTGCAGGGTGGAGTTGATAGAGGTTGGGGAGTATTTGAGAGCAGGTTCAATCAATGAACATTTTAGAAAATTTACCAACTCAGGACACAGTATAGATTTGATTAACTGAGAAAAAAGTGGACAAAATAAAATTGTCACTGTGGTTATAAGTTTTAATTTCCAAACCTGGGTGCAAGAAGTGAACTGTGCTTTTATTTTACTATACTTAACTTAATCCGCTCTGAGCTGGTGGAAAATTCAATCTCAGTTACTACTGAGAATTCTTCATGCCCCTTTCCCAAGGCTGTGTGAAAGGTTTGAACACTGTGTGTGGTCCACACATTTGAAGAAGGACCCTGGGGATGTGTTCGGTGATCACTACTGATATACATATATATTCCTTGTTGAGGCCCACATGGGCTTTTGAAGGCTGTTATGGCATTTAGGGACAAGCTGATCCAGGGTCTTTTGCCCAGGATCTGAAAGCCATGGCTCTTGATGTTTAGTAACCCACCCCCTGCAATTGCAAAGTATTCTATGCCAATGTTCACAGTTCTGAAGTTCTTTTGACAGAATGATTATAGCCATCAGAAACTTTGAGCTAGCTACTCTTCCTACAACCTGCCATCAGAATGAAAGTCTTAGAACAAATTCTATCACTTCCATGGACACTTATAAATTTTTCAAGGAAAGCTCAGAAATCATCGGTACAACCTGTAGACATGTGAAGCCCCAGTCTTTCTTCTTTCGAAGTTCACCATCACCACCTTGCTCTAAAGGTTCACCTGAAGTCAATCTCAAAATTTCAGAGACAATATTCTCTAATCATGCAGTAGAATCTCCCCTGTGTGAGGCTGGATACAAGATCATTTAGAACGTTAACCCAGAGCTGCCTGTGGGTGTGGGCTCCAAGCCTTGCTAGGTCCTTAGGATCTATTCATGTCTCCATTTGGGTTCTTGCATAAGCCAGGGTTTACCTGCAGATCATTCAATTAGGAGGTGAAGGAACCACCAGTAGGAGAGAAAATAAATGAACCACAGGGAAAAGGGAGTGTTGCCAAGTTAGTTACCACCATAGGCAACTAGAGCTTAAATCTGTAGGGAAAATGCTGAAAGCCAGTGTAGAACACACACCTCCCATTATCCATTCTGAGGGACAAGGTAGTTGAAGCATTTGGGTAACAACTCTGATTAATTAATTATTTATTTAGAACTCAACAAAAGGAGTCCATGTCCTAGCACTTTTGGTTGCCCACCTAAACAACAAAGTGACAAGAGAAAGCCTGCGAAGTTTAGGCAATGCATCTAGTGGCACTTGGCAGTGAGCTGGTGTACCCAAAGTCTAAGGGCAGTATGCCTACAGCACCTCCTAGAGGTGGAGAGAGCCCATGGCTGGCCTTCCTTCTGCCATCTAACAAGTCACCAATTTCATCAACAAAAAACCATTCTGATATTCACTATTGAGGAATTATAGTGAAAGTCCCAGGTGTTGAATGAAACACCGTCAACAGCATGCTCAGAGCAGCCATATCACTAAAATTGGCAGAGTGCTTTCTAGAATGGGAAGTCTCAAATAAGTAACTCATGGCTCCTAGGCTTGAAACTTAAACCATCACATGCATAAAATCACATGGTCTATGCTGAAATCATCTAGAGTGGATAGCAGACATCAACATACCTGCCATCCCAGAGTTTCTTGGTCAGAGGATCTGACCATGCGCAGTCACCAGACATGGGAAGAGGGATCAGGTACCTTACCACTGATGGACCCATAGAATCAGTTCCCCTTCCTCATAGAGTCTCAGACAATCTCTACCTCTCCTCCACCTCTCCCTCTTAAAATCCTTTAACTCTAAATATTTATCTCCATTTCCTCACTCCCAACCCAAGACACACACACACACACACACACACACACACACACACATTTGTCAGGACAATTCCTTTCAGTGGCTTTAGGTATCTGTAAAAGCATAAACTGGAGTTGTATCTCCTATCCCATAACTGTAGTTTTCTCACACAAAGCCTTGGAGGCCCAGAAGCAGCCAGCTTATTTTACTATGAGAGGATGAGGAGAAGAAAAAAATACCCACAGTGGCCAGATGGAACTGTAAATTAATTTTTAATACATTATTCTGCCACAATTTTATAAAATTTGTGATTTATGCTTTAATTTTTTAAAACAAGGCAATTTTTAAAACCATAGCATAGATTGATACTACCTTAGCATATTAACCATCTACTGAATGTTCCCAGGTTTCAGGATCTATGACAAGATCAACATATAATATATATATATTAATCATATATAATATATGTGTATATTGTATAGATATATGTATTATATATGGTTCTAAAGTATCGTATATGAGATGTGATTATCCCCCTTTTACAGATAAGGAAACTGATTTTCACTGGTATTCTTTAAAAAAATTTTCATAATTGCAAAAATAGTTCTTCAGCAAGAAAAAGAAAAAGCCCAAAGAGCAAAAAAATAAATAGAAATTTATTTTTTGTAAATTTTTAGAAATTCTTATAATCCTTCTCCCCACATATTACAATTTATAATATTTTTTATTATATCATTCCCATATTTTTGACGTCTATTTGCACATTTATTTTGAAAAAAACAAAATTGGGTTCTTTCAATAGCAATCTTTTTAATTTATCCTCTGAGAATGCTGAAGGACGGTTTTTTTTGACATGGATTTTCTTGAGCTGGAAACTCAATCTTCACCAGGGCAATCCCAAAGCATGCAGGCCTCAAATCATTCATGGTGTGCTGAAAAGGCAGGGGAGCAGCTCGATTGTGCAATTTTTGTGGGTTCTTTGTAAAACTCTTGGCCTGCAGCTTACAAAACCTTTGCATGGTTTGCTAAATAGCCCTTCTCACTTGGCCTGGGATCTTCCATCTGATTGAACATCCCCAATTTGGACTGTGTTACTTTCAAATTTGAGACCATTCTCATTGCTCATCTGGGACCATAACGAAAATCCACACATTTTATTCTTCCTCTTTTCTACTTTCTCAAATATGGGCTAGTTTGAGAACTCTAATTAGGTAGAAAACATTTTTATAGTGGCTCTCAAAAGCTAAAAGGAAAGAAAGGAGAAAATCTTTTTGAGTCTTCTCACCAAGCTCCCCACAAGCCCTTGTCTCAGTTTTGAGTCCTAGCTGAGTGAGCACATTCCCTGACTGGGGCAGAGCTGGGGCTTGGCTTCTTCCCAGCCCTCCTCATTGTGATGGGAGGCTGAGGCTAGCCACTGTGGAGGTGGGAGGAATGGGGAAGACTCGGAGCCCCATGCAGTGGGGAGCGGTGGCCTCATCTTAGCAATCAGGGTCTCTGTGGCTGCAGCTCCTCTCAAGGGCACTTACAAGTGTCCTTCCCTGCTTGCTCCCTTGCTGTAGACTGTGCAGTTCCAGATCCTGAGGCCTTTAAGGGCATGGACTATATCTGACCTGTTTGTAAGTCCCCTGCCCCTAGCAGTGCTGACAGTATGCTAAGTAAATGAATGAATGATTATCTAATATCTTCTTTTATCTTTTTGTTTTGTAGCAGGGATTGAACCCAGGGGCACTTGGCCACTGAGTTCCATCCCTAGACCTTTTTATATTTTATTTAGAGACAGGGTCTCACTGAGTTGCTTAAGAGCTCGCTAAATTGCTGAAGCTGGCTTTAAACTTGCAATCCTCCTGCCTCAGCCTCCCGAGCCACTGGGATTAGAGATAATCACGCCTAGCCTGATTATCTAATTTATGTTACACCAAGATACTTCCCAGAAAAGGGACTGTTCAATCTAGGATGAGCCAAGGATATCCTGATATCCACCCCAGTGATAGATGAAATGAACTCTGTCCTGCAAAGCCAGACCTAACTAACCAGGACTAAAATGCTCTGTGAGGCTTGACTTCCTTTGGTCTTTCATTCCTTATATCTGGTCTGGCACAGCAACTTTGGAAGAGAAGCTCATATCTGGCCTTTGCTTACTTTTAGCCTCACTATCAACTTTAGCCAAGACCCTATGCCAGTTCTCCTATCACTGTGGCATCTAATCAATCTTAAAACAAAACACTTCCATCAAATGAAGTGCTGCACAAGAGCTCAAGATGCAACACTGATGGTAATTGTTCTTCTGGATAAAGGTGAAGGTCCTCTCCAATACCTCCCACCTTAAACCTACTGCCACATGGAATCTTGGGCTGTGGGGACATACACTGAACCCAGCAGACCATAACTTTTACAAGAACCCTATATCTACTGTCCCTGCCTCAGTTTGCTAACATGAACATCTAACCATGCCATGTCCCTGAATTAAAATTTGTAGCACTTCCTGTCATGGATAGGAAAACATCATAAATCCTTAGTTTGAATACAAAGTCCTAACCTAGCCCCAGGTTTCATTTTTACATTTGTCTCTTGTGTAAATGCTTAATGTGCTCTGCTCCCACATTGTTAAACTTCTCACTCTTCTTTGAACTCCCCAAGACTTTTTACAACCACATACCTTTTTGCATATGACATTGCCTCACTGAGGATGTTCTTCAATTCCATTTTCATGGTTCAAATTTGACAGATTCTTCAGAGTCTTCCTCAATTACCATTTTCTCCATTCATCTCTGAAGATCATTTGTGTTTCTTTTCTTTTCTATTTGATTGTGGGTTTCTTGTGGGCATGGACTGTGTCATTCAACTCTGCCTTCTAAAGTGTCTAGCACAGTGCTTTGTTCAAGAATAAATAATCAATAATTTTTGCTTGAATGGATCAACAAATAAAAGAATGGATCATTGTTGGCTAATGCCATCAAAGATGGATTCCCAGATGAGACTCAAGGTAAATTCTAAAACATAGGAAGGATTGGAATAAATAGAAACTAGTTGAAGGATTTTAACTCACTGCTGACTGGCTGAAGGAACCAGGGGTTATTACCTTGCTGGTCCTTATCAAAGATACATTGACAGGAGTCTTCAAGGCATTCATTCACTTGGGAAAAGCATGGCTTGAAATTTCCAGAATGAATCTCATCCCTACCTAAGCCATAGTCACTGTGCTAGTCATTCTCCATGTTTCTACCACTGAATTCAGCATACATATATTTTCCACTTTTCTCACCGGCTAGAGGCTGCATCTCCTAGCTCCCTTGCCAGTTGATTTCTGATTATATTGTAACCATAACAAGTACTGGCATAATATCTGAAAGGTCTTTTCCTGATTCCTTGTCTTTGGCAGGAAATTTGTCACTCAATTACAGCTCTATAGTAGGCAGAATGATGGTACTCCCCTCCATAAGAGAACCTAGAACCTGTGAACATGTTAACTTACCTGCAAAAGGGACTTTGCAGATGTTATTGGGGGTAAGTATTTTGAGCTGGGAGATTGCCCTGGATCATCTGGGTGGGTTCAGTGCAATCACTTAAGAAGGAAGCAGGGGAATCTGAGTCAGGATTGGATCTGGAAGGGGCCATGAGCCAGGGAATAGAGGTGGCCTCTTAGAAACTGGAAAAGGCAAAGAAATGAACTCTTCCCACAGCCTCCACATGGGACACAACACTGCTGTCACTTTGATGCTGGCTGTGCAAGGTGCATTTTGGATTCAAAACTCAAAGAGAGTTTGTAGTGCTTTAAGTTACTTCATTTATCGCAACTTGTTACAGCAGCATTCGGAAACAAGTATAACTTCCAATTAGCTCCTTTTCTGTGATTCTTTCCTCCTTGCTTCAGCTTCTCTTGAGCTCAAGTAACTGATTCCCCTCCTTTTCCTTGGTTCCTGCTTCCAACTTCCTGCTATTGCTAGTCTGTGTATATCAACATTTCTAGTTGGTTCCTATAACCCTTCCCAAGCCTCTGTGAGTTTTCTTTTTATTCAATTCTCTTGATCAATCTGATCTGAATTTTATTTCTGTGCCTAACTTGCCACCTCTGAGAAACATAGCAAAATGTTGTTTTCCCCAGTCCCAAACAGAGTCCTCTCTCTGAGCGGAAGGGGCCATACTGGAGTGAGAACATCTTCTTGGTGGCATAGGATTTTTCCAGAGGCCAAATGCCTGCCACCCTGTACAAAAAAGTCAGACCGAATTTGAAGGCATTAAGATAGCCACCCCCAACAACAAAACTTGAAGCTAAATCCCATTCTTCTTTGAGAGTAAGGATTTTGAATCTTGGTGGTCCCTGAATGGGCTTCGGGGTGAGCTCTCTGAAATGCCTGAAATTGTGAATTTTGTGTGCAACTTTGTGCATATGTACATTCTCTAGGGAGTTCTGTCAGCCATTTTCCTCTCTGATGCAGAGGTAGCTGGACAGGTAGGGTAGGTACTGTCTATGCCCCTTGCCTCATCTCCTTGGCCCACCTCTAATGCCAGTGAAGCTCTGGATGCCAGTTCCTGTGGAGGAAGAATGCACTCTCCCTCTCACTCTATGTGTCTATTCATGTTTCTACCTCAGAATTTTCTCTGAAGCTGTGGAACCCATCATGTAGGAATAGCCCAAAGTACAGGGGATGACTCCTGAGGGTAAGCCTTAGCCTGGGAGGGCAGAAGTCAGTGGACAAATGCCCCAGTCACCAGGGTCCCTGCTGGACTTCTCTGGAGAGCTTTCCTTTGGTCTCACAGACTCCTGACCACACAGACTCCTAGTTACTACACTCTTGTATTGGCTTGATCTTCTTCTTTGTTTCGCCCTCCTGGTCCTTCACTCCTACTTCCTGGAATCACCTCTAAAAGAAACTGACTGCACCCAGCTCTTTTTTTTGGTCCCTGTTTTCCAGAAAAACAATTTGACAGAAACTCAAGTTTCGGCTTCACATGTTGAGTCCCACATCACCCCCACCATGATGCACAGACTCTCGGGCCCACTGGTACTTAATAAAAAGTTCCTTGTTCTACCTCAGATTCCCCAAAGTCCACAGCTCACAGTCACTCCTTTTGAAACAGCAAAACATTTTTTTCTGTCTTCACCTTCTGGGGCCCAGAACAGCCAGCCCCTTCTCTCATTTGTGATATTTGTCTCCCAACACCCCTCTCCAACATCCAAACCTACACTTACAAGCAGAAACTGAAGGAATGGAAAAGTCCACTTTCGTCCTAGAGGAAAGAAATTCCGCTGGGGCCTTATTAGGCTTTAACTGCCTGCTGGTCATGCTTTCATCCAAACATCCCAGCATCTGCTGTTATTATTACCAGAACACCTCAACCAGATCGAGAACATTTCATGGGTGGGAATGATATGACAGGGAGAAGATAGGAAAGGCTGAATCCATTTTTTTTTTTAAGTCCAGCTGAAGGAAGTCAGGCGCACTACCATATTAGTTATCTATTGCTGAATAACAAACTACCCCAAACCTAGAGACTTCAAATTGTTATTTATTATCTCACAGTGTCCAGGGATCAAGGATATGGTATACCTCGGCTAAGTCCTCTTCTCAGGATCTCACAAGATTGCAATGGAAGTTTTGGCTAGTGCTGGGAGCCCCATCTGGGACTCAGAGTTTTCTTCCAAGAGCATGTCATTTGCAGCTGAAGGGCTTATAGTGACCTGCTTCCTCAAGGCCAGTAGCAATATCTCTCTGACTTCTATTTCTGACTTCTAGACCTAATTCAGCCAGGTCCAAGGGAAAGGAAATATACAAGGCTGTGAATCACCGGGGGTCATCTTAGAATTCTGCCTATGTTAGTCAGCTTTCCATTGCTGTGACAACATACCTGAGAAAAACCACTTAAAGGAGGAAAGATTTCTTTTGGCTCATGGTTTCAGGGGTTTTAGTTCATGGTCAGCTGGTTTCATTGCTCTGGGATTCAGATAAGACAGAACGTCATGGTGGAGAGGGTACAGCAGAGAAAAGCTACTCACCTCATGGAAGCCAGGAGAGGGAGGGGAGGGGGAGAGGGGGAAGGGGTTGGGGAGAGAGAGAGAGAGAGAGAGAGAGAGAGAGAGACAAAGACAGGGGCTAGGAAAAAATATACCCTGCCAGGGCCTGCCTCCAATGACATACTTCCTCCAACTATGGGCCCCACCTTCTATAGTTCCCACCAACCCTCAATAATACCCTCAGCTATGAACTCATCAATGGATTAATCCATTCATGAAGTCAGAGCCCTGATGATCCAGTATTTTGTCAAAAGATACCTTTGACCATTGAGGCACTGAGAACCAAGCCTTTAATACTTGAGCTTTTGGGGGACATTGCAGAACCAAACCATAATGCTACCTCATAGCCACCCTGACTAGCATCCTTTAAGAAATACAAAATAGGGGTGAGGAATACAGAGACAGCAAGAAAGAGACCCTAGTCATTTTCTCTACTTGTCCTTCTTTATGAGTAATGCTTTCTCTAGTGAGAAAACATTTTTCATTTTGAAAATTAGCCATCAAATGAGAAAGGAAAGAGCAAAGATTGTTGAGAATGCAATTGACTTATTTAGTGAAATTAGGCAGAAAAAATACACTTGGCCTTCCATATCTTTGCTATCATCATATCCTCAAGTCATAATCGGGTCACCCTATACACCTCCATCTTCTTCTGCAGTATTAATCATCAAGATCCACCCACCTTACCTTTTAAATGTCTCAGGAATCCATAGAGAGCCCTCTGTACTTCATTCCACCCATAGCAGCCTGAGCTAGAAGATTACACTCTTGGCCAAGGGCAGGGTGATAAGCTGTGATCATCCTCCCAGTCCATCCTGGGAGGTTCTGGGGTTAAGTTACTTCAGTGTATCTTTTGAGTGGGGAGTGGAGGGAACACAATTCAAACCAGAGCAATCACTCCATCTCCAAATCTCTGAAAAAAAAATAATTGTTTATATGAGCTTTCTCTAAAATTGCATTCCCATGGAAGCCAAGTGACTTCCTTCACACTAGCCTCCAAGTAGGTATGATTTAAATATGAGCTTCAGAAAAAGGGCAAGGCAATATTATGGACCTTTGGGGTTGCTTATGAGGAAACAGAGATCCTTATGTTAGTAGCTAAGATTCACCGTGGGTGGTGCCAAATAGGAAAACATGGTACCCCACTCCTTAGGGTATGGTTCTTAAGCCAGCAACTCTGGGAGCTAGTTAGAGAATCAGATTCTTGAGTCCTGTCCTTTCTATGTAATCAAAACAAGAGCTCTATAGTAAACAAGAGCCCCAGGTGATCCACAAGCACAGTTGACTTGGAGAAGTGTTGCCATAGAGTAGAGGTGGCCTGTCCATGTGACTTGGGATACTTACAGCATGACAGAGAGAGAGAGAGAGAGAGAGGTTTGTCAAGGCAATAGCTGCAAGACTTCTGACCTAGCCTCAAATGTCACATGGTGTCACTCCCACTACATTCTCTTGGTTATAAGTGAGTCACAAAAGTCAGCCCAGATTTAAAAGGATGGGAATCAGACTTCCCTTCTCAATGGGAAGTGCCAAAGACATGTGACCACCTTTGATCTGTCATAGACCTCTTCTCTCCATGAATCAGAAATTGGTGTCTGCTGAGGTACTTAAAAGCACACATGGAGAAGCCTGGGGTGGGAGGAAAAGGCAGTGGACAGAATTATAGAATTCTTCCTAATGTTTAGTGGATATTTTTTCTTGTACTGGGGATCGAACCCAGGGGTACTTCACCATTTAGCTACATTGAATTTAGCTTTGGTGGGATCTTAAGGACATCCTTTGGTCTGTCCGAATCTGTATCTTCATCTCTGAGACAGGCTAATACTGTCAGGAGTTGCTGGGAGTATTTATTTTATTTTTTAATTTTTTTCAGTGTGGGGAATTAAGCCCAGAGTCTTGTGCATGCTACCTAAGTATTCTACCTAGCCATACCCCTAGTCCATTTTTTTTAAATTAAAAACATTTCCTTATGCACTGATGGTGATGGAACCCAGGTCCTTGTACATGCTAGGCAAGCACTCTACCACTAAGCTACATCCTCGATTTCTTGCTTGGAATATTTCAAATAGGAAAGATCCAGGTAAATCAAGAGTAGTTTATAAAAGTTGGTTACTGCTGTTATTAATAGTAATAATTATGACAACATTGAACTAGGCTGTTATATATTTGCCTGCTACCCGAGGGTTTCTAAAGATGCTGTCTTAACCCTGATGAATGGATTGCATGATGAGAATTTCAGGAGGTGTGGAGACAGAGAGTAAAACATTTTCTGGGGATAGAGATTTTTCCGTGACCTCTGTCTTGACCAACACCTGAATTCGTGGAGGCTTTGACATGTTCTGCAATTTTGTATTTCTTGAGAGTAAGAATAGCATTGCAGTCACAGCCATAAAAAGCAGAGCATCTCTGGCTCCACTCCCACTCACTCTGCAGGGATTAGGAGCCCCTCGGATTCTTCCCAAATGGTTCTGAGCTTTCCTGCTGTGTTCAGCAGGCTCCGGCTCTTGGAAGCCTGTGGCGTCATGTCACCCCCCCCCCTCCCCTGCAGCTGCTGTGGCAGAGTTTCTCATCCTTGCCTAAGCCAAAATGGCCCTTTACCCCAATGCCTGCCAAAGGCACTGACACTGCTACCCAACTCTGCCAACAATGCCCTGGCTGCCACAGACAGTCACCAATGTCTGCTTGGAGTGCTGAAACCCCACACTAGACAGCTGGTGTCAGGGCAGGGGAGCCACCTCCCGTGGGCCACCAACGGACTGGTATCAACATTGCTTGGCTCTCCCAACACATCCAGTGCCCTACCAAAGCTAGAGAATTCCTTTGCCCTTTTACTACATATCTGCCCTCCCTCTTGTCCCAGTTTAGAGGCAAGGATTATTTCAGTGAACTTTGGTGGTGCTGGCCAGTTCTGTTCCATTGTTCTAGAACCAAGGCAGTGTGGTGACAGGTCAGGAATGCAGAATTAATCTGCTGGGAATGTGGTTTGAAAGGTTTGGCTCTACCCTGTCATGAGCTGTGTGACTTTGGTCAGTAACTTAACTTCTCAGAATCCCAGTATTCTCACCTGTAAAATGAAGATGTCGATAGTACTTCATAGGTCTGTTGTGAGGATTAAATGAAATAACCCGTATGATATTCCTGAGAGAGTGCCTGGCACAGAACAAGTACTCAATAAATGCAAACTATTCATTTCCTAACACCATTCTTAGGGTGAGTTCTTTCCCAGGAGTTTATTTGATCTCAAAGGCTAATAGATTACTATTTCCACCTGCCCCCAAGTCCTTAAAAATATGATTGGGCATATTTGAATCCTACCAGGCTTAACCCGGGACAAAATCATTGTTCAGCATAGTTTGTGTTTCTTTCACATGGCATGGATATGTAAGAAGTTTTTAGGTTATTTAATTTTCATAACAACTCTGTGGTAGTGCTCACTTCCATTTAACAGATGGTATTGTGGTCCATGAAGCTACCATAACAAAATGCCATAGGTTAGATGGCTTAAACAATAAAAATTCATTTCTCACAGTTCTGGAAATCATGATGGCAGCATGGTCAGGTTCTGGTGAGGCTCTCTTCTTAGCTTGCAGATGGCTGCCTTCTCACACTGTCCTCACATGGTAGAGAGGAGGGGGGGGGAAGTCTGGTGTCTTTTCTTATGAGGGCACAAATCCCACCATGTGGGTTACAACATTATGAGCTCATCTAAATCTAATTACCTATCAAAGGCCTCATCACCAAACACCATCACATTGGCGGCAGGACTTCCACGTATGAATTTGGAGGAGCACAGTTCAGTTCATAGCATTCCGCCCCTGCTCTCTTACAAATTCATATCCTTCTCACATACAAACATATTCATTCCACCCAACAGTTCCCCCCATCCTAACTCATTCCAGTAGCAACTCTAAAGTCCAAAGTATCATCTAAATAACATCTAAATCAGATATGGGTCAGAATTGAGGTACAATTCATCCTAAGGTAAAATTCTTCTCCACCTGCACCCTGCAAAACTAGACAAGTTAGGTCTTTCCAAAATACAATGGTAGGACAGAGATAAGATAGACATTTTCATTTAAAAAGAGAGAATTAGGATAAAAGGAAGGGACAACAGGTCATAGGCAAGTCCAAAACTTAGCAAGCCAACTTTCATTAGCTCTTAAGATTTGAGGATAATCTTTCTTGGTTCACTGGTTTGCCCAGCAAGTGCACTATTGGGCAGTGTCACCTTGACAGTTCAGCAGGGTGGTGGGCCCATGGGGCTCTCACCCAGAACCTTTCTCTACAGCTCTGCTGGACAGTGGCCCTACCCTTTGAAACTGAGATGGAGATAGCTTTGACTGACTGATCTATACTCTCTGGATTTATGATAAGAACATCAGCTCTGATGATCTCTGAATCATCTTCAGGGACATCATTCCCCTGTCTTGAATGCTAGCATGCATTGGTAGTCAAAAAACTTTGTTCTGTCCTTTAAAAACAAAAAAAGCTTAATAGCCTAACTTCATTTTGTCCCACTATCTTTGCCCCTTATAGTACAGACTGGCAGTGTATCTGCTGGTATAATTTCTCCTATATTCCTGATTTCTTTTCAGATGGCTGGTTAAGTTCATGAGTAAAACCCATAATTTCTTTATCAACTGGTTGTTCAGCCACACCCTTAATGTTCTCTACAGCATAACTTCTCCCATTTTTTTATTTTTTATTTTTATTTTTTTGCAACTTGGATAGGCTGAGAATTTTTCAAATCATCAAGTTCTGGTTCCTCTTTATCTAACAATCCCTTTTTCGATTCATTTCACAATCTTCATATTTTACAGTCATCAATCACATAACAGCGTTTCAGCCAATGATAGACGTCATATATGATGGTAGTCCCATAGGATTCTAATGAAGCTGAATAATTTCTACCACCTAGTGATATTGTAGACATTGAAATGACATAGTGCAATACATGACTCACGTGTGCGTGGATGCTAGTGCAAACAAACCTACTGTGCTGCCAGTCCAATAAAAGTATAGCAGATGCATTTATGCACAGTATATAATAAATAATAATAACAAGTGAGTATGTTATTTGTCTGTATGTTTACTATACTACATCTTTAATCATTATTTTAGAGTATTCTCTTATTCTTTATAAAAAGTATTTCCCATAAAAACACTATGCTGTGTTAATGCCAACAGTAGCCTGTACATCTCGTTTACTGTGTCTCTTGATTACATTCAGAAGCCATGCCAAATGACAAACTATACCATCAAGGTTTGCGGAAGCACCCTACATGATGTTTGAAAATGACAAATTCCAAAGGTCTCACCTCTACACACGATAGTCAGATTAACTTTCTGTCCTCATAAAACCATCACCATATGACTTTGGGGACTGAACTTCAACACATGAAGACTTGAGGGACACTCAAACCACACCCAAACCACAGCATGTGTTAACTGAAGCACAGAGAAATGAATTTCCCAAGGGTACACTGCTACTAAGTGAAGGAACCAGGACTAAAACCCAACTGTCTGCACCCACGTGCCAATTCTCTTCCTATACACAAAACTTGTATTCCTTCATTAGTAGGTAGATAAAGTTTGGATACTAAAACCCATCAAGTACCTCCTTTTTTTCTGTGTAACAGCCACCCCAGTGGCTGAGTGGCTTCAACAAAAACTCATTATGTCCCCTGATTCTGTGTGTTGGCAGCTGATTATTCTGTTAGTCTTGCCTAGTTTCTCTCACATGGCTGCGTTCAGCTGGAGAGTTGGCTGGGGAATTCAGCCTTGGAGGGAATAGCTGGGACAGCTGAGAATCTTTACCATGTGGTCTTTCATCCCACATGGTTGATGGCCTCAGAGTATGATGGTGTCAGGTTTCTGAGAATGGGAAGAAGCCTCCAGGTTCCTTGAGGCTCAGCTCTAGGTGGTGTTATACATCATTTCTACCATGTTCTATTTACCAAATGAAGTCATAGGTCAGCTCAGAATCAAGGGAAGGGGGAAATAGGCTCGATCTCTTGAAAAGATGTAAATCCACATCTTAAAGGAGTGTGTTCATAGTGGGAAAGGAGGAATTTGTAGCCATTAAACCATATGCCCAGAACAGATCAAACCTAGACACCAGATAGTATCTAATGTATCCCTGTTAGGGAGGACTCTCGTTTTCACATGAAAGAACTCCAACTCCAACTGGCTTATCAAGAAATAGGAAGAGAAAATTTATTGGGTCACTTTCCTTTTAAATCCAGTAAGTTCTGGCTTAGTTCCCAGCACTTGATCTCCTATTCTTTTTTGTCTCAGTTGAGACTACCTTCATATAGTGGTAAGTGGAACACTAACATCTTTATCTTTACAATCCCACTATACAGAAATTTTTCTTCCAGATTTTTGCAGAAGACATCCCAAGATTTCTATCTCAATGGTTTGGCTCTGGACACATATCCATCTCTGAATGAATCACTAAATCCAGGAAATTAGAATAGTCTGATCAGTCTTTAGTCACTTGTCCATGGATGTGCTGGTAAATGTTTAACAGCTAGCTCTAGGGTGGGAGAAAGGATATGTTCTCTTGCATTGTTTTCCAAATTCAGTGGTGTACACTCTCACTGTGACTGATTGCAAGTTACTGGCCTGATGCTACTAAACATGAACTTGAGATGGCATAATCCCAGGTGGTAGAAAGGGTCTCCAGCACACACATTAACCCATTCAAACCAGGAGACTAAGTGTGGGGAAAGGATGGTACCCCAGAGAGAAATCAGAAAATGGAAACTACATAGATAAAACTACATTTCTGATCTAATTCTTTACTTTTCTTTCCCCCAAAATGGACAATATTTGAGGGACTGGTACTTTGTGTATTATTCTGCTTTTTAAAAAACTCAAAGTCAGAAGGAGGTTTGGAGATAGTAGATGTTCAACATGATAAAATGTTGAAAGGAACCATTTGCTCAGCACATTTGTCTGACCTTGTTTTTTTCCCAAACCGAATGAAGATTGATAGTTGGATTTTAAAATCCCATTTCAAATAAAGAACCTTTTTGAGTACTTACACTCTGCCAAATGCTTTGCCTAGATTTTCTCATTAGTACTCAAATCAACCTTATGTGATAGTTCTCATCCGTATCCCCATTTTATAGATGCAGAAACTGAGGCTCAGAGAGGAGAGGTAACTTGCCAAAGGTCACACAGCTAGACAGTGGCAATGCTAGGAGTGATCCTAAGGCTTTTTATTTATATGACCTCAACTTCTACCTTCTGTCTTCTCACTGTCTGGGACGGGGTGTTTCATAATCCAAAGGAACTCATTAGGAAATATGTCACAAAACTTAGGATCCATTTAAAATTTGTCTGTGACATCAAGTCCCATATTTGAACATGGGTTTCCATAGAAGAAAGAAAGATAAGCCTTTTGAGAGAACAGTTTCTCTGGGAGGACAAATGTCATCCAGGAACATGCATAGTTCAGGACTCAGGCAGCATTTACTCACAGTAGGGATCTCTGGTCTGAAGCTGGTGAATGTGACAGGGCTTCTGGCTTCAGCATCAGGAATTAAGACCTGCCCTCAGCTCCTATACGACAGACCCCAGAAGCTTCTGTGGTATCACATGATTCCAGGTAAGACCCAGGGCTCTCTTGAAACCTCCTAAGCCATTTATTTGACCACTCCTCATGGAACAATCTAAGGAGCATGGAAATGAAAGGGTCCTCTAGGTGGCGTGGACAGGGCTGCTTCAATGACTAATGTGTGTCCAGAAAGACCTTGGCAGTGTAGGGTGTCTCCTTTGGACTAGAAATGATGATTTGTATGTCTGGGAGTTTGGATTTTGTGACCCGAACCTTTAGCCTTTCTGGGACCTGGGAGAGAGGCCCAAAAGGAGAAGTCGCCAGAGGCAGTTAACTTTTGGCCTTGGCTTGATTTGTTCCAGTTGTTTTGCAGCTGCCCCTCAGTGGGTTGTCATCTATCCTGGAAGGACCCTGGACACCTCTTATCCCAGCTGGAGACAGGGTTGGAGGTAGGAGAAGGCAAGAAAGCAAAGGAGGCTAAGGAGCCTGTCTTCAGAAGACAGGGAGGAAGTCCTAAAGAATTTGACAGGGACTAAGAGAGCAGAGACCTGTACACAGTCAGGCTGCCTGGGGAAGTCCTGATGCTCAGGGAAAGGAGAGAGGGAAAACTCATTGGAGGAAGGGGCTTCCTGCCTCTACTCCCAGGGCA
Organism: Marmota monax; assembly: GCF_021218885.2. Classification (NCBI taxonomy): domain Eukaryota; kingdom Metazoa; phylum Chordata; class Mammalia; order Rodentia; family Sciuridae; genus Marmota; species Marmota monax. Next base: position 3,269,330 of record NW_026694092.1, read on the forward strand.
GACATAATCACCCTTGGCAAAGGCAAAACATTTACACTAGAGGAATGTTCTATGGGGAGGTAGAAGTAAAAAGTTCTGGGTCTGAGAAGGAAGTAGGAAGCAGAGGACAGAATTGAGGGTAAATAAATGAGGTGCAGTGGGGAACTGGGGCAGAAACTACTGGAAGCTAAAGATAGGCACTGCTCCAAGCCTGGGAAAATAGGAAATAAGGAGGTTGAAATAAATGAGAATAGAATCCCTGTTTCTCCAGACCTTGTAAATAAGTCTGACCCCCCCTTTTTTGAGGAATATCCAGGAAATTTAGAAAAACCCTTCAGACAGAGGCAATATCCAGGTCTCTGCTGGACAGTAAAGGACATAAGTTGCACATTAGGATGCTTTCCCTCCACCCAGACAATGTTTCTCTTTTTCTACAACAAGAAGCCTACAGCTGGGGGAGAGGAGTGATTTAAAAAAAAAAACATTCTGAGAGATAAATCTTGTAATACAAACCATAGAACAGCTGGCCCTTTAAAGCATAGAACAGCCATTTAGCCATTAATCCGTCCCTTTAAAATGCAGAACCATCCCATCCTGCCCTATCCCCCCACACACATATACGCACGCACACACACACACACTCCAATGCATACACACATGATGTACACATACATGCACAAAGGGTAGTTCAGTTTCATTCTACTTTTCCTATTTATAAATACAGCCCGGACTGCAGGTTTAACGAGTTAACACCAGCACTGGGAAGTAGGGGAGGGGAAAGAAAAAGCAGCAACCTATTCTAGCTGCCTTTGCACTAAATTCCTCTCTAGTTCCCCCTCTGAGCCGGGTCCAGATGCAGCAGCACCAGCGCCCTTCCAGGATGACCAGCCTGCCACAGCCTTCTGGCTGTCCTGGAAACTGTGTGCAAGGGCAGTTGTGGGGCTCCAAGCCCTGCAGCCCACCAGACACAGTGGACACTCCCCAGATCCCCCTCCCAGGCCCCACTTGCTGTTTCTCCATCTTATTCACAATGGTCATCTTGAGTGATGTGCACCACATGTGGTCCTGATTGTGCCTAGTTGCCATAAGACTTTGATGAAGCCATTCGGCTTGCCCCTCCCTGTTTGCCATCTGAGTAGCCTCTTTGCAGCTGCAATTTGTGACCTTCCTGAGAGGCAAGAAATAAAATAAAGCCCCATCACATACACACATACACACACATGGCTGTGACAGACAGGTTTGGAAAAGAGCAGAATGTGTGCATGTGCGAGCGTGCACAGGCGCGTGAGGGAGACAAGGAGAGGGAATCAGATGAGTAACTGTTTGGGGTGGGATGAATTGGTTAGCTGTCAGGTATAAGAAAATTAAGGCCATTAGCTATTTTTGATTTTTTTTTTCTGTCATGTCAACAAGATTAGCAAGCCAAATGCTCAAGGAGCACGTTTGGGGGAGTTTTGAGTACTCCATGAAACCTGCAAACCTCTGCTGTGGGAGATTGCCTGGAATTGTCTCCCGCCTGCCCTTTCAGTGGATAATAATAACGGGAGAATTAGTGAGCAGACAGATGCCGCGCGCACTGGTGCACAGCGCTCAGCGTTGTATAATAATGAATGTATTTGCAATGGCTGTTTCAATGGCTGTTTCTTAAAATGATGAAGTTAATTTTGCCGGGCCCTCCTTTCTCTTTGAAACCTGAACATCACAAAGGATGGAAGCTGAAATCATATCTTATTCTTTTATTCACAATGGTTTCAATATGACATTTAGAAAAACAAACAAAAAATTGTGTCCTTCAGGATGCTCAGAAGTCCACAGAACTGGTACATTCTCCCAGCATCTGATTGTCCGGTAATTGTTACTTTGTTTTGATCTTAGCCAGTGGTTAGACAAAGTCGTCAGGCAGTGGGGATGTTATTATTGTTATTTATTCAAATTGTGAGTAGGGCTTTCCTATTTTCTTGTGTTATCTCAATAATAATAGTTGTAGCTGCTGTAGTGGTACATTGGACACCTACTATGTGCCAGTCAGTATACTAGGTGTTTTTCATACATGATTTTAAATCCTCATATAAAGTCTGCAAGATCTTAGGTTGAACCACATGAAATTGCCATTTCTGTAGATCAGAAAGTCAAATATATGCAATTTCATAAAGTTCAGATTCATATTCTTTCTCCGTTTGGTAATAAAAAGTCTAGAGATGTTAGGTAATAGACACATAGTCACCCAGCAAGTAAAGGGCAAAGCTGAGGTTTAACCCCAAGCTCAAGGCAGCTAGGTTCAACGGGTATTATTACGATCTCTGATTACATCTAAAGACACCAAGGTTTAGAAAAATAAAAAGGACTTGCTCTAGGCTGTACACTCAGGAAGAGGCGATGAAAGGCTCAAGCTCCACGTCATAGAGGAGCCCATTAATCTTTCCCAGTTTGCAAAGAAAACCCAAGAATAGGACAAGTTCCTTGCAGAATCCCAATGACAGATGAATTGGCACCTTTCCATTCGGCAATCAGAGACTTGTGTTGCACCCTGTTCCCAGATCCCCAGCATGCCCTCATCCCATCCCATTCCATGCCCAGGGGCTTATTCTGAGTTCCTCTTCTACAGTTTGCTCATAAAGCCCATTCATTCCTGAACACCTGAACCCTTGCCACCCTGGAATGGTGGCATTTTAATGGAGGAAGTTTGAGAACCCTATCTTTATTTGGATTCTCCCAGAACTAGATCCTCTGACAAAGTCTGGAGGGTAAATAATTTATTCGAGAAAGTTGATTCTATGAATCACTAAGAATGGGGCGGTAAAGTGAGGCAGGGACCAAAAGGACACCCATACAACGTATATTATCAAACAAGTGACTACTGAAGACAACGGGAGCTCAGTCCTGCTGGAGACCTCTCGGAGACAAAATAGAATATGACCCCGATGTATCACAGCCAAAGATGCAGAGGGGGTATTCATCTTCCAACCCCTTTGGTTGAGGGCTATTCTGCTAATAGAAAGTCTCCAGAACCAGAACGTGCTCGGCTCATCTTGTTTGAGTCCTCAACGCGCTCCCAGGGCCAGAATAAAAGCCCTCAGGCAGAACTTAGCAGGTGTTCATTGTAAGTGCCTGCAGGATATAGGAACAAATGCCAAGGGGGTGGGGGAGGGGAGCAGCAGCATCTGCTACAGGCACCTGAGCATCATCTGAACTTGGAGGAGTGAGCCTACGCCAGTAAACTCACAGACACCTCCAAACTCCAAGACAGGCACTGGGTTAGGACTTCGTGAGACGTGAGACCCTAGTGCAGCTGGCCTAGCACCCCCCAAAGTGAGCTCTAACCAAACTCTGACTCTCAAAATTCCTTTCCCCCCTTCCACAGAGCCCCTTGCCCACAAATATGAACCTTCTCTGTAAATGATCTTTTTCTTGCTCTGGGAGCCATGATTTTTCAGCTTAGGGTCCCCTTGAGGTCACCTTCACCTTAGTGAAATAGAAGATTCCTTGGGGAGACTGAAAGAAGGCATCTTGCAAATTTTCGGACTTGATTGGTAGTACAATTTTTTCTCCTTTTCCCCATATTTAATGTGACTCTAATTCCGACTTCATTGCAGAGCTGTGAAATCAAATTAGGAAATGGGAGGAGACGAGCAACCCCTTCAAGCACAATCAACTTCTGATGGTTTCCCCAAAGCTCTAATGAATCTGCGTAGCTGTCCACTAATACAAGGTTGTTTTTTTTTTTTTTTTTTTTTTTTGGCAGCACTTTGCTCTTTGCTTTTGCTTTTTACTTGTTTTTTTCCCCCATTGTTCTAAGGAGAAAACAAGCTAGAGCATAGATCTTCAGGTAGCCTATGCAACAAGGTGTTAGAAATCCCTGGCAAGGAGGCTGATTAAAAAGACAGAAATTATGAGCAGCACCGAGCCCTGATGGTGGGTTTGCTATGTAGAAGCCAATGTGCTAGGCATTGTGTGGGAACAAAGAGTTGGAAATGAAGTCCCTACCCTTGCATGGATAACAGACTGATTGTTCAGAGTGTGACTACTTGGAGTGTGAAAAAACAGCATCCTCAGTTGGTAAAATGCAGAATCTCAGGCCCCTTGCTCAATACTTACTGAATGGTAATCTTCATTTTAGCAATATCCCCCAGGGGGATTCCACAGTTCAATTTTGTTTTGGGATGTTTGTTTGTTTGTTTGTTTTGTACCAGGGATTGCACCCAGGGTTGCTTAACCACTGAGCCATATCCCCAGCCCTTCTTATATTTTATTTAGTGACAGGGTCTCACTAAGTTGCTGAGGCTGGCCTCCAACTTGCAATCCTCCTGCCTCAGCTTGCCTAGTCTCTGGGTTTACTGGCGTGCACCACTGTGCTTGGCTTGCAATTATGTTTTACATGCATTGGCTCAGAAGAGTTGGGATCTGATCCTTCTACCTACAATCTCAGAACTCTGGCTCCATTTCCTCCTACTAGTCCATCTTCAGTTCTCACTGCTCCCTACTGTCTGTGGGGAGTCTATATTTTGTCTTATGATCATGTCATGCCCTTCCATCCATCCTCATGCTATTTCCTCCTGTGACAATATCCCAACCATCCTCTCTGCCAATCAAAATCCTGCTTGTCTTCATACCTGGGTATATCTCTTCTGTGAAGCCTGACCCAGTCCCCCAACTGGAATGGGTTACTACTATTCATTTGCCACTGACTGACTTGATTACAGTGAGAAGTTTCCATCTAGGGTAATGGTTAGAGGGATGGCTATAGAGTCTGATCACCCAGAGTTTGAATCCCAGTTCTAATCGTTTGAAACCACAAGAACAGATGACATCAGCATTTCCAGTTTTCCACACCCTCTCTGATTGGAATCACACACCCTTCGGCCTTCTCTGTGTGATTTTGTGGTTTTTCCCACTTGATTGGGCATAAAATATTTCCGTTGATGTTGGTCTTGCCCATGTGACTTGAGATTGCTAATAGAATGTGGGTGATAGCTACATTGTGCGAGTTCTGAGCTTAGACTTTAAAAGTGCTTCACTGCAAAATACGCCAGACACAGAAAGACAAGCATTGCATGTTTCCTGTCATATGTAAAAACTAAAAAAAAATTGTACCTTAAAGATAAACAGTGATTATTAAGGACTAGAAAGGGTCCCATGGACCAGGGGACAATGGTAGAAGAAGAGAGGATGGATATGATCAAAGAACCCTGTATGCATATATAGAAATAGCACAGTGAATCTCATTAATATGTAGAATTAATATACATTAATAAAAATAGATATTAAAAAAGGCCTTCACAGGCATCAGTTGTCTCTAGTTGTCCCTCTGAGCTACCAACAGTATGAACAGAAGATGCCTCAGGTTCGCTCTGGGTCCAAAGAAGATGAAATACACATGGAACAGACTTGAACTCTACCTGCAGCGGTGCCAAGGTGACCCATGTCTTAAAGCAGAACTTCCCCAGCAGACCCACATACCATCCAAATTCTAAACCTATTAGGTTATTTCCCAATCACCATGCACCATTTATATACCCGTCTAAACCACTCAGTAAAAAATAAGGCTTTTGGTAATACGTCACTGACTTTTGTTGTGGTTAGTTGCACAGTATTCCGTGTAGCACTGTGTAATTGACACAGTATGGCACTTGAAGCCTCAATTTCCTCATCTGCATCATGGGTCAATAAATATACATCTAATATATTTATAATTGTGTTGATTAAAATGTTGATTGAGTTCACTCTAGGGCTTGATGATGTAGGTCACTCATATTATAATACTATTATTATGTCTTTCTACTAAAGTAGAACTTTTTAATGGGTGGTGTCATTGTTTCCTCTATTTTGTTTTTATTGTCTCCAGTACCTACTGGGCTCCTAGCAGGTACTAATATAGAAAGTTGCCTTTCTGTTCCGATAGTTCTTGCCCTGTAGAGCCCTACTCAGCCTGTGATGATGAGCTTAAATGTATCATGGCACAATTGAAAATTCTGGGATCAAGGGTCTTTTGTTCAAAATAATGGTTATAGTAGGCCTTGGGGCTATTTTGTTGAGTTTTGGGAGTAGTTAAAGAATCTAATGGTATGTTGATTTGTTCCTCAATTAAAAATGCTGCATTTGGAATTTCATGGAAAAGAAGCATTTCATCTTTGAAGGAAGTTGTGAGGAATATGGAAACACCTGACCCTTCTGCCTTCCAACTCCAAGTGCAAACCTTGAGTGAATTCTTCATCCAGTCTAGAGTTTAACCTCTGAAAAGCTAGCTATGAAGGTGGGAGGGAGTGATGGCTGGGGTGGGACCTGGTGGCATCTGTCTCTTTAAGAAATAGAAATGAAACCTAATTAGCATAGACTGGCTGCAATTAACATATAAGTCCCAGTTCTGGGAGTTGGAGGAAGGGAAAAGGATAGAGCTAAAACTTAATGGGGTTTTGTTAGACAAAATTAGCTTCCACAGAACAGCCATAAAAATATCTAAATTATGAGAGCCTCTTGCCATTTGCCATTAACACGAGGGGACATGCTAATATTTAGTGGCGCCATGTCCTGGAAATTAACTGCAGTGAAAGAAGCCCCAGAGGCATCCCTGTGAGCAATAAGGGCTTGTCCACTGTCTCTACTGTTACCAAACGGCTTGGCTAAATGTTTCACAGTAACTTAGAGCCTACAAATCACACATGTGTCAGCCAGTCTTTTGGCTGTGGTTCCAAAACTGTATGATGGAACCTTCATGGGTGATATATGGAAAGCTGAAGTTTCTTTGTACAGCCTTAGAATTTGGAGAACCATTTTCCTCCAAAGAAGACATTCCCAAGGCTGATTTGTGGGCACTTGAAGATGTCTCCAATTTTTACTCTCTCCAGCCTTACACCCTTCTGGAAATCAGTCCATTTCCACTTTGCACCAAACCAACTGGTGTGAGTTTCCTTGAAACTCATCCCATGATTCTACTTCTTGACTCCCCTTGGAGAAAGGGTTTAACCAATGTTCCTCTATTTTCTGCTCCTAAAAGTCACCAATGATCATCTAAACATATGAAGGTTTTTTTTCATGGTCCTCAGTGTCCTTGACCTGGTCCATTTCATTAGCCATAGTTGGCCATGCCTCCCTTCTTTGGTTTTCATACCACTTTTCTCTGAGGTTTGTTTTCTCTGTCCTTTCTCTTTTAATAGGGTTGTTTCTTTTTTCACATCCACAGGCATTGCCCACGGCTCCAGGCCTCTGCCTTAGGGTCTTCTCTTGCTATTCTCTTTGCAGACAATTACTCATTATTTGCTGGAGTCTACCCTCACTCATCTGTAGATGTCATTCATATGGGAAACTTTAGGCCCAACCATTAATCCTGTGTTTCCAACCCCCAGCAGGACTCTACACAGGAGTGCCTATGTTCACTTGCATTTCTACCTACTTAAACCTTGGTTTAGCATCTTTTCCTATTGAGGTGCTCATTTCTTTCTTCCTTACCTCTTGTCTGCTCTTATAGCTCTGAAGAATTTGCCCTGTAGGCTTATCATTCTCCTCTTTCCCCACCCTGATTGAATCAAGGTTCATGAATGCCCGATCCATACACTCATCCTTTGGGGGGCCTGCAAACACCCAAGAACTGCAACTGAATAGAGAAGAAGAGCATCTTGGAATGACAACATGGAGTATAAGTCCACAAAACCTTGATGCTGAGGTCTCCAAGCTTAGCTACTTTCTTGCCCTATCTAAGGCTGGGTTGGTCTGCTTTCTTTACATGCTACAGGTTACCCGGATTTAATGATTTTTGCAGCCTTGAGGTTACTGACTGAATCATGCTCTATTTGCCTGTCCTTCCCAACTTCCCTTTTGATACATTTGACACTACTGTTTTCCCAGGTCCAAAAGGATCAACCTCAAGGCATCTTTGAGGCCATGTTTTCCTACTTTATAGCTCATTTGTCTTATATCTTACTATTTTCTTCCTCAAAATGCCTCTGAAGTTTTGGATCGTGTCTTATTCAAGTCCTTATTACCACTTACCTGGGCTTCTCCACTTTAAGATCCACCCTGACGATCTGTCATTTATTTCTTCTTTTGGTTTTGCCAAAGAAATTTGAGGGTCATTGATTGTCTTTTTCTCCTCTTCATGTTCAAGACGTCTACTTATCTTGACCACCTGATTTATTTTCATCTTTTCAGATGAATTTATTTTATATACAAACTTAGCTATTCCCCAATGTCTCAGTTAGCTGTAGTTGCATAACAAACACTTAGTGACTCAAAGCAGCATCCATTTTATTTATACTCTTCTCCCGTGGATTGGTTAGGCATGACTTCTGGTTGGAAATGGCCTAACTAGTCTCTGCTGGGCTTACTCATCCATCTGCAGTCAGCTTATAAGTAGATTAGAGGCTGGATCACCAAGAATTGTCTCCCTCTTCCTCAGAAAACTTGGACTGGAACCACTATTTGAGCCAGTTATCCCACTCCTTGGTATATACCCAAAGGACTTAAAGTGAGCATACTACAGTGATGCAGCCACATCAATGTTTATAGCAACTCAATTCACAATAGTTAAACTATGGAACCAACCTAGATGCCCTTCAACAGATAAACAGATAAAAGAAAATGTTGTACATATATACAATGGAATATTACTCAGCCATAAAGAAGAGTGAAATTATGGCATTCACCGGTAAATGAATGGGACTGGAGACTGTCATGCTAAGTGAAATAAGCCAATCCCCCCAAAAACAAAGGCTGCATGTTCTGATATGCAGATGCTAACACACAATAATGGTGTGGGGTGGCAGAGAAGAACACAAGTTTGTTGGATTAGACAAGGGGGAATGAAGGGAAGGGATGGGGTATGGGAATGGGAAAGACAGTAGAATGAATCAGACATGTTCCTATATTCATATATGCCTATATTCATATATAAGTACACGACCAGTGAAACTTCACATCATGTACAACCACAAGAATGGAAAGTTATACTCCATGTATGTGTGATATGTCAAAATACACTCTAGTATCACATATATCTAAGATGAACAAATAAAAAATACATGAAATTAAGAATAGAGATCCCAATTCTTAATATGTGTGTGTATATATATATATATATATATATATATATATATATTTTTTTTTTTTTTTTTTTTAAAGAATTGTTTCCCTCTGTAGGTCTGTTGATTGGCAGGCTGTTGGCTAGTTCTCCTCCACATAGCTTCTTCAAGAGGTTCATTCAAACACATTTACATGGTGATCTCATGGTTCCAAATGCAGCAAGAGAACAAGCTCCAGTGTGTAATAGAAGTCCTTTCAAGTCTCTGCATATGTTTCATCTGGTAGTGTCCCACTGGCTGAAGTAGGTCACATAGACAACTCATATTTAAGGGATAGAGAAATAGACCTTGTCTCTTAATGGGAGAATCTACAATGTCACATTTGCAAGCAAAAGGATGTAGAATGGGGAACAATTGGTAAGCATTTTTATAATCTACTATACTCAGCATAAACTGTGAGCTGTCCTCATTAGTATTCTCTGCTTGTCCATTATGTCATGGGAATATCATCCCTCCTTGCTCTTTTCCTTTAATTCAAATTATTCTTCCCAAATGTTAGAAATAACTTTTTGAACTCTGCTCTAAGGAACCTCTAACCACCACCTCTGCTATTTCATCTGTCTGCACCCTCCCTTCTTTTCTGCCATGGTCTGATCATTTCTTGAACTCACGTCTGTCTTCTGAATTGAAATACAAATTCCTCAAGGAACAGTTTTCTTATCTTTATTTATAAAATATATTTATAGTTTTTGTATATCTCCACATCCATGTCTAGAGGACTATTCAGCATGCAGGAGGTGCAAAATAATACTTGTTGGTAACTTACTATGGAGAAATAGCTCTGAATTCTCCTAAAAGCCATTTTTTCTCTTAAATTCACTTGAGTTAAAATATATATATATATATATATATATATATATATATATATATATATGCTTTCAGTACTTTTAAGAATGTGATAGGAAAACCTCAAGTGGCTAAATGAGTTTAGCTTTCTGTCTAGGTGAGAATCACACCTCCAACTGGCATGTTCCTCCTGACCTTGACCTCACTGATTCTCTGACCTTGACCTCAGTGAAACCTTATGGGCCTCCTTGGACAATTCTCTTTGACTCTCAGGCCACATGCTCACTCTGAAGGGTCCTTAGCTTCCCCTTTACATTCCCTGGTTGGCACTCAGTATCTTTCTCAGTCATGGCACGGCCCTTTGAGAAAATTCCATAAAAATGGCAATCTTCTAAACCTTAATAATGGCATTCCAATGACCACAATGTGCAAATACCCTTTTCCTGCTGGCTATAATTTTCCCTGGTCTCTCACTCAGACAGTTGGGGCTTTCTCCTCTGTGCTGTTAGGGACCTCCTCAGACAGGTAGTGAGGTAGAACTTGCCTTCCAAAGGCCTCTGATCCCACCAGCACTTCTCTTGCCTGGGCTTCTTGGCCTTCTCAGACTTGCTTGTCCAGGGCTTGAGGTATCTACCCATTGCATTTGACACTGGAGATGTTTGTCTCCTGGAGTGCATGTCAGATTTCAGAATGTACGTCTGAAAGTAGGCCTCTCATTTCCGTTTCTGGGAGTTTGAAAAGAAGCCCAAGAATTCTGGGTCATATTTAGCTACAGATTTGTTTATACCACTCTCAAAAATAAAAATGTTCACCAAACACCAAAACATGGCTTAACTTCTGGACTGGTGAGGTGATAGGATTTAGAGCCAAAGAGCAAAGATGCTCTGCTGTTTGTGATCATGACATTGAGATTTTACACTGAGGACTCTTTTTGGAGGATACAAGAAATTACGTGCCTCTGGAAAGATAGAGAAGGGTGGGCAAGGAGAGTGGAATATGAGTGTGTGTGTGTGTGTGTGTATAAAGAATAGCATATTTTCCAGTCTATGAAATTTTTCGGCTCTGGGACAAGATTTGCATGCCCTTCTGTGTCGCAGAGACTTGGTATGTGTGCAGCACATCATTGGGGTGCCTGCGTCTCAAATCACTGGCTCTATGCAGCCTTGATGAGGCACCCAATTTACATATTCTCAATTTAATCTAAAGTAGGTACTAATTGATTACTGCTGAATGTCTGCACGCTCTGATTATCTGTTCAGATCCTGAGGGGGGGGTGGGGAATAGCAAGAGATCTTTCTTCTATGAGTGGGATTTTGTTTTCTCTGATCCAAGGAACATTTATTTGCTAGGCCTGGGAGGCCCCCCACCCTCTCCCCATCTTCAACCCCAGTTGCTGAAAATAAATACCACTGCTCCAGTACTGATTCATTTTATGTTGTAGAAGGAACTATTCCTTATTCAGGTATTCAGCATTTATCCAACCGATATTTCAGAAACATCTTTGAAGTGTAAGTTATTTTCAGCTACCTATAGGCAGGATTCCATAGGACTTGGAAGTACACACTATGCAGCCAGTTTTCTGGATGTAATCCAGTCTGTGCCACTTACTAGCTGTGTGACTTTGGACAAGTTGCTTAGCCTCTCTGTACCTTAGTTTAACTATCTATAAAATGGGACAGTCACTACCTCACAGGGTCATTGTAAAGATTAAATGAGTCAGGACATGTAAAGTACCCAGTTTGGCACTGAGTCACTACATGATGCTGTTTCTTCAGGGTTCTGAGGAAGATTGCTAGGGAAGACAGACAAAGATTTTGATGAAAGTTCCCTCTGGAAATTTAGGGTCTTCACTGGTTCTTACTTTACCAGTCCTGCATCATCTCAGGTATCTATAATGATAGTGAGCAAGTAAAAAGAAGTGTAAATATTATTAGAGTAGGTGGTATTCTCAACCTAGAAACTTCTAGAAATCTTTTTCTATATTTTCATGGTAAGGAGCTAAAACAAGGAAAGAGAGTCTCAACTTGGTGGGTCAGTGAACATTCACTGGATACCATTTGTATGCCAGGCTCTCTGTTGGTACTTGTGACACAAATATGAAGTAGCTCACTGTCGAGTGGCACCACTCCAAGTGCTATAATTCTTCATGTTTCCTCTGTCACTCCTCAGGCATTTATTTTAGGTTTCATCCCCATGGCTGAATTGCTGGTCTGCTTTTTTTCTTTTTATTGATGTGACATAGATGTGGAGAAAGTCCACAAATCTTAAGTACACAGCTCAATGAGTTGTCAGACTGAACACACCCTGTAGGCAGCACCTAGCCCAAGAAACAGAACATGGCTGGTCCCCAGAAGCACCTCTCCCACTTCCAGTCACTACCCTCTCCCAACAGCAAACTACCTTCTCATCTCAACACTGCAAGGGACCTGGCTGAGAGATGGGATAAAATGAGACATGATGGAAAGTGTCAGGACCATTACAATTCTGATGAAGCCCATGGTGCCATCTCTATGTGGATCTACTTAAGACTGCTTTGACATTTTCCATGGGAATACCATTCTTTGCTGCTGTATAGCAGAGCCAGCATCAGGCAGAGCAGCTTTCCTGCTGTTTTGAGCAGATTCTCATCTAGAAACGAGCCCACAGCTTTTCCAGTGGGGGGCCAGGTACTTCCCCCCTTGGAAAATCTGGCTTCTGGAACCTTTTATGAAGACTGACATATTAGCAGAAGGCCATCTGATACCTCCTAGGGCTAAAGATTAGCCAGGAAATAGTTTAGTAGGGATGATTATACTTAATACTTTCCACATTTGTGTCTCAGGAGTTCAAGGTCTTGGGAGAATAGGAAACAAAATGAGTAGGTTTGTCCAGGACATCACATTAGGGAATTCTGGCCAGTCAGGATAAAGTTCCCTTGAAGTAACTAAGGGAAAGCAGCAGAGTGATTGTTGAAGTCATCTGTTGCTATATAATAGACCTCTCCAAATTAAGTGATATAAAAGTTTATAGGCTCATGGAGTCTGTGGGTCAGAAATGCACATGGGCAGGGACAAGCCACTCCTACTTTGCTCCTTGATAACTGGAGTCTCAGCTGGAGACTTGAATGGCAGGAAGCTAGGATCATCCAGAAGCTTCTTGACTACATAACAGGCACCTAGGCTAGGACGATGTGAAGGCTGGGCTCAGGTAGGACTACAGACAGATGACCCACATGCAGTTTCTCCATATAACTTGGGTTTTTGTTGTTGATGTTGGTTCCAGGGATTGAACCCAGGAGTACTTAACCACTGAACAATACTCACAACCCATTTTATTTTTTATTTTGAGACAGGGTCTCACTAAGTTGCTTAGTGCCTTCCTAAGCTGCTGAAGCTGGCTTTGAACTTGCAATCCTCCTGCCTCAGCCTTAGCTTTGGATTTTCATAGCACTGAGACTGGGTTTTAAAAAAGAAATATTCTAAGAGAGTCCTGAGACCGGGTATCCCAAGAGACCCAGGTGGAAGCTGCATGACCCTTCCTGACCCTAGCTCAAAAGTCACATGGCATAATTTCCACTATATTCTATTGCTTCCAAGGGAATCACTAAGGCCAGCCCACCTTCAAGGGAAGGGGAATTAGACTCCCCCTCTGGTTAGGAGAATGACAGATTCCATTGTAGAAGAACCTGTAAAATAGGAGCTTTGGTATTTTCCTTGTGGCCATCTTTGGAAAATATCTTCTGTCCCAGTAATTGATAGCTAAGACTTGAGTAAGACCTACCTCGTTTCATTTCCTGGGTCTGAAACATATGCGACTGATATGTTACCTAAGTGGCAACCACTCTGTGTCTCACTTTCTACATAATAGAAAATGGCACAGTAATAATTCCATCTTCCAAGTATATCTGAGAATTTAATATGAATTCTGTATAGTGTTAGTACAATACCTGGTATATTGTAAATACTCATAAATGTTACCTTTAACTCTGATCCAAGGGGATAATTGGTCAACACCTGTGACACCTTTCTTTAGAAGTACCCTAGGTGAAAAGGTGAGACACACAATTCCCATATCAGGGTGTATAACAGCCTGGGACTCACCAGAAGTTAACTGGGACTATGAAGTCTAAACACTAGGTTATAGCACTTCACAGTTTACAAAGCACTTCATACCCACCCTTCATTTAATCCTCAAAAAAAAAAAAACCCTCTGGGGCACACAGGGTCCCATTTTACAGATGATGCTTATCAAAGTGTGACTTACCTAAGGTCACACAGCTTGTAGATTTGCCTTCTAAAGCCCCTTTTTCTTATCTTCTCTCATGATCTCAAGGGCATTGTGAAGTTATCAAAGGAAACATGCCATTTAATTAGAATTTAATTAATTAGAAAAGCATCCTGCAATCCTACTGGAAGTAGGGAGAAAAGAAGAAGGTCCAATTTCCAATAGTCATGGAATGTCATAGAAGAGAAAGGTGAGCAGCAAGCACACCAAGGGACCTACAGTTATCGCTTTCCTCCAAAGAACTGAAAGGCACCCTTCAAAATGCCTAATAATACTTTTCAAATGGCACCACTAATCATTCAGCTGAACAGCACCTTTTTCCTCTGAGAATTCCAAATTTTCTAATTATCCCTCACTCCTTAAAAGCAAGAAATGAGCAGTGTCCTCTTCCTTCTGTGTCTTCCTTCAGATTTCAGTCCACTGCGTCAACATAAAAATGCACAAATGCTGGGAAAGCACTGTAAATCCTGCTTTTCTGGTGTTTTCCATTTATGTGACAGGAGGAAGGATGGTGCTTTCATCCATTTTTGGAAACAAACCAAAACACCCATAAATATTCAAGCTTATAATATTGACTTAAAGCTCAGTTAGAGCCCAGGCTGCAGTCAGCTCCTGATTATCCATGTGTAACTTATCCACAGCTAATTTTAAAACTCAAAATTACTTCCTTCTAACTTGGGGCACACCCTAGGCCCCCTCTGCGGATGTCAGCTCAGAGCGCAGGGAGATGAGACGAAACTGTACCAAGCCACAGCTCTGAAGACCCCACTTTTGCTCTTGATACAATTCCTGATTAGCTGGGCGACCTTGAGTACATGTCTTTACCTGGGGGATGGGAGGAAGGGGGCCTCATAAGTTTTTCAACTGTAAAATGAGGAAGCTCAGCTTTATGCTTTTTACAATCCCTTCTTGTTCTAAAATTCCATGAGGGAATAAAGGAGTCAAAAGAAATGGGAACATCAGACTCCTGCCAAGATCCTGCATTGAAATCAGTAGTCCAAACTCCCATCTCCCTGGTGAGAGGTTGTGTGGTCTCAGAACTGCTGAGTGGCAGATCTCAGCCTAGCACCCAAGACACCTAGGGTTATTTTCTGAAGTCCAAGGCCATACATATAAGATCTTTGTATTTTCCAAATTATGATTCTCTTCCATGAGATCAGAGTCCACTTTGTCTGAACACGGGAAAGGTGCTATCAGTATGTTTTTAGAATCTTGGCCTCTCCATGTGATAGACCCTGGATGGAGATGCAGAGCTGCGTGCCTTCCAAGAAGGCCCAAGCAGGGAATCTCCTGGAAAGCCATGAGGTTCTCTGCCCTCCCTCTCCCTCTCAGCCCTCACTATTCCCACAAACAAGGAAAGAATCCCCCTGACTTACAAAGTAAACCCCTTTAGAGTCTTCTTATTCTCTGCTCCAGACCCAGACTTTTCTTATAGGAAGAAGGAGGAGAAGAAAAAACAGGGTTCCTTTAAAGTAGGGATGAAAAATAGATGTGGCAACATCCCACTGCCATGGCCTAGGACCCAAATATCTTTAAGTATAAATTCTGTGCCTGGTGCCAGGGTAATAAAGAACAGTCATGCATTCTGCTCCCAAGAAGGTCTTAGGAAGAATAAGAAGAGACATATGTCAACACAGTCTTCCTCAAGTATTGTAGATGCCAGGAAGGAAAGACACAAACACGGAGGATGTGAAGAAGGAGAGGGAGGGATACAGAAGAGGAAGGGCTCAGCTTCATGCAAGGCAGGGGTTATTAAGAAACACTGTCTTGGAGGAATTAATGCTTGGCCCTTGAGCTGAAGTAGATTCTGTCACAAGAAGCAATATTCCAAATGGTTGTTCACACCTCAAGAATTATTAGCCAGTGGTATACACGTGTAATCCCAGCAGCTCAGGAGGCTGAGGCTGGAAGATCACAAGTTCAAGGCCACCCTCATCAACTTAGCAAGGTGCTAAGCAACTCAGTGAGACCCTGTCTCTAAATAAAATACAAAATAGGGCTGGGGATATGGCTCAGTGGTCGAGGGCCCCTGAGCTCAATCCCTGGTACCAAAAAGAAAAAGAGATATAGCAGTGTTGGTTGTGTGAGTCAGTTTGATCAAGGGTTAAGTAGCATTGAGGGGCTGGGCTGCAAATCCAAAGGCTCTTTGTACCATTATTTCTGTGAGACAAGGTGTTCTGTGTTCTATACAACTTGTAAACAATCTTTGGAACATAGCACGTTCTTTGGTTACATACTGCCTGTGGTGTGCAAAAAGTGACCATCACCTACCTGAACAATACCTGGTGTGAAATTACAAAACCATGATACAGTTGACATCAGATGCTTCCAGGTCTGAACAAGTGCTCCCCTATTTGAGGCCCAGACTTGACTCCACTTAGGTACAGTTTGCCTAGATTGAACTAGAGGTGAAAGAACATACTGCATGGTAATCCTGTCGCTCAGGAGAAATGTGAGAAGGGAGGCCACCCCTAACCTATTTGGGGACTTGTTTATACTCCCTCTGGTGGCTGATTCAGACCTGCATGTTCTGTCCCTTTGACCTGAGAAGCAAACACACTCTACCTGATTCCAAAGACCAGAGCACTGGGATCTTGGCCACATTCACACACGCAAAGGTATAAAGTTTCAGCATGCATTTGGGTTGGTTTTTAAATGGATCTTGTTTGAGTGTTTGGAAACTCACGATTTTAATGAACATAGCTCATTCTTTTTGTGCCCAGGACATACTTTATACTATATAACCTTGTTGAACTTCACAGAATCTTAGACTTCAAGTTCTTATACTAGTTAGCCTCTTCGTGGTTTCAAGAAACAACAACTGAAGAAGGTTACCACCAGAGTGTCTCAATGGGATAAGAATATTCGTGCCCAGGAAATGTTGGATGGCTAAACCTTGGAAAGTAGAGAGAGTTAACAGAAGATTTTAAAGCTAAGAGGATTGGGGGAGTTCAATAGATTCCCATCTTGATTCCATTTCCCTCTCTCCAAGTTCTTCCTTGTCATATACTACTCCCTAACTTCTACCTTCTGCTTGCCTATTTTTCCTACTCCTTCATGAGGATGATGTGCACATGCCCATCTTGCCCTATGTGACTTCTCTCTACATAACAACCGTCTATTAAATATAAACTTGGGGAACCCCAAAACAATGGATCCAAAATAATCAGCTTAGCTTCTGTCTTAGAGTCAGGCCATGTCAGATCATAAATTGGCTGTCCTAGGTCAGAGGCCTACATTTAACTGTGAGAGAGCTGGTTTTTGAATCAGCCAAAGGCATAGCAACCATTGTAGTCAGTATATGCACAGATTATAGAAAACATTGAACTGCCCTACTTTATCATATGGAGAAATTGGTATCCTCAAGAGCTGATGAGACTTACCTACACATACAACAAAGAAGCAGTGGTGGTAGGATGAGACCCTAGTTCTTCTCAGGTCCACCGAGGCTATCTTTGCACTAAACTGTACCATTTCTTATATTAGGTCATGTGGGAAGAGTGTTCCTAGACAAAAGCATTCCTTTTGCCTAATGTGCTTAAAACCTAAGGAGAAATGGTCTTCTCTTTTCTGTTTCCTTCTCTCTACCCCCTGATCAGGCATTTTTTTTTCCCGGTTAGAATGTGTTCCTACTTGAATTTGTGGCTAGTTTATGTGCCAATGATATCCATGACACTAAATTCAAACCAAGATTGACAGTGAAGTGTTTTACCAAGTAAGCTTTTATTCAGAAAACAGGAATTATGCTGCAAACTTTAAAGGAGAAAACTTGATAAATGAACAAAGTTCTGAGATGGTTAGGCCAACCAGAATGTAGGTAAGTTGACAACTGAGATATTTCACCCTTTATTTCTCTTTTGCTGGAAATATTAGAACACCACTTTTGGGTCATACAAATTTAGGACATCAAGCATATGCTTTTAATGGACAAGGCTTGAATTTGGATTTTTAAAATCTACACTACTTATGGTTTTACTTAGACTTGCTTGCTAGAAAATAAATGATGGAAATCCTGATATAACAATTGTTTTGATGAATTAATTCATACTGCTAATGCTGCATTTAATACAATGAGATTTTTAAACAGATAAAAAAGTCACAATTATATTTGCCCTTGGATTTACCAGGCTAACATGATTCAATAAACCATTTGTTCATTCATTAAATATATGTTGAAAGATAAACTCTCTGCTGGAGATATAAAAATGAAGGAATACATTAGTCAGCATTCTGCTGCTGTGACAAAATACCTGAGACAATCACCTTAATAAAGAAAGAGGTTTATTTTGGGTTACACTTTCAAACATTTCAGTCCATGGTCTCTTGGTCCAGTTGCCTTTGGCCTGTGGCAGCACAGTATATCATGGTGGGTACATGTAGCAAAGAAGGCCTATTCAACTCCTGACAGCCATGAATCAAAAAAATAAAGAGAAAAAAGGGCCAGGGCCCCAATACCCTCTTCAAGAACATGTTCCCTAGTGACATAACTTCCTTCCATTAAGCCCTACCTCTTGAAGATTCTGCCACCTCCAAATAGTATGAAGCTGAGGACCAACCTTTTAACAACCTTTTTCCCCTTTGGGGAAAATTCTAGACCCAAACTATAGCAAGGATATACTATTGAACAAAAGAAACTTATAATTCATGGATTTGGACAAATAAAGAGAGAATTATTATACCAGATCTAAGGATCCTGGACATATCAGTCACAAAGGAGGCCATGCTAAGTTGTCTGGCTGTCCTGTTACAGGTCTAACTTGGCTATGTCACGTCTTATCAACCCTCTGATAACACTGTCCAGACATCATGACCTCATAAGCAGATGACCCTCATGCTGTATGTCAGTTTCCTTAAATGAATGTTCATGTTTCAGTAATTATGTTGTATTCTGTTATGTCTTCTCTTATGATCTGTGGAGTGAGGCACACCCAGAGGCAAGGGGGATAGTCTTTTCTGAAACCTGATGTTGTTTCCAGAAAGATGAGTCCTTAGACAGGGACTCAAAACTGAAGGAAAAGCCTCAGGCAGGTAAGAGAAATCTTAGCTTCTCCTTTGCCTTAAACCTTGGAAGCATCTGGACATCTGAAGCGTGAGGTTAGGAGGTGGATCTTAGAGGTCAGGAAGAAAAGCAAGAAATTCAGAAGAGGGATCCAAGAAAGATTTCTTCCTGGGTTCCACGAAATAGGAAAAGATAAGTGAGCTTCACCTGTTTTATAGGTGAGATTAACTTCATGGTATTCCCTGCTTACTATCCTTCACAAACCTCCAGCCAGTGCTCATCAAAGGAGGGATAGCAAAATATGGTACATCCTGCATCAGACTCCTCCAAGGTACTGGGCAAATATGCAGATTCCAGAACTCTACCTGAGATCCACACCTGTGAGTCAGAATGGAGAGGGAATTAGAATGTGTATTTTACTAGTTCTCTTAAATTTGAGATCCCTGGGTCTTGTCATCAGTGAGGTCTTTTGTGAAGGTGTAATGTGGTCCAGCTGCTCCTGATCACCAAGAAATGTGCCTTCCAGTATAACACTTGGAAATCCTAGATTATATTATCACCTGCATTTGTATTCTATTCTACTACCTGGACTCTGACATCTCTGTCATCATAAAGTCCTTGTATATTTCAACTAGTCTAAGCCAGGGGTTAGCAAACATTTTATAAAGATCCAGAGAGTAAACATTTTCTACTTTCTGAGCTATGCTGTCTTTGTCTTAAGACTTCTGTCTTCACTTTGCTATTATTGCAGTATGAGGCTATCCATAGAGGATATTTAAATCAATGGGCATGGTTTTGTTGCAATAAAACTTTGTTCACAAAAACGGGGAATTGATAGGATTTGATCCATAGACCATAGTTTACAGACCCCAAGTCTAACTCATAAGGCAGTTAAATATGTACTACCTTATAGCATCCCCTTATATTGAAATGCTTAGCCTTGTATTAGTGGATTAGTTGCAAGAAATGGAAACCCGCTTCAGTTACCTCAGTGGTTCTCAAACTTGAATGTATATAAAGAATTCTCTGGAGGATTTGTTAAAACGATTGCTGCATCCACTCCCAGAACTTCTGACTTGGTAGATCTGAAAGAATATCTCAAGAATTTGCATTTCTAGCAAGTTCCCTGATGATAATGATGATGCTGGTCCAGTGGATCACACTTTGAGAACCACTGACTTGACTAAAGAGGAAGGGATTTGTATGGGAAATAGGAGTTTCAGCTATGAGGCTAAGAATATAGAATTGGCTTCACAGAGGTTCTCCCAGACACTAGAAGGATTCTTACCACTAAAAGAATTGGGTAACCTTGTCATTATGTGGTTTTCTGTCCTTCAAGTTTCTGTTCTTTTAGAGTGGTTATCTAAAAACTCAAATCTCATAAAGTTACTCCCCTGTCTAGAAGAACATTTTTATATGTTTTTAAATTCCAAATTTCTTAACTTGACTCAGACCTTTATGACTTTCCTACCTCTTCTATCTCTCTATCCTTATTCCTACCATCATCTATCAGTCCACAATAGGGACTCTGCCTTTGCACTCTACCACACTCTCCACACTATAATGTCTCCTTTGTGCAAAGGGCCATCTGCCCTATTGACTGTGAGCTTTATGAGGACTGGGACTGTTTCTCTTGATTTACTTCCAGTGCCTGTCATAGTCAATGCTCAGTAAATATGAATAAATAAATGTTTGCTTCCTCAGATTTGCTACCAGATACAATGTGAGAGGTCAATTCAGCAGCTCAGGGATGGTGAAAGCCTTTAGGAGAATGATGGACCAGAAATATTCATGGTAACAACACTTAAAGTGGCAGGGGACTATGATGAGGAACCATGTCACATCCACTAATATAGTGCTGAGTCCGGCTGCAGCAAAATACCCGGGGGGTGACGAACAACTTGTGTAGATTGATACAGCAGGAGTGGAAGCCCTTTATTGTAGGACAACAGAGGTATTTATACATTCCATATAGCTTATCTTAATTAACATAAACTAGATATAGCAGTCAACCAATAAGAAATCTCCACACTTAATGGCTCGCTGGTGTTACTTCACAAACCACTCCCTCTGGCATTTTGCCAGGCGCCATCCAGACTTGTTTACAGACTTTAACATTAACCACTCCCTCTGGCAAAATGCCAGGCGCCATCCTGACTTGTTTACAGACCCTAACACACTAATATAGTGCTGATCAAAAAGACAGATAATAACAAGTGGTGGTAAGGACAGGGAGAAAATAGAAGACTCATAGGGTGCTACTGGAAATCTAAAATGGTGTATTCAGTCTGGAAAATACTTTGAAAATTCTTCAAAATGTTCAATGTGAAGTTACTATATGACGCATCCATTCTACTCCTGTGTATCTACCCAAGAAACATGAAAATACACATTGAGGATGAGAAAGAGGAAGAAATGCAGACTGAATTTAACAAAATCATATCATGTGCATATATAAATAAACCACAGAGATTTCATCTTTATATATAAGTAGAAATAACCAATCAAAAATAAATGAGTGAAAGGAAGATCAGTATAGTAGGAAGAAAAATGAGGGAGGGAAGAGGAGAAGAAGAGGGTGGGGAACAGGGACTGAAATGAATTCCATCCCATGCATGTATGATTTTGTCAAGATGAACCCAGATACTATGTATAAATATAATGCTCTAATAAAAAAGAAAGAAAAACAAAATACAAACTCACACAAAATCTTGTACACAAATGTTCATAGAGCCATCATTCATAATAGCCAAAAAAGTGAAAACACAAATCTTCATCAACTGATGAATGGATAAACAAAATGTGGTACATCCACATAATGGAATATTATTCAACCATAAAGAAGTATGAAGTACTGATACTTGCTACAACATGTATAAACCTTGAAAACAAATGCCAAGTGAAAAAGCCAAACACAAAGGCTACATATTGTATGACCTCATTAATATGAAATACCCAGAATAGAAAAATCTACAGAGACAGAATGCACATTAGTGGTTGCCAAGGACTAAAGGGAACACTAGCAAGGGGTGGCTGATAATGGGATACAGGACTTCTGGGGTGATGAAATTTTTCTAAAATTACATAGTGATGGTAGTTATACAACTGTGAATACACAACAGTATGTAAATTTTATCTCAATAATGCTGTGTTTTAAAAAAAATGGAAACTTTTGCTTGGATCTACTCCTAGGAGGAAAAAAAGTTGGTTTCTCATTCAGAACACCTACCTATATCTTCAGCATTACCCTTTGACAACAAAGTGCAGCTTTGGAGCAACTTGGGTGACAAGTTGAGGTCATACTATGTTTATGTCCCCAAAGAGGGACATACTGTGTTTATAACTAGAGGTCATAGTGTGTTTATGTCCCCAAATAGCTTAGAACACAAGTTGAGTCACAATTATTATTTTTTTGATTTATGGATCTCTAAGGGAATTATTATTATTTTCCAACAAAAATAGTCGATATTGTGAGTATCCAGCACAATTTCATGCAGCCCATAACTTAGTCTATTTTTACCGATGAAAATGATGAATTTCCCTAACATTCTAAAATTGCTTTTGTTGAAAAGTAAAACAAAATAAAACCTAAATTCATTTAGGACATTTATGGAAAGACTTGAATTATTTATAGATCTGCATCTACTTTGTAAACAAAGAGCTTTTATATGAAGGCCAGTTGTTTTCTTTCTTTATCATGGAACCTTTCCTGAATTCATGGCTCCGAGAAAATGCAGTTTAGTGATTAAATGTAGACCAAGCTCCCTTTATTTTTGTTGATGTTGTATGATGCTAAAATTCCCATTAATGTTTTCCCCCATCACTGATATCCACAGACTAATTCTTATCATTTCTCAAAGCAAATAAGGAATGGCTTGTGATCAAAACAATTTTGCAGAATAACAACCAGTTCAGAAAAAAAAAGAACATTATTGCCATATAAGGGTGTAAGCATGAAAATAGTCATATAGGGGGAAGATTAAAGGTTTAATAGAATGGAAAAGAAAGGATACAGCAATGTCAATCTGATATCTGATTCTGAGTCTGAAAAGTGACACTGTGACAGAAGAGTTAGAAATTGCTCAGTTGCTTCTTATTGCATGTGGTCTAACAGCCTACATACAGCTGAACAGTGGTTTCTGGATCTCTTGGTCATTTTCTAACTCGGTCTCCAGCCCCAGGAAACAGGGGCTGTTCTTTCTGAGAAGCCATCCCTCTCCCAATCAAAATGACCTTTTCTGGAATTCTACCATTAAAAGCTCATACTTTTAAGTCTTTAAGAGTTTTCCTATTTACCAGAATCCCCCATTAAATTGTAAATTGCCCTGACAGACTTAGTTTCTTCCTTCTCTCAATCAAAATGATGTTTGAGAAAGATAGTAGAATAAATCTAAAATATTTTCCTATGTACACCCATGAAAATACCTAAATGAATGTGACCATCATGCTCACCCACAAGAATGGGATCTTAATTAGAATAAGTTATATCTGTGCTTGTATAATTTTATCAAAATGGATTCCACTGTCATGTATAACTAAGAAGAACCAATAAAAAAGCCAGCCTCAGCAACTTAGCAAGGCCCTAAGCAATTTATCAAGACCCTGTGTTTAAATAAAATATGAAAAGTGCTGGGGATGTGACTCAGTGGTTAACCACCAACGGGTTCAATCCCCAGTACCAAAAGGAAAAAAAAAGAATCTAACTCTCTGCTCAGGTACCTGCAGCTTAAAGTTCCACCATTGAAGCCAAGAAAACAAGTGTAGCATCTCTGTAAGTTTAAAGCAATTTATTAAGCAATGTCTGTCATTTCCAAAGACTATGTAAAAGGTGATTTAAAACCATATATTCAGGTCTTCCATAAACTTCTCCAGTTCATGCCAAAGGAACAACATCTGAAACAGAAGTAGTTTTTAAGCCTAAACATTTTCTGAACTTTTCTTCTCTAGACTCTTTTCCTATATTTTCCTCATTCTGCTTCAATCTATCCCCTCTCCACCTTTTTCTGTTTCTTTTCTTTTTTCTGGATGCTCCATTGATTATAACTCTTTTCTTACTTTCTTGCCAGTTTTTCTTCTAGTTGCTAACCCTCTCTGCTTCTTCTTTCTTTGGTTTGCTTGCTCTACTTTAAATAATATAATATGAAACAAATATACTCAGAAACCATTGTTTAATGAAGTTTGGAGTTTTTTTAAAATTAACTTTTATGTTAGATATTGATTATTTCAGTTCAGGCAATTTTGGAATTCTTTTTAATAGTTGATATGCTAAGAGCATCTCTTTTCATTTATCAGAAGTGTATTTTCTTTTAAGTCCTTGAACACCATTATAATAGCTATTTTAATCCTTGTTTGATAATTTCAAGATGTGGACCATCTTAGGTTGAATTTTCATTGATTTTCTTTTCTCTTGAGAATGGTTCACATTTTCCTGGTTCTTTATATTTGAGTAATTTTAGATTGTATCCTGCACTGGGAATATGATGGGGACTGTAAATTCTTACATTCTTCCAAAAAGCATTTCTCTTTTTAAGCAGGCAAATACATTGGTTGGTCTCAAACTGCAACTTCTGTCTCTTAGATAGTGGTTCAAATCTTAGTATAGTTCCTTTGTCTTCAACTGAGACACTGTGAGTCTTCCCTTTGCTTGAGGTTTGGGTGTCAAATGGGGATTTGGGCAAAGTATGTACCGAGAATTTAGAGTTGTCCATTCCTTTTAAGGATTTTTACCTCGTTTTTGAGTTAATGGCTGTGGTCCAGGTTGTCTCAAACTCCTCAAGTTGAAAGACTGGATTTTCTGTAGAAGTTTCAGCAGTCCCTTGCAGCATCAACTATAGTCTAACCTCAGACTAAAAGCTATAAAAATCAGACGCCCATTCCATTTTTCCCTCTGCTTCCCAAGGCTGACTGCACTGTAGAATCTGCTTATTTTTGCTTACTCTCCAGAGCCTTCGGGAAGTTGTTTTTTGTACTTTGTTCAGAGTTTATAGCTGTTGTCTGTGGCAGAGTTAGTCTAGCAGGACCTCACTCAGCCATAGTTTCTTGATTTTTTAAAATGATGTGAATTCAACCTTACCTGCGGCTTTCTCTAAAAGAATTCTAATTTACAATTGCAGGTCAGAGTCTTTGATTGATTTTTCAGAGTGGGCCAATGACCTTCAATAGAGAGACAGTTCTGTAGGCCAGTCATAGGGAAGGATGGCACATAAAACTTCATTTCAATTTATTCAACAAAATCTACTCTCTACCCACTGTGAGAAAACACTGGGTTGCCTATTATGGTTGTCTAGAGGGCATCCTTGCACTTTGTGGGAAGGGAGTAAAATTGACTGTCAAAAAGATTATGTGAGGGCCAGGCACTGGGGCCCACACCTGTAATCCCAGCGGCTTGGGAAGCTGAGGCAGGAGGGTCATGAGTTCAAACCCAGCCACAGCAACTTAGTAAGGCCCTAAGCAACTCAGCGAGACCCTGTCTCTAAGTAAAATACAAAAAAAAGTGGTGGTGTGTGTGTGTGGGGGAAGATTATGTGCTCAAGACAAAAGGGAAAAAAAGATTTTAGCTTTAAGAAACATTGATTCTGTAACAGTTGATCATTTTGTAAATGCTCTCTTCTTTAACCCTCACAATTCTGCCAGGTAGATATTACTGTCCACTTGTTAGAGATGAGAAAAGTGAAACCCAAAGACTACATAGCTGGTGATTTTTATAAGTTTTTCATTAAAAAAGGAGTTATTGCTAAAAAAATTAGGTTGGCATTTTACCATCTTCTCAGTATTAATAATAATAATAATAATATCCAAGTGGCACTTTTCCTCTTAGCAAAGTGGGATTGTGACTCAGTACAGCTCCTGACTTTTGACTGACAAGGTTCTATAAATGCTAAGTATAGTTTTCTATTAAGATTGAAATCTATGAGAAAAAAGCCGTGGGCTGACCCATCTTCAAAGTGTCCATTTAAGATTATTTTCTGTCAGCTAGGTGGCTAATGGGCTGTGTTAGACAATGGATAGATATTGTATTCTGTCTGAAACCATAGAGTTGGAGAAAAAAGAGCAATTCCACATTTATTTGGCTTGTCTACTGCCCGGGAGCCCAAGCTGCAGAGAACATTTATTTCATTTTAACAAATGGATGGCACCTCCCTGTTTTAGGTTGGAAGAAAACCTCTGCTTTGGCCTCAGTGTGAACAGGGGCATTGGTGATGGAATATCCAGTGTGAGTCATTGTCCCCACACTGGGCAAAAATAGTGGAAGCATTCTGGGGAGATTCTAAAGGAAAATGTTCAGTTAATGGTAGGCTTATCTAATTCTGGATTTAAAAAAAATATATATATTGACTGCTTCATGTTTTACAGAGAGAACTTACAGACAATGGAAAGTAAGCCCCCTACTGAATTGAATAATGACTCTGGTAAGACATAAGAACACAAGAAGAGATGTTTAAAGCACAGTTGGAAGAAGAAAGTAATAAGGCCAAGCAAGGCAACAGACAACAGCCTCAGCCTGTGGAAGTACCATGGCCAGGAGGCCTGCATTTCTCCCCCAGGCTTTGTACTGATTTTGTGATTAGTCATTGGACCTTGGGAAAGTCATTTCATCTCCACTGGGCCTCCACTTTCCTGTATTGCAAGGCAATTGTCTTGGGTTTCCTTCTAGATTCCTCTAGCTTTAACTTTTAAACACCTAAGAATCTTTCCACTTTCCCAACCAGGTCTTTTCCCACTCTATCCAAAAGTCAAGAATTGTATGGATGAAAAGTAAAATAGCATCAGAGCATATGAGTTGCTTGAAACTTTCAAATTTGAATGGAAGCAAATTGAAATGAAAGTGAGACAAATACTATCTTTCTCACCTGAACTAGAAAGTATATGGCAGGTGACAAACGAATAGACTTTGGACTACTCTCTGACTGTAAACTTTCCTGCACTTTCATGTGAAACTAACAGTTCACTTTAAATATCTACAATGAGTTCTGACAGAGAAGAGCAGGCAGCTCAAATAATGAAGGTCAGTGACTAATGCCCAAATCCCACTGCTTTAGAATGTGCTCAAAGACAGCCTCAGATGCATGAAGAGGAACAAACACATTTGTCCCACCCATGACCCTGCCAGTAGCAGGCTGGGCCAGTGGTGGACATGACTGGAATCCAAAGGTCAAACAGACCCAGAGGAAAGGACACATGGTTTTGGGAGGTCTCAGTGTGACCTTGATGGAATAAACAGTTCAAGCTTAAAAGCCTAAAGTGCTGAGATCATGAATTGCTTTTGAACCATTATAGCTTTGAGATGCTTTGGGGGGTAAAGGAACTGTAAGTACCATAGAAAGGAGGTAAGGTTGTTTGTTTCATTGTTTCCTGAGGAAGTGGCTTTTTTCTTTTCAAAACATTTCTAGAAGCTCAACCTTTCCTATCTCTAATTTCTGGTTTTCTAAGGGATAGATGAATCCTCTCCTGTAAAAATACTAATGGCTGGGTCTTAAGTTATTGATGAAAGCGTTCCTTATAATGCATATGTCTTGAGATTAGGATGCTCAAGTAAGGGAGTGGGAAAAGTGAGACAGGAAAAGAGACCAGTAAAAGTTATGGTGGTTAATAAGTATGATATATCTGTGAACAACTGGAGCTTGAACCCCTAGAAGCCCTCTGGGAATCTGTGTAGGAAAACTTGTATGAGTTTTCTATGGCTGCTATAACAAATAACCCCAAACTCTATGGGTTAAAACAAACGAGGTGTATTCTCTCCCAATTCTTGAGGCTGGAAGTCTGAAATCAAGGTGTTAACAGGTTTGGTACCTTCTGGAAGCTCTGGGAAAGAATCCATTCCAAGACTCCCTTCTGGCTTCTGGTGGTTGCCAGTAAGCCCTGGTGTTCCTTGGCTGTTCATTAGTCTCTGCATTGTCTTCTCCTGTCTCTGCATTGCCTGGAATTCATATAAGAGAAGTGTCCTTCTCTTATAAGGACACTTGTTATTGGATTTAAGGCCTACCCTAATCCATGATAAGCTCATCTCAAGATCCACAACTTAATTACTACTCCAAAGACCCTTTTTCCAAATAGGTCATATCCACGGTTTCCAAGTAGATCTATCTCTTAGAGGGTCATCATTAGATCTACCATAGTACCCTTTAAAATTAACCCACTGAGGAAGTTGATGTTTATAGTTTCTGATCCTCCATTGGTTAAAGACTGCCCATGAGGATATAAATATCCAGGCCTTGGGGCTGTCCTTGGTTGAGACTAAGCAGGTTCATTGGTACTAGTGAAATCCCTGAAACAGAGAATCAAAGAGATCCAGGTGCTTGAGGTGAGTAACAATCAGAGTCATAGTAGATGTGCATAAGAACTGACTGACAATCCCTGCTGCAGGGGACTTGGTCTAGAGGGGCACGTGAGTAAGGACACCAGTAATGACTATTAAAAGGCATAACTATATGAGGTATGGGTGCATGTGAGAAACCTAGGGCAAGACTAAAGAAAGCAGGAAGAGACGAAGACACTAACACCCTGATGTGACTTGTACACACAGGAATTGGTGAAACATATACTTAAGTGACCAGCTATTCTGGAAAAGCCATCCAAAGGGCCCAGGCAGTATCCACTGGGCAATGAAACCTTGTTCTACTTTCAGAACTTGACAGGGGTATCTCAGCAGTGATTTCTGAAGTTGACTAAATCCTTAAGGGTTGGAAGGATGAGTCTTAAACACCAACCATCAGTGAAGACCCCAGCCATTGTCCTGGGTGCACAGAGAGAGCTCTAGAAAATGAAAAGGAATAGCAAATGGCAACCAGGACATCAAGGTCCCAAGCAGATAACTTTGGGATTAAGATAGGGCTGGGGTCTCAGTGAGGGGAGGGGAAATAAGAAAACAACTAAGCAAAAATAACGGTGGAGGTCTGGGCAGGATTCCAATTCTGTTGCCTGATTTAAGTGTCTGGAAGATGAAGGAAGAATCAGTATGGTGACCTAGAATCTTCAAGGGCTAATCTGGGCTAGGTCTGGTCAGCATCTAAAGCAGGTTGAGAATGAGATGGCAGGGCCTCCAGGATGACAGAATGCCAAGACCCACTAAATTGAAGGACATATTTTCTGCCTCTGTCAGGGCCTTTGTAGACCCAACTGACCTTTCTCTGCTGATGGATCTGGCAGTTAGGTGAAGCTAGAGAAGGAGGAGGAGGGTAGTATGTGAGGTAGCCCTGCACCCGCAGTGTCTAGACTAAATGGGTTTCCTTAATTTAACTGCTATTATTTCGACTTAAATTTTCCTCTGTAGTGTGTACAGAGAGTCACTATCTAATAGTTTCTTTTCATTTTCAGTTCCAATATAAGTATCCTAAAACTGCATTGTTTGTATCAGATACAATCAGTTTATTAATGGAGGTAAAGCCAACAGCTGTAAGAAAGAAACTTCAACATGCCTGGTAGCAAATTATTTCTAGTTCACTTAATGTCCATAACAGGTATCTCTGATGAATACTAGATTTCTTTGTAAGTGAATTCAGAAAATCCAGGCTCCTTCTCTCTTGTGACTCTGACCATTTTCAACTCATAACTTCCAAAGTCATTCATGTATATCAAGCTAGGATTTGGGGAAACCACTTAGAGAGTTGCTGTGGGAGGACTTTAGGAACCAGGCTTGGAAGTGGCAAGTATCACTTCTCTCCTGGTCCATCAGTTAGAAATTAGTCTCATGGCCTTTCCTAACTGCAATAAAACCTTGGAAATACAGTTGCATGGTGGAGAAAAAGAGAAAGTGAGATCTATGAAAAGCTTTGCAGTTTCCATCCCTCCTCAATAGTGAGCTTTGGGCCTCTATACTAGTGCCCAGGCAGAAGAGAGAAGGGAAACTGATTGAGTTTACCTGCAGATAGTTGAGCAGAATGGCTCATCTCTGCTCCATGTGGGATTGGCTAGGCTCACTCACAGGGCTGCATTACCTAGTGGGAGGCTGGAAAGTCCCAGGCAGCCTCACTTTCATGTCTAAAGCCCTGTGGACATGAACATCTCAGACTTCCCCCTCAAGGCCTCCCATTTGGGGGTAACTTTTCTCTCTAATTGGCTAATCTGGATTTATTTACATGGTAAGTCAAGGTAGCAAAAGCTTCCAGGCTTCTTAAAACCTTGGCTTGGAGCTGGCACAGTGTCTCTTTCTTCCTGAGTTCTGGTGGGAAAAGCAAGCCACAGGCCAGTCCAGATTCAAGGGGAGGAGAGATAGATTCTCTCTCCTAATGAGAAGAATGTCATTGTCTTAGTACATTTAGGAAACTATAACAAAAATAATGTAGCTTATCAGGAACATATATTTGTCACACTTCTGGAATCTGGGAAGTCCAGGATCAATGCATAGGCAGATTTGGCATCTTGTGAGGGCCAGTTCCTCATAGATGGTGTCTTCTTGCTGTGTCCTTACATGGTAGAAAGGGAGAATGAGCTCGTATTAGTCCATTTTTGCGTTGCTATAAAAAAATCCATACCTGAGGCTGAATATAAAGAAAGGAGATTAATTTAGATCACAGTTTGGGAGGCTAAAAGTTCAACATTGGGTAGCCCCTTTGGCTTGGCATTTAGCAAGGTCCTCATAATGAATTGAAAAGTGGTGGGAACACATGTAAGAGGGAGGATCATGTGGTGAGACAGGAAGCCAGAAAGTGAGGAGGGGTCAGTCTTGCTCTTTTATAACTATCCCTCTCATGGGGACTAACTAGAATTCCATCAGAACTATGTTAATTCATCCCAAGGGCAGTGCCCTCAATGACCCTATCACTTCCCACTAATCTCCAGCTCCTAAAAGTTGCACCATTTCTTACATTGCCACACCGAGGACCAAGCTTCCAATTCATAAATCCATGGAAGAAACCTCACATCCAAACCATAGAAGAGCTCCCTTGGGCCTCTTTTATAAGGGC
Organism: Marmota monax; assembly: GCF_021218885.2. NCBI lineage: Eukaryota > Metazoa > Chordata > Mammalia > Rodentia > Sciuridae > Marmota > Marmota monax. Next base: position 3,300,331 of record NW_026694092.1, read on the forward strand.
ATTAATCCCATTCAACCTAATGACCTCCCAAAGGCCTCACGTCTTAATATTATTGCACTGGGGACCAGATTTCAACATATGAACTTGAGGAAGACAAAGGCATTCAGCTGATAGCAGCAGTCATGCATGTACAGGATGGAGTGTTGGCAGCCATATTTCAGTCAGAAGCAGCAAGCAATGAGATAGCATCCAGGCCCAATGGACAGCAGGCAGATGTCTTCACATATGGAAGAAGTGAGAGGGAAGACTGGCAGCAGGTGGCAGTGGTACAGCCGTAAAGACTGGCATTACAGATATTACTTCAATCCCTAAGATGTCTGGTGGGGGAGGAGTCAGATCAGAGTCCCCATACATGTATCAATCCATGATTCCTAAGAGAATGGTTATAATAGCTTTGTGTTAGTGAGCTTTCTCTTACTGTGACAAAATACCTGAGACAAACAACTTATAAGAAGGAAAAAAACTATTTTGGCTCACTGTTTCAGAGGTTTTAGTCCATAATTGGTTGGTTCCATTATTTGAGGGCAAGTGCTGCAGCAGAACATCATGGTGGGGAGAACATGGTGGAACAAAGCTTCATGGTGGTCAAGAGGCAAAAGAAAGATGGAGGGACCAGAGTCCTAATATTTCCTTCAAGGGCATTTCCCCAGTGGCCTAACTTCCTGTCACATGGCTGCAACTCTTAAAAGTTCAACCTCTTTCCAATAGCATCACAGGCTGGTCACTTTTACACAAGTGCCTTTGGGGAGACATTTAATATCTAAACCATAACAAGTTTAGTTTGTTATCATAACTTGTGTATATTTCTGTGTCAGTCACTGCACTGTAAGGTCTATAAAGGTCAGGATAGTGTCTTAATCACCGATGTCTCCCTAGTGCTTAGCATAGGGCCTGTCACATAGTAGACATGTGACAAATGCTCATTGAACACACCATATGGGCAAGCCCACAGAGCTCAGCATGTTCTTAGTCATGTTGCCCCTTCAATGGCCTTGGCAAGGCCTAGAACAGGCCTAAAAAAGGACTTCACAGAGCTCTGTGGGCTCATGGCATTCTTACCACTTTCTCTTATATCACACATAGGCACCAAGAAGAGGGCCACAATTCCAACTGACCAAAAGACCATGAGGATTTTTCCCATCATACATCACATCCCTACTTATCTTGGCCACCACCAGTTGTCTGTCTCTCTAGGTTTCTCATCCTTAAGACCCTCTTCCCAAATGGCTCTGAATGTTCCCCTGATTGGCTCAGGCCCCAACCACCTGGACCCCTCAGTTTTGCCCTTTGGAATATGGGATCTCATCTCTATAATTACTTATATCCTCAAACTTCTCTCTAACTTAAAGGGAAAAAATATGAAAATTAAAGGCTGGGCTCTTCCTGGAAAACTTTTATTGCTAAATAAGTAAGTGGATCTGCACAGAGTCTAGGCTCTGAGATATACAAAAAGAGAAATAGGGTAGATCTTTTAAAGCTCAGAGAATGAAAATGTTTCTGTCCCATATGAGAAAAGCAAAATCTCTTAGCATCACTGACTGTGGTGATAGCTGGGCTCATTGGACAGACACACTCCCAGAAGGATGGGGGTGATTTGTTGTATATAAGGTGACTTCCTGGGTATTATGCTGTCTAACTGCCCCTGTTCTGTATGCCACATGCCTGAGCTTGGATTACAGCACCCTGCCAAAACAGTATTTTTGTCATAGGGGTAGGTGGCCAGGTCAGTTATTCACCTTTTGCCTACATGAATTCTGTCCAAATCATAAGTACACTAGGTCTCCCCTTCAGCCCTCCCAAGCAGTGGTCTTTACCCACCACTCTTCAATTTCCAAACCTCACGAATCCCTGAACCAGGATGGGATAGATCTTTTCCTTACCCCTCATTTCTCCTTGCAGATTTTGTCTCTCCTTCCTCCCTAAAGCACTGTGTTAGCTCATATTTTCTTCACTGTGACCAAGATACCTGAGAAGAATAACTTTGAGGAGGAAAAGTTTATTTTGGCTCACATTTTCAGAGATTTGATCCATGATTGGATGATTCCATTGCTCTGAGCCTAAGGTAAGTTAGCACACCATGGCAGAGGACATGGTGGACAGAAGCTGCTCCCCTCATGCAGCCAGGAAGCAGAGAGAGAAATGGAGAAAGGGGCCACAGGGAAGATTCAGCCTTCCAGGGCAGGACCCCAGTGACCACCTCCTCTAGCCATGCCCCACCTGCTTACAGTTACTACCCAGTCAGTCCGTTCAAACTAGGATGGACAGAGTAGGTTGAAGATTTTATAATCCACTTTACCTCTGACCATTCCTGCATTAACACAGGAGCTTTTGGGGAACACCTCATATTCAAACCATAATACACCCAGATCCTCAGATTCTCATAGACCATATTTCGTCTTTCCTCTTTTTGCTGGTTCAAGTCATCTGAGAAGCTGACACCAAGACACATTTAGACATTCAAGATATTTATTGAGGAACCCACCTGGGTGGGGGTGGGAGGAAGACTAGAGAGGGAACTAGAGAGGGTAGAGAGCATGAAAGCACCATGCAGGTCTAACTATTGTAGAACACCATGAGGGTTGAACAGGAAGTGTTACACACTAGTCCACATCTAAGAAAAGTTTTGGCAAAGCTGATGGGGAGTCCCCGAGTCAAAGCTATAGGTAGGAGACTCCCACAATTCCCACTGAAGCAAGTGCTTTAGTGTCCCTGCTATGCTCACTCCCTGGATTGATTAACAGGTGGGGGTATAGCTTAAACTGGATCATAGATTTTCAAGCACAGGAGCTGGATCTGTTGGTCCATTATGTTCCCAGCAGTCACAGGTCCAAGATGGGCATTCTCATGGCTGTCATAGTCTCCTTGTTGCAATTATGTTTTACCTTCTGATTAGACCCCTCCCCACCACCAGCACTACCTTTCACTGAAGATTTTATTTCTAGGGTCCTTGTCTTTCTTCCTGCACATTTCTTAGCTCTTGTTCATTTCAACATACACGTAGACATCCCTTCCAACATTTTGCCTCTCATTTTCATCACAAAGTGAGACTTCCTGTGGTCTGTATCACCCCATCTCAACCACCCATTGCCAAGGTCGCATTACCCAAAACTGCTCTATTTCCAAATCTTAGTTTCCAGCTACCCATATTATCACTTCTTATCATCCTAGTTTGCTCTATCTAGTGTTCCAACTCCAATGACTCTTGAGCCCCATTTGGTCCTCTAGTTCTGTTCCTGTACCAACTCTTCATTGCCCTTTACCTCCTTCACTTCCTCCCTTCCCTTTTCTAACTCAGCATCCACAGTCCATCCCCATACCCACTGCCTGTCCACTGTCAACTCCTCATGTGTTCTCTCCACTCCATTATTTTGCTTGCCCTTGATAAGCAAGCTCAGCCTTGCCTACTTCCAACCTGCCACCTCTTCCATTTCACCTCCTAGGCAGCTAAAGGTGACCAGTGAAAAACACTCAACCATTGCTGACTGGTCTCACTTGAAATTTACGACAACAGACCTCAAGTGGGACCTCGGTGCAGTCAGGCAATCCCTTCCCATTTGCCAGCTCAATTTGTCCTCCTCTCTCTCTGAGATGACAATTTCATAGTTTTTCCACTTTTCTCAAGCCTCAAGCAATTCCTCCCTTTCCTCCTTCTCAGCTGATGAACTTTTTTTTCTTATTTCCCAGAGACAGAAGCAATCAGAAGAGAACTTTCTTCCTTTCTACCATGTCATTTACTTACCTGCCCACATCTATGGCTGCCAATTTTACCTTTGCTCCTAATAAAAATGAATATAGACTTTTTGATCTCTTAGTCAAGTCCGGCCTCTCTGAGTGTGAGGTGGATCCCACCCCTGGTTGCTCATTGAAGGTTTTTCTCCTGCAATGATCTCCCCTGTCTTCTGTTTCTTCCATATTTCTCACTCCACTGGATCATTTCTTTCATTAAGAGAACAATCTGCCATTAAAAGAACACATAAAAATCTCCCTGGTGAACACATCTCTCCAACCACCACACGTCACTTTCCTCTCTTTATGGGAAAACTTCTTTTGTCTAGACCTATGATTACCTGACCCCTGAACCCCCTCCAATCCAGTGTTAGGAAACAAGGACCATTTTTCTAGCCCCTACTGTTGATTTGCAATATATATTTCCCAATGCTGGGGAACTTTCCTGCCTCCAGTGTTCTGAGTAGGTCATCCTGACCCCAGGGTTCTCTTTCTGACTTTCTGGGGAGGAAATCCCTAGACTCAAACATATGTTTGCTTTTGCATTGACCTAGGTAGGCCCTTTGTGTACCTGACATATGTATTTGATGGAACTTAGGCTTACTTGGAGAAGTCATTCTGAGTTCTCATCATATCCTGAACATTCCTGTAATCCAGTATCTGAAGCCTTACCTTCCATTCCATTGATACAAAGAACCATGTCTTATTGAAGTTTCTCTCCTCCGAGGTCCCCTCTTCATTCACAGTCCCAGGACATGGTTATTACCCCACCCAAAGATGAACGCTGATGACACTGGTACCTGGGACAAGCATTGATGCAGGCCACTTTGACTTCTCTGTTAAAAGTCAGGAGGGCTCTCTTTTGAGAGTTGTCTTGCCAACTGTGGAAACTGGAAAAATAAATACATAAAGCCAGGTGCGGTGGTACATGCCTGTAATCCCAGCAGCTGGGGAGGCTAAAACAGGAGAAGGAAGTTCAAAACCAGCCTCAGCAACTCAGCAAGGCCCTAAGCCACTTAGTGAGACCTGTCTCAAAATAAAATTAAAATGGGCTGGTGATGTGGCTCAGTGGTTAAGCACCCCTGGGTTCAATCCCAAATACCAAAAAAAAAAAAAAAAAACCCATAAGAAATAGCAAATCAATTAATAAATATTTGTTAACCACCTGCTCTGTGTTAGGTGTATGTTTAGAGCAGTAAGCAAAAGAAGCAAAATTATGTCCATATGGATCTTACACTCTGCCATGTAGCTTATTTACTATCTATAGAAACCTATATTATGATTTTCTAAAAAAAAAAAAAAAGAGAGAGAAAGAAAGCAACTCAAATTAAGTGACAGAAAACATGTCCTATGATCAGGTCCCCTCCCCTCAGAGTTTAGAACAGCCTTCACATTTGTGTATCTATTATTGCCCCTCAAAAGGTAAGACCCATTTATTAATCGGCAAGTGTGGGTCATGACTGTCAGATCTATTCAGTCTTACACTTGATATTCAACAGCTAATTTTTGAGACATAGAGCCATTATCATTAGCTCCACATCACCACTAAGGAATTTCTGGTTCAGAGACATTAAGCAAGTTTTCTAAGGTCAATCAGCTATCAGGTGGATGAGTTGGATCTTGAGGTTCAGATTTCTACACTCGGATGGTGTTATATGGTATATAGTCCATAAAGATTATTGTTTATCAGATACCCAGTAAAAAGAACATGAGCAGCTAAAGCTTCTTTCTGTAGCTGTATGTCTTATACAGAGGTACTTTTTGGCCTCATGGTGACCACATAGAGTAGTACAGTCCATATCTGCCCATATTTGCTCTCTTAAACTCAAAGATGGCCACACCCAGTTACCTGTACCCCCAAGTAGTAGGAGATAAGATACATAGTATTGTTCTTTAAATTTGAACTAAATAGTCATCCATATTTACTTTATTTTCAATTTCTAATCATATATAGTTTTGTTATTCAATGTCCATCATCTCTAGCAATTAGAGAAATGCAAATCAAAACTACTCTAAGATTTCATCTCACTCCAATCAGAATGGCAGCTATTATGCATACAAACAACAATAAGTGTTGGAGAGGATGTGGGGGGAAATGTACACTCATACGTTGCTGGTGGGACTGCAAATCGGTGCAGCCAATATGGAAAGCAGTATGGAGATTCCTTGGAAATCTGGGAATGGAACCACCATTTGACCCAGCTATCCCTCTCCTCAGCCTATACCCAAAGGACTTAAAAACAGCATACTACAGGGACATAGCCACATCAATGTTTATTGCAGCACAATTTACAATAGCTAAGCTGTGGAGCCAACCTAGATGCCCTTCAGTGGATGAATGGTTTAAAAAGTGTGGCATATATACACAATGAAATATTACTCAGCAAAAAAAGAGAATAAAATCATGGAATTTGCAGGTAAATGGATGGCATTGGAGAAGATAATGCTAAGTGAAGTTAGCCAATCCCCAAAAAACAAATGCTGAATGTTTTATCTGATATAAGGAGGCTGATTCATAGTGGGGTAGGGAGGGGGAACATGGGATGAATAGATGAATTCTAGATAGGGAAGAGGGGTGGGAGGGGAAGGGAAGGGGCAGGGGATTAGCAAAGATAGTGGAATATGATAGACATCATTATCCAAAGTACATGTATGAAGACATGAATTGGTATGAACATACTTTATATACAACCAGAGATATGAAAAATTGTGCTGTATATGTGTAATAAGAATTGTAATGCATTTAGCTGTCATTTATTTTTTTAAAATCAATTAAAAATTTAAAAAACGAAAAAAAAAAAAACCCAAAGAGTCGAAAGCAGGGTCTTAAAGACATGTTTGAATACCCTGATTTCATAGTAGCATTAGTTGAAAGGGGAAATAACCCAAGTGTCCATCTACAGAGGAATGGTTAAGCAAAATATGGTACATACAAACAATAAAGTGCTTTTTGCCTTGAAAAAAAAAAAAGAGTGAGGCTCTGGTAGTATTTGCTAAGAGACTCTTGGCAGTTGCTATTTCTAGGCATTTCAAAGATAATACAGTACATACTTCATTTTTAACCGTGCTAGGCTCAGATGTGCAATTCTAAGATGAATATAATATATATTACCAATATGTAGCCTCTACATAACTATTCCAGCAAGAGGTAAATATCCTTACTCTTCAGGACCTCCCAATACCCAATGCAGAAATAGTAACCTCTAGGGGGAGCTAAAGACTTCTCTCTTCTCCGTCTGGGGTAGACAAGAACTGGAGATGAGTCAAGGGCAAAGACATTATTGGGCCCAGGTGTGGGCAGGTGGCTTTTGATTGTGCCTAACTTGGAAGTTAGAGGGTTCTGTGTGTGCATAATGGGGATCTGTTTGACCTTTTAGAATGCAATCATTTGAGAATTCTTCTCCCATATTGCTCATGTCATAGCAGGGGCCCTTCCCACACCTTAGGAACCCTGGAAAGAGCTGAGTGGGCAGATGAATCATGGATGTACATTACTCTGGTCCTTAGGCCAGGGCAGTAAGAAATCCTGTGGCTTTCCACCTGCCAGACCTGCTCTCCAGATTCAGTGATTCCACACAGGAGTGTATAAGGGTTGGGGTCAAATCCATATAGAATTAAGCAGAGACTTTGCCTGAAAGTCTCTCTGCTGGGCTCTTGGAGGAGCCTAGTAGGGCTGTCTGTGGCCATAGTGGGCTAATTTTATAGACTTAAGGATCAGGATGCCTGATTTGCCCTTCACTAGTAACACAACACAAACTCACTAGTAACACAACACAAACTAACACAGCAATCCAATTTATAGCATAGAAATGTGTCCTGAGAAAATATGTATGATAGAAACGGCAATACAATACTGTGTTTATGCAAATGAGTTATAAAAATTATATATTGAGGAACGTTTCAAGTAAAGCATTACCAAACAAAGCAGAAATAGAGTTAATTCAACAAAATGAATGAATGTGGCAGGGAATCATGTTGCCAGCCCTGCCCTAGAGCTCAAGGGACTGAAGCTTATGATCTTCCACTGAAAGATCTCCACCAGTTCAGCATATCTTCAGGGAAGAGTCTCACTTAGTGGAAGGAAGAGCCTTCCAGGGGAGAATCAAAAATCCAGGAACAGAAATCCTTTAGCTTCTCTGGCCTCTATCTTTGAATCCCCTCAAAACAGATGCTGAGATGAGGATTTGGGTACAGATTAGTTATTTGTGAGGTGATTTCAAGAAGCACAGTTGAGGGAATGGGGCGGGTGATGTAGGGAAGCTCAATGCACGATAATGAGCACATTGCCTTTGAGGACCACTGGGATTTGATCCTGTGCTCGGCCCAGTGAAACGACATGTAGGTCACACCTGAGAATCAGTCCCCTGGAGGACGGAAAGGCTGGGGTATTTATGTACCAATTGCCCTTTTCTACTCATGCAGGGCTACCCCTCACCTTGGGAATCAGTTTACCTGCATTTCTGGATTGCACTCATGGCTGTGAAGAGTCACCTCAGGAGACAAGGGCAAGCTCTAGAGGTGGGAAGCCATCAGTGTGCCAAAGTTCATTCAAGACTTCAAGTGACTCAGAAATGCTGAGCATAAGCCTCAGTCCCTTGAGCTATAGGGCAGGGCTGGCAACATGAAGGAACACGAGAGAAGGCATCGATAGCATCCTCATATCAAAATTGAGACTACTGTAGATGACCTTCAAGGCTGCTCCCAGGTTTCATGTTCAATGGTTCTCTGATGTATGGAGTGGCTTGCACCATGAGTTTTCTATTCTTGGTGGTAGTGAGTTGCCCATCTGCGGAAGTAACTAGTATAGTTTATTCAACAAAATGAAGTAACTAAGCAGATGCTTGCTAACCCCTTGGAAAGAATGTTGTAGCAGCAGATATGTGATTGGAATGAGAGACTTTTAACATATTGTGTTAGGTGGAGTTCCTTGGAAACAGACACTGAAGCAAGAATTCTGATGAAAGTGCTTTATTGAGGAAATGCTTCCTGGGGAGGGCAGTGAGGGAGGAGGAGAAAGAGGACTTAGAAGAGAAGGAAGCCAAGGAAGGATTCCATGTTAGTCCAAGGCCCAGCTTCAACCTGATCCCACAAGGGAGCTCTGGAGTGTAAGTGACACCTCAGATTCTATGAGGACTCCAGGAAAGTAAGCAGGATTTTATATTCCCCCATCCTCAGTCATTGACTAAGGCTCACCCCAGGGAAACATAAAATTCCAGGCATTTCCCACTCTGCACAAATATGGACAGAGTGGTTCCAATTGCCTGAGAACAGTAAAAGGGATCCAAGGGAACACAGCCAGTGTCTGCTACCGTTACTAGGAGGATGGCAGTCACGGTTGTGTGGGTGTTTTCTCTGTTCGGATACAGATTTACAAGGATGAGCCCCAAAAGTCCTGTCCTTGGACCATTCTAATGCAGTTAACACACAGGAGAATTAGCACAATAGAGCTTGAACTCCCAGAACCCCATGTTGCTGAAGAGAACAACACAGGGAGTTTTTTATGGGATGGAAATTTCAGTTTGGATGGTATAGCAAGAATGACCACAGAGCCTCATGCAAATTCTGGAATTGTTTCAAACTGAAGTAGATCTAGGACTAAAGACAGTAAAAATATTTCTGAAATGAAGGGCTAAATCTAGCTATGCAGAGGCACAGCACAATGCCATCATAAAAAATCCACTTTTGTCCATGCCACAGCCCTGAACCTCCCGTGCACTAGATCAGAGACCCTGATAAATCTGGGCTGCTAGAAATGCCAACCAGCTCATATGTTTTCAGTGAGCAATGACAGGGAGCCAAATTGCTTTATTCCGATTAGGGAAGGGCCTCTGACTGTAAAATATACTGTGTGAAAAAAAATATTGAGTTTTAGTTCGCTGACACATCAATTTAAGAGAGTTATGGCTCTCACATGGAGGCCAAGCAGGTACCTCCCCACATGTATGTGCAATAAAAATTAATTGTGGCCTTTTATACAGGGCACTGTTCTCACTTGTGGGATCAGAGAGTGACCTGAGTGTCACCTCTAGTGGCAAGTCACAACATAGAAAGTGTTGGCTCTTTTCTTGGAAACCACAGAGGGAAACCAACACCCAAATCCACGAATAAGCTTCATGTATAACTTTCTGAATTTGGAAAAAAAGAGATATGCAGCCATGTTATCTTCATATTTTTTCCTAAAGAAGTTTTTACCCATGTTTTCTGGGAACAATGTATGTGTACAATCAGGGTCCAGACAGGAAAACAGAAACTTCTCCAAGTCTTTCAAATGAATGCAGGAAATTGGTTCCACAGGAAATGGAAGAGAGAAAAAGCCAAACAAAGAATGATGAGGCCATCTGGAGATTAGCGACAGCCAGAAGCTGCTCCCACCTTGAAGGCTCAAGGGACATAAGAAAGGAGTGGCTCTATGGAGCTCAGAGGCTGGAGCCATGCATTGGGAGCTTGAACCATGATGGGATTTTCCCAGATGGAGCTGTGGCCACAGAAGGAAGGACTGTTTCTGCTGGAGCATCTCTGCTGGCAGAGATGCTACAGGAAGCACAGAGTGAGGGGATCAATATACCCTGGATTCTCCCTTCCTCCAGCCCTCCAATTTTCCACCAAAGCTTCTCATTGGCCAAGCTGAGCAGGAGGACAAAGGGCAAGGGAGTCTGGGAAATGTAGTTTTCTGTGATATAAGGCACATCTGTGAAAGGGTGGAGAATGCATCTAAAAGCAGAAGGACAGGCAGTTGGCAGTCATGGTGGGGGTGTAAATCCCCTTTGTTAGGTTGCATCCAAATTTGGCAAGTCTATAAGACTACTAACTATATGATTTGGAGAGAGGTGTTGGCCTTCAGGTAGATTGTAGACACATTACAAGGAGAACATTTTAATAGAACTCAGAATAGCAGTGAGCCCACTTCTTGAACTTATACCCTCTTGGTTGCTGATGCCAAGATAGTAGGCTTATGTCTTTAGGGGAAAATGAGCTCCATCAGAACAAAGAATTCCAACTCTTCTTCCAAAAGTTTATGGCAGGGTAGAGAAATGAGTCAGGAAAAAAAAAAAAAACAGACAAAGCGGTGACATGCCAGGGCTGGTTTCCCAGTGGGCAGGGGAGAGCAAAGACCCTGACTGTATTGGTGTAAGAGAACCAAAATCAGAGGCTTTTAGTATCCTTCCTTTTAGGTCTCTGAGATGAGCCCACTTCACTGGGGGCCCAGCACCATTATAGAGGTGTCAAAGCAGGAGATAATGGGGGGACATCACATGGTTAGGCAGAGAGACATAGGAATGATTCAGATGTTTCTGATTCCCCTGATGTGGCACAAGAGGTAGGTGGATTGAGGGAAATAGCCAGATGTTGGGCCTCCACGGAGGACAAAGCAACTCCAGAGCAGTAGCTCAGGTGAGGAGGAGGAAAGGGTTACAGCAAAACAGACGCAGATGGAGTGTGGAATTGAGGACTGAGAGGGTCTCTAGTTCCAGTGAGAAGGAGTGTGGTATGAGACAAATGTTTTTGTTCCTTATGGAAGTAAAACCAGAAATATCTGTTGCCCTTTCTACCATGTGAGGACATACCAAAGACAGTCATGTAGGAAGCTGGCCCTTATCAGATGTTGAATTTGCTGGTAACTTGACCTTGAACTTTCCAGCCTCCAGAACCATGAAAAATACACTTCTGTTGTTTCTAAGCCAAAACATCTAAGTATTATATTACAGCAACCTGAAAGGACTAAGATAGGAGGCAAGGTTAGGAAAGCCAAAGCAGGGCCCCCCATGCCCTGTCCACACAAGGACATCAGAGATTAGTTTTACCTGCCACAGGCTTTAGCTGCAAATGTCAGGACAAGATAATAGATGTCCCCACACTGGTCAACAATTCTGTGGAGCAGAAATCTTTCCTAGGAAGCATATAAGCTATCCGGGAGTTGGGTTCTTGACCCAGTGTGCTGAAAGAAGACCATAGACATAAAAAATATACTATGATGCCACCCGAAAAGGGGATATCATAATGTCCCAACCTGGATTCCAGTTCTCAAATCCTGGCTAGCAGGGGAATGCTAGTGAGTGGAGAAAGCACATGTTTTGGCATCATGTAGAATTGGCTTGGTTTTTGGCTCTACCAGTGTCTGGCTGTGGAATCTTGTGCAAGTTCCTAACTTCTCAGCACAGATTGACTTTCTACACAAGTAGATGACTGCCCCTACTTACCAGTTGTTGAGAAAAGTAGAGCTAATGTATAGCCATCGCAACCTAGTGTTGGGCACTCAGTGAGGTCACTATGATAGGTGATTATTATTATTATTATTATTATTATTATTATTATTAATAGTAGTAACAAATACAGTCTGTGTGGTAGAGCTTGGTTGGCTGTTCTCCAGATTGCTTCACTTTCCTTCCAATTTGGAGTGATCATGAGACTGAATTGGGGCCAATGAGACTTGAGTGAAAGTAAAGAACTCTGACTAGGCCTTGCTTAGCAACACCTGCACTCTCACTGTTTGGTTATTTGTTGGTCACTTGTGAAGGGTAAAGTGGAAGGTTCTGAGACCCTAAGGAATGCTAGAAACATAAGATGGAGGGACCCTGGATTCCTGAGCCACTATTTATGGGACAGCTTCCTGACTGTCACATTGGACTGCTTCATGGGTGAGAAATACATTTTACTGTATTAAGGTACTGAAATTTAGTGATTGTTTTTAAGGCAGCAAACCTGCTACCTAAGACTGGCTATCTCCTCACTCAACCTCGCCACCCTCCATCTGCCTTAGAGTTATTATGACAATAAGCAGGGAAATGCTTGAGAGGGTGCTTTAAAATCTTAAAAGCAGTCTAAAAATGTAAAGTATTGTTAAAGATGAAATAAGCCTCTTCCAGCCTGCAAAGCATACTGCTAAGGACTAAATGTCTGTGTCTTCCCAAAATTCACATCTCAAAATCTAATCTACAATGATTTTTTTGTTTGTTTGTTTTTGGTACCGGAATTGAGCTGAAGGGGTCCTGAGCCACATCCCACATCCGACAGCCCTTTTTGTTTATTTATTTATTTATGTGTTTGTTTTAGTTTTGAGGCAGGATCACTAGGTTGCTTAGGACCTCCTGGCTAAGTTGCTGAGGCTGGTTTTAAACTTGAGATCCTCTTGCCTCAGCCTCCTGAGTTGTTGGGGTGACAGGCATGCACCACTGCACTTTCCAATGTTTGGAAGGGGCCATTTAATGGGTAATTAGATCACAAGGGTGGAACTCTTAGGAATGGGATTAGTGCCCTCATGAGAAAAATGCTCAAGAGCTCTCTTGTTCTCTTACCATCAAGTGAGAATGCAAGGATGAGATGATTGTCTGCACCCTGGAAGTGAACCTGTCCCAGAATGTGAACATATTGACATCTTAATCTCAGACTTCGCAGCTTCCAGAATTGTGAGAAATAGATTTCTGTTGTTTATAAGCCACCTGGTCTATGGCTCGTTGTTATAACAGCCCAAACTAACACACATACCCATTGCCTTACTCTTCCTATTGGTAGTGCAACTACATTATTCTGAGTTCTGTGTGCCCTCATATTTATGTCCTTGAATTTGCTTCCCCCTTGGGAGGAGAGAGTTGAGGATGGGAAAGAGGGTTAACAGATCCCTCTACTACAGTCTTGAAGGTGTGTCAGAGTCTCTATGCCCTGTTCTCCTCACCCAAATTCAGCCACTGGCATCCCCTCAACCTCTAGTCCTGGAAATGTCTGCCAGTTGAAGCATTTCAGGGGATCCAGGCTCTATCAGGGACATAAGCAGCTCTTGAGGAAGTGGCCACACTACCCTATCACCATTACTCCAACCCTGTCTCTCACACAATGAATAGTATAGATGACAGCTTACAGTGGGCATAGCCAGTGGCCTAGGTGGTAATTTAAGGCACCTGGAAGGGCCTCCCAATATTCTCTAGAAGCATTTCCCTTGCCTATTTTGTTAAGGCCTGTTATATGAATATGAAAACACCTTTGTGGTGGGTGACAGAGGTGAAGCATTAGGCTGGCATTAGGTGCTAACACTGTAGAATGAATCTCTGTGGCTCAGACCTCTTCCCTCTGTGCCAAGGGGCTGGGAGCAAGAAGTTTAGAAGGAGCAGAGGCACAGGAGTCCATTTGGAGCAAATGTCACGGGCCTGGAAGGCAGGGCCAGGAGGGAGACTACAATAAGGACACAGAAAATGAGAAAGAAAGTTTCCATGGAACGAGACAGAATAAAGGAGAAGGTGGGAGGGAAGGAAGCCAAATGAGGCCTGCTTTCCCCAGGAGCAGCCTTAACTACCACGACCTACAGCAGACTGCATCTTTAATAAAAAGAACAAACATCTAGTGCTCTCTGTGTGCCAGGCATTGATCTAAGTGCTTTGTGTCTGCAAAATGATCTTGGGGTGGGGGAGAGTAAGTGCTATTATTATCCCCTCGAAATGTGTTGAACAATATCACTTGCCCAAGGTCATATAGCTAATAGTGGCAGAGCTGGGATTTGAACCCAGGAAGACTCACTCTGGAGGCTGTTCTCTTAACCACTAAATTATATTTCTTCTCAAGTTAATAGAATTGAATCTAACAAACACTTTGAGGGGAACTTTGTATGAAGTACTGCAGAAATGAGAAAGATAGATGAGAGATACCATTTTTACTCTTCCTCAAGGAATTTCTACTATAATGAAGACCAGGCAGGCAGGTAGCATCCATGAAATTGGTTCTCAGAAAGAGTGACTGCAGGCATCTGGCTCAGATTGGGGATTGGACTCCTGTCCTGGATGAGCAAGCACAAGGAGGACACAAGGCCTTGTGGGGATGAGGGTGAGAACCTGGGGATAGGATGAGTTATTGACACTGGAATTCAGAGCAAGAAAAAAACAACTGGAAAGCATTGTATCGTTCCAGAAAGATTTTTTAGCTGCATCTAAGAGAAAACCTAACATTGACTTGATTTTCTTTAATTTACCCACCCTGTATCCCTGAATCCCTCTAGCCAAGCCATCAAGCCTTTGCCTGCACATTCCAGAATCATCTATTGAGGACAGAAGTTTTCAATCACCCTTGGCTTCTGTTTGCCAGTCTAACATGTCTTGATCTAGAGCCAATGCCCAACATTCTTTAGCCTGATCAGAAAGTAGAAGAGTGGGGGGTTGGGGTCTCCTGACACTGACCTGTAGGCTTCAGGGTTGGACATCTGGTGGTAGCTACCCCACAGCTCTTGTTCCTGAATTCCCACACCCAGGCCCTGCTTTGAATGGGGCACTCTTTGTTGTCTGCCCAATGCCCATCCCCCCTTTCTCCTCACTAACAGAAATTCAATTTTGTTTAGGAACAATACGTCATCCCCAGGAATTGGATCATGATTTGTCTAAGCCAATTATGACAATTTTCTTCTCCATTTCCCCAGCCTCCTGGGAAGCTGGGAATGTCACATGACCTACAATTCATTTTGGCCAATAAGATGTAAGGGGAGACTGTGGAGGAGGTTGGGGGGGTGGGGGTGGGTATGGTCTAGGAAAGTTCTTCTTTCTAAGTTTAGGCAAAGCTGGTATGGCTGTCCCTCCACCTTCTCATGGTTTAAATATTAACTTCAGTTGTCCCCCCTCCGTCGTTTAGAGCTTCAGATCCAGGTATTTAACAAAAATCATTTTTCCTCCCAAACTGTCCTTTCCAAAGGTTGGTAATCCCATGATCTTACCTATATATATCAGTCACCCTGGCAAAGCTGAGGGCCATTCCCCACTGCCCCACCTCCCATCAATCACCAAGTCTCATGCATTTGACCTCTTGACAGTCTCTTGAATCAGATCCCTTTCCATCACAAGTGCTACTGCCTTAGTTCAGACATTCCTCCCACCTCACCTTGATTGCTGCAACAGTCTACTGACTGCTATCTGCCCCTCTGAACTCTCCAATCAGTCCTCCAAAAGTGAGCTGGAGCTTCATTTCTAAAATGCAAATCTGAACAGGTCATTTCTCTGCATAAAATCCTTCAGTTGCTCCCCAGGCTTTAGCTTAGGTCCCGTCACATCTGACTTCTAGCAGCCCCTTTGGATCATGGTTCATACATACTTACGTCTACCATCCCCTATCATCCAAGTACAATGGTACATTTGGAATTGTCTCAGCTCTTTCATGCTATTCCCTCTGCCTCGATTTGTACTTCCCTCCGATTCTTGGATAAATCCTATTTGACCTTTAAAATGCAGATCCATTTGTCACTGCTTTTCCCAAGAAGCTTTCCTCAGCTCCTCTCTTCCTCTGACTGCTGTAGATGTCCTCTTTTCTGTGTCTTCATCTACATTATCACCTTACTCTTGGACCTGTACCTTCCAGCTGTTTTTTTCTGGCTAGTGTTCATTTGAATGTACTCACGCGTTTACTGAAGTTCATCATTCACCATTGCTTTTCGCCTCCTACAATTTCCTTCTGGGTTTCCTTTCTGAAGTAAATCCTCTAGGAATACTATCAGTTAGGATCATAAGTGTAAAATTCTCTCTGACTTTGCTTAAAAGTGTCTATATTTATTTTACCCTCACTTTCTTTTTACTTTCTGTTATGAAAATCCAAGTAGAAAGAATAGCAAGAAAAATAATATAGCAAACATGCATATTCTCCATCTGGATTTAAAAATCGGTAATGTATGCCATATTTGCTTCATCTATTTTTTTCTAATGTATTTTAAAATAGATTAAGGCATCCTTACATTTGATCCTGTGCAGAATATTTTTCTTTTGCCCCATCCCTTCTTCTATTCCACTCTTTTTTTGAGAAACTGACATCTCTGGTCTCCAACTCCACAATCCCCTGCCACTTGGCTTTCTGATGGGTTGGGCCAATAAAAGGATCCAATAGAAGATCAAGAGGTGGACTATGGGGTTGACAATGGTTGGGTTTTCCACTGAAATCCACAACTTTTGTTAGGAGACATTCTATAGCTGTAGACACTGCTCTTTTTCCAGATCCTAGTAACTGCGTCTTCCTCTGTCCCTTAAGTCCCATGATTGGGAACCCCTATAGCATTGAGGGGCTTCAATATATTTTATTA
Source organism: Marmota monax (assembly GCF_021218885.2). Lineage (NCBI taxonomy): Eukaryota > Metazoa > Chordata > Mammalia > Rodentia > Sciuridae > Marmota > Marmota monax. Next base: position 3,317,093 of record NW_026694092.1, read on the forward strand.
GTTTTTCTACATCCTGTCTATGCTCTGTAAATAGTCCTTTTATTAAATCTTCCTATATTATCTCACTTGATCCTCACCGATACACATTCCCAAGTACAGTCACACACTGCATAACAACATTGTGGTCAACAACAAGCCACCTACACAATGATCCCATAAGATTATAATGGAGCTGAAAATCTTCTATCACCTAGTGACATCTTAGTCATCATAATGTCATCATGCTATGCATTACTCACGTGTTTGTGGTGATGCTGGTATAAACAAACTTACTGTGCTGTCAAAGAAAAGGGCGGCACGTTACAATTGTATTCAGTACATCATACTTGATGACAAAGTATAATTATGTTACTGGCATATTTATTTACTATATTATTCTTTTTATCATTCGGGTATATTCCTTCTCCTTATAAAAAGTTTGTTGCTAGGCACAGTGATGCACATCTGCAATCCCAATGGCTAGGGAGGCTGAGGCAGGAGGATCGTGAGTTCAAAGCCTGCCTCAGCAACTTAGAGAGGCATTAAGCAATTCAGGGAGACCCTGTCTTTAAAAAAATATAAATAGGGCTAAGGATTTGCTCAGTGGTTAAGCATCCCTGGATTTAATCCCTGGTACTAAAATAAAATAAAAAAATAATAAGTTTGCTGTAAACATGCTGTATGTCATGTTACCCTGGCAGCAACCTCATATGTCTTATGGTTACTGAGTGTCTTAACCGCATCACAAGGCCACATACCTGGGCTGAGGCTGTAGCTCACTGGCAGAGCGTTTGCTTAGCGTATGTGAGGCACTGGGTTCAATCGTTAGTACTATATACAAATAAAGTAAAGGCATTCTGTCCATCTACAACTACAAAAATATTTTTAAAAGGCCACATACCCCAAGTGATTGACCTCTATCATCCAGGTTTGTGCAAGTACACTCTCTGATGACAAAATCACCTAACTATGTATTTTTCAGAGAATGTAGCCCCATCATGAAGTTACACATGACTGTACTTCAATATACATCTCTTTAAAAAAAGACTTTTAAATATGGACACAAAGTCATTATCACATAAGATAAAGAAAATTAAGAGTAATTTCTTAATATCACCTAGCATCAATTCCATATTCAATTTTCTCCAATGGCTCCAAAAATACCTTTTACAGCTCAGTTGTTCAAATCAGAACTCAACCAAGGACCACATACTGCTTTGGATTGCTATGTCTTTTAAATCACTCATAATTCAAAACAGCCACCCCCCTTTCCTTTCTTTTCAGGTTAAACATATTTTACAAGAATACTTCATAGGTGATGCTGTCTATTTTATATTACATTCAGGCTTTTATGGTTTGGGGGATTCCTGTGCCATACATACAGTGTAAATTCAGATTCCACAAGGCTTTGAATTCTTATAGAGGCTTTTTAATTACACCTAGAGCTATGGGAAAGGAGAAGAGGATACATCCCACTATGTTGGGCTGATGGCTAATTTGTTCACCATCTTTTGCTATCCTTGTGAAGTGTGTTTGTCTTCCATTACTGTAATGAATGCCTGAGATAATCAACTTATAATGAGGAAAGGTTTGTTTTGGCTCAGTTTTAGAGGTTTCTGTCTATGATTGTTTGGCCCCGTAGCTTTTAGGCCTGTGGTCAGGCAGCACATCATACTGGGGGACACATGGTAGAACAAAGCTGCTCATCTCATGACCAGGATGCAAAAAAGAAGGAAGAAAAGACTGAGGTTCCACAATCCTCTTTAAGGGCACACTCCCAATGACTTAAAAACTCTGACTAGAAGTTTCTACTACCTTCTAGTAGGGCCAAGCCGGGAACCAAGCTTTCAATGCATGGGCTCTTGGGGGACACTAAGATCCAAATTGTAGCATGAGATACCACAAAGATCTCAGTTTGAGTTCTTCCATTTTGTGAGTGCCAGGACCATATTTTCTGACTCCATATGTATGCTCAGACTCTAACCTCTACCTCCCAAGGCACATATTCATTCCAATGGACTCCCTGGATGCTACAGCATCAATTTATGAGTTTATTATTTGGATTTAACTTTTTTATTTGATCCTGACACCTCAGGAGTTTCATTTCTTCCATATTCAGCTTGTACTAATTTTCATAATATTATAATATTGTATTGCTACATTTTCCCCAACTTTCTAGGTATTATTGTTATTGTCTGCTTAATTTATTCTCTCCATGTCTAGGCCTTAAGCATTTTGAGGGCATCATCTATGACAGATTCAATTCCACATTCCCCAAATCTAACAAAGTTCCTGGAAGATAATGGGCACTCAGTAAATATTTTTAAATGTTTGAATGAATAAATTCAATTATAATTATGAAGTTTAATGTTTTCCCAGGCATGAATTTACAGTTAGTATTTCCTTGTGTGAAATTTTGTCATTAATCCCCTTTGACCCATTGTATTGTGAAGTCTCGCTGTTGACTTTATATGTTTGCATCTATTCTCTCTATATTTTAGAAGAAAACATCCTATCCACATACTTATTATGCACATTCCATTGTCTTCTTCTTCAGTATATTTCCTTATTATTTGTTAGTGTACCACAATACAACAGTTCATTCTGTTTAGTCTAAGAAATAATGAAAGATGCTGTCTGTAAGGAAAAGAAACCACTCCAGCTGGCTCCAGTAAAAAGGAGGTTCAGTCCACACACAAAGAAAATCTTAAGAGCAGGAAATGTAGAAAAAGGAACGAAAATTCAGGAACTTCCAGGTGTGGTTGCACATACCTGGAAACCCAGCAGCTTGGGAGACTGTGACAGGACAACTTAGCAAGGTCCTAAGCAACTTAGCAAGACCTTGTCTCAAAATAAAATATAAAAAGGGCTGGTGATGTGGTTCAGTGGTTAAGCACACTTTGGTTCAATCCCTGGTTAAAAGAAAGAAAGAAAGAAAAAGAGAAAGGAAGAAAGGAAAGAAAGAAAGTGAAAGAGAGAAAATTCAGGAACCGAAGGGTTCGTTCTCTCTCTCAAGGTTCACCTGGCACATTTCACCCCACTTTCTCTACGATTGCCTTTGGGCTCAGTTTTAGAGGTTTCTGTCTATGATTGTTTGGCCCCGTAGCTTTTAGGGTCCCTCTACCATGCACAGGATTCCTTCACTCCTTCCCTCTGCATAGCCTATCAGAGCCACTGGGCTCCAAATCTGCATGCCTTGGTAAATTTCTATATGGAACAAAACTGTTCCTTTGCTTCACATTTCCTAGAGAGGCAATCTGATGGGTTCAGCACAGTTTATGGAGGACCTACAAGCCTGCCCCACCACCTTAAGTTAGGCACTCACCTTAGGTCTAGTTAACTCTAGGCTGGGGAGTGGGAAGAGTTCCCTGGCTTACTGCCTACTTGGAAGGATAAAGGTTCAGGAGAACCTTATCTAGTGGGCCTGTCCAAATCATTTATGCTGCCTAACATAAGCTGGAGTATGCACATAGGAACGGGAGGGGTTCAGCATGGGCCTGCAGAACGAATGTACAATTGAATGAATGAAGGTGTGTATGACAGAAACCAGAAATAGTCAGAACGATTCAGCAGGAAACTCTAAAGAAGAACCAGTCCAGTTCCCACAATACTGACAAAGCATGATTTCATCTGACATAAGACATCAACCTGACCTTATGCATTTTGGGGACCCTTAGTACCTCCACTCCAAAACTTCCAAGCACCTGTTCCTATAAAAGCTGGAATGAGACATAAGCCATAGAATCAGAGACTATTTAACAGAAAACTGTACCCTGGAGGCTATTATAGGGCTTATTTCATTTTGCTTCATATTTTTTGTTATGTGTGTAAATGTCTGTCTCCCTCAATAAATGTTAGAATTCTTGAATGCCAGAAATGTGTCTCATATGGCATCTATGTCTCCAAAGCACCAAACACCTTGTCTTGCTCATATTTTTGCCTAGCTTCAAATCCGAGTCTAGCACGTTGCCAGTCATATACCTTAAACCAAGTCACTTAGCCACTCTGTACCTCAGTTCCCTCATCTGTAGACAGGGAGTAATAATAGTACCTACCTCATCTGGTTGTCATGAGGATTACCTAGCTAAAACACAGCAAATCATTTTAAACAGTTCCTGGCATGCAGTAAGCTCTTAAGAAATGTCAGCCATTATTAATAGGTGTTGTTTTCAGACTGAGTTGACTTTTGAAAGGCTCCTGAGATATCTATTGACTGATCTCTGCTTCTGCTTTGTTGTTTATCTCCCCCATCTGGGACAGCTGTGAGTGCATAAGCTCATGGGCCCTGCTGGTATCTAGAGGTTACTATTGAGGACAGAAGCTATGTCCAGGCAAAATTGAGTCCCAGACAAAATAATCACCACTGAGTCTCAACCCCAGCACCTCCCTGGAGTCCAGGCCCTTGCTACCTAAAGGTGAACTTCTATGTTGCCTGGAAGCTGAGCAGATCCCTCTGCAGGCGCGTGCACACAACCTGGGGCTTGCTGCCTGCCCTTGTTCCTGTCACTCCTGCTGAGTCCTGGTTCCCCAGGGCCTCTTTTGCCCTGTTCCCAGCCACCACTCCACCCCCCATCAATAATCTTACATCTCCTGGCTCTCCTCTCTCTCTGCCTTCCCAGGTGACAAATAACTCCCCTGGTGGAACTTCCATGTGAATAAGAAAGAGGAGAGGACTTTTCCTCCCCCACCAAGTTATATGTATGCATTTTTTACAAGAGCTATTGGGAGATGCTCTAACTTTATCTCACTCAACAGAACAAATTCAGCCATGTGCATCTATCCTAGTTTGGTTCTTTTAGAAGTGAAACTTCAGACCAAGACTTGGGCACAGGCATTCATTTGACAAGTGATCTCTGGAACTCAGAGGGAGAGAGCAGGGAGAGGAAATAAAAAAGGGGAAAGCCAACTGGATGCATGTGGTGGCAGTGGCACATGCCTGTAATCCCAGCAGCTTAGGGGGCTGAGACAGAAGGACCATGAGTTCAAAGTCAGCCTCATCAACAGCGAAGCACGGGCTGGGGATGTGGCTCAAGTGATAGCGCGCTCGCCTGGCATGCTCTCCTGGCATGCGTGCGGCCCAGGGTTCGATCCTCAGCACCACATACAAAGATGTTGTGTCCGCCAAAAACAAATATGAAAATTCTCTCTCTCTCTCTCTCTCTCTCTCTCTCTCTCTCTCTCTCTCTCTCTATCTCTTTAAAAAAAACCAACAGCGAAGCACGTTAAGCAGCTCAGTGAGATGCTGAGATGCTGTCTCTAAATAAAATATAAAATAACTCAGTGGTTAAGTGCCCCTGAGTTCAATCCCCAGAACCATCTCCCCCACCCCACCCCCCAAAAAAAAGAAAGGGGGAAGCCAAGGTAAGTTTGTGATAAGGTCGCTCTCCCAGGCAACTCAAGTTTGTCTTGCTAGGGTGTCCTGAGAAGTATGTGAAATGTTTCTGGACTTGTCTACCTGAAAGAGAGGTGGCAGGAGTATTTAATCTTGGTTCCTGTCCCACACTGTCGAATTTTGCCCCTGTAGGGTTAGACTGGCCTAGAGGGCTACTGCAGCACCAGAGACGCCCAGGTGGAAAGTGGAACAATATAATCTGACTTCACAGGAAACTGAGTACCACTCCCAAGTCTCCCTAAAAGATGTGACTCTGAGTACCAGAGTGTCTGCTAGCATATGGCAGGCCAGGGGCAGGGATGGGGGTTGAGCACCATCACAGAGCATCATAGAGGCATTAGGTGAGGCCCATCCTGTCTGTGTAAGAGAAGCCCAGCTGAGAAGAGTCAAGAGGGAAAATTGTCCCCTTCCCCCACCATGTCCTCTTTCTCAAAGGACAACGGAGGCTCCAGCCTGTATCAGATAGCTCTAACTTGCCTGGAGTCCTCAAGCCTGGCTGCAGCATAACAGCCCTAAAGCCTGACAGTCATCCAGCTGAGTCGCGGAGTTTGGCTGGATTACGAGATGATGCTGTATCCCAGCTTCCAGGGCTGGCTGAACTTTTATGTCCATTCTCTTCCAAACCTATTCAGAACCAGGTTGGAGGAATTGCAGTAGGGGTCTGGCAGGGGGTGTCCCTCTGAACTGGCCCTCTTTCTTCTTCCTTGGGGGAGCTGAGAAACTTCAGGCCAGCTCACAAGACTCCAACAGGAGCCCCTGATTTCTGGGTACGATGGCAGGTCCTATTTTATCAGTCTGAGCGACCTCAAGCTGGGTGACTGGAAACTGACATGCCTTCTATTTATTTATGAAATTTGTAACTGTGGAAATTAGCCTTAGAAGTTGTAGACCCATTACTATTAGCTTTATCGTCCTCCTAAGACATACCCCGAGGCATCCTCCAGATTGAATCCTATTGTGCTTTGCAATAAACCCATAATTGATAATGCCACGGAGCTTTAATATGGATGGAGAAATGAAATCTAGAAAGTAAATACATTCAGAATTTTGCTAGCAGGCTGAATTTAAAACTGATTTTCTGAACCTACCAGGATTATTCCTCCTCAATAATGATTTAATTTGAGTGAGCCACCCTGAGAGCTCTTGGGAGGGAGGACAAGTGTCGCCGGCTTTCTCACAGGGGCCCCTTAAAGAACTTTATCCTGCATTTTGCACCTGTAAGTTTCTGAAGATAAAATTAAACTCTGAAATTATACATGATGGACCAGTAAATAACACAGGGACCCGGGCCTTGGCTGCTGCTCCGGTGTCCTGATGCAATCACCTGTCACTAACGCTGTCAGCAGAGGGATGCCGATTCTGTTCGCTTCTACCAGGCAAGCAATTATGCTGTGTTCCTACATGAGCTGGGCAGCAGCAGGGAGGGACAGATCTGGAGAAGGGGAACTGTCTTCCTGTCTCTTGGCTTAAAAAAGAGCCACTTGGGCTGCAGGTGTTAGGAGAGCCTCCATTAGGTGGTCCCTCCTGCAGCCTCTCAGGAAAGCAGAACTGTGGTGGACCCCTGAGGAAATCCATGTCACTCAATTCCTAATAGATTTGCTGGGAGGAAGGAGGGGAGAGTCCAGATCACCCCCTTCTCTAGGTCGCATTCAATCAAAGAATGAGTGGACGCTTAATGAACCACTGGCCAGGATTTTGTGGTTCAAAATGTAGATTCTGGAGCCAGATCGCCACAGCTCAAGTTCCAGCTCTGTCACTTGCTCATAGTGTGTCCTTGGAATACTGGGTCATCTCTCTGGACATCAGTTTCTTTATTTCAAAAGCAGGGTGTGGAAGGTTCACTTGCTCAGGAAGCCAGCTCTGAGATGGAGATCAGACAGCAGGAAAGTGATCAGGGATAAACACTTGTGGAAGGGACAGGAAGGGAGTCAGGTGGGCCAAAGGACAAGCTGGCATGTGACAGAATCTCAACAAAGACTTCAGCAGACCTCCGTCTCCCAGAGAGCTGTGATGGAGGTAATGGATGGTCCAGGGCTGGAGTGAGGGTGTCAGCCCTGCATTTATCAGTCATTGCTTGAGATTTACTGTCTTGAATCGAGGCATTCTAGAAGAGACTGAGAGTTTAGGGCCACCTGCAGGCTACCCTTCCAGCAGTGGGGTAGGGAAGAGGAAGAGAAATACTTCATTCCCAGAACAAGGGAGGCATTACAGTTTCCCCTGCAGATAATAAATGAAAGAGCCTACTTCACAAGCTTAGGTGGCTTAATATGCAGTGCTACAACAAAGTAGGTGCTCTGGAAACGTTAGCTATTTTTATTGTAAAGCACTTTGACCTCTCCTTGTTTAAAGGACCCATGCAATTGGCAATAACAGCATAGGCAATTTTATGGGGAGTGTGCGTAAGAGTATGAGAGGAAATATTGAGGAGTGGGAGGCTTTTGCTCCAGCTTCAGCCAGCCTATATTTATTCTCAACACTCATGGTGAGCAGAAGCAGGCTCTATGAATGGAGGAGGGGACGCACTGAACACAGATGGCACGCTTCCTTCCTGCACTAAAACAGCTCATTTTCTGGAGCTGCTATAACAAAGTACCACTGATTGAAGGGCTTAAACAACAGAAATCGATTTTCTCCTGGTTGTGGAGGCTGGAAGTCCAAGATCAAGATGTCAGCAGGGTTGGTTTCTCCTGAGGCCTCTCTCATAGGTTGCAAATGGCTACCTTTTCTCTGGGTTTTCGCATGATCCTTCCTCGCTCGGCATGTGCACTCCTGGTGCCTCTTTGTGCATCTGAACTTCCTCTTGTTATATAGATACCAACCCTGTTGGGATTAGGCATCCACCTTAAAGTCCTCATTTTAATTGAATCATATCTTTAAAGAGCCTATCTCCAAACAAGGTCACATTCTGAGGTGCTAGGGTTAAGGCTTCCACATCTGATTCTGGAGAGGCATAGTTATCACCTATTTCCTCTATGGGGCCTGTTCATACACCCTAAGCTGCACTTCCTTACCTCATTCCATCCTCTTCCACTCCAAGCCAAATGCGCATTCAGCTACACTTTGACCTGCCAACCCTTTTGCCCTGCCTATCAAAACTTCCCTCTTTGTCATCTCGTTTCCTCAGAGCTCTCTATGCTGGGTGCCTGCTTCATTTATAGTTGAAACCCAAATTAGGCCAAAGTATAAAGTAAGCTACTCGGAGTTTTTTGTTGTGTTTTATTTTGTTTGTTCTTTTATTTTATATTTCTATGATGGAGAGACTTTTTGAGGTGGCAATTTCATGGAACACGGGTGAATTTTGTCAGCAGGGGATGGTAAGACGTTTTGGAGCTGGTGAGGGTTTTGACTTATTAACTAAATTGCACTGTTTTTTGTCAGCTAGCCCAGGACTTCACAGGTTTTACAATGCATGTGAATCCTCTAGGGATCTTGTTAAAATGCAGATTCCAATTCAGGAGTCTGGGCGGAGCCTGACATTCTGCACTTCTAAGCAACTCCCGGGCCCGTGCTGATGCTACTGGTCCAGGGAAACACTTTGAGGAGCAAGGGCATACACATGTTTTTAATTTGGGATATTCCCTGTGGCTCAGCCCGAAGTGGCTACAAGAGCTCTGCCTTTTGGTCATGAGTGTCCCTCTCAGGAGGCTTCAAAGAGCTTCCAGGGAGAAGGGACCTCAGAGGTCACCCATTCTGTGGATCACAGTCCAGATCCCTCTTCTTCAGGGCAGGCTGGAGGAGGGAGGGAGGGAGGGTGAACCTGGGTAGGGAAGAGCAAAGGCAGAGGAAAAAGAAGAGATTCTGTCAGCTAAGGAGGCTGTGGAAAATATGTAATGAGAGATTAACCAATCTTCAAAAGGGAGGAGACTGTAGAGACTTTCAAAAACCATGCAGGCCCAAAGCAGGTGTAGTCACTGGGGATCCATGAATCTGAAAGCTAATGGCAGATCTGGAATTGGGAGCAGAGAGAGAGTGGGGGAAGGCAGACAAGCCATGATCTGAAATAGCTGGGTGGTCTGGCCAATATGGGTGGGCCAGCTGAATTTAAGGATCATGAGGAGATAGACATTCTCCCTAAGAGCATCATATTCAGAAAGATTTTATATCAGAACTACAACTATTACATAATGATTCATTCACATTCCCATTTTTCAACAAAATGCTGTAAAATCATAAAAATGGCTTCTAATTGGCACAATCTGAAGTTTGTCCCAGTTTTTGCCAGAAAAGATACAATTATAACCCAGAGTAAAGGTATTTGACTTGTTGGTTGCCTACCGGATTCCTTAAAAATAAACATGGGGTTCCTGTCTGGATTGTGCAAATGCTGATAACAGTTGGCATAGTCCCAGTCCTTATCTCCTTAGTCTTTTGAGTTAAGACTTGTTGAGCCAACCATAACTGACTTAGTCTGATGGACATCATTTATGGATGACAAAGGTTACACCTAAGGAAGGTAAAGGAAGATACTTGGTGCTTATTGAGAAAGGGAAGGGAAGGCATAACCAAGGGCAAACCATATTCATGCCCTAAACCAAATAAGGGGTATCTATTTCAACCTCATGTTTCTAGATGCTAGAAGAAGGATATTGACTGGGAAGAACTGAGTTGCATTCAATAAATATTGATTAAGGCTCTGCTTTGAGGGAAGCAAGAACTGTGGACTCCCAAAGATAGACATGGTCAGCACAGGTCCATGACTCTAAGACCACCAAGTGTAGGAGTTAGGTTGGCAAGGTGGAGCTTGAGTTGACTTGGAGCCCATTTCCAACCACATGACCTCAGGAACCAAAACTCTTTGGTGAGAATTTCTACTTTCTTCTAAGATTTTTCTTGATATCAACCCCAAATTTTATTCCCCACCCATGCAGTCACCCACCCACCACTCTCCTATCATCCACCTACAGTCTTACAACTACTCCCATATCTACTCTACCTACTCACCACTCTCCTGCTTATTCATCCACCCATCTGCCATTAACCTGTCCGCTCACTCATTTGTTTTCCATCCCTTTTTCATATCCACACATCTACTAGCCATTCATTCACCTGCCCACTTGCAACCATTGGCCAACACCTATTTATCACTGTGTCTATCCACCATTTTCCTAGACATTCATTCACCAACCCACTTATCTCCCACTTCCCTATATAGCCTGATGTGGATATTAGGTGTCCCCCAAAAGCTCATGTGTGAGATAATACAAGAATGTTCAGAGGTGAAATAATTGGGTTCTGAGAACCCTAACCTAATCAGTGTGGATGGATAACTGGGTGGTAACTGAAGGCAGGTAGAGTGTGGCTGGAGGAGGTGGGTCATTGGGGAATGCCTTTGGGGTATATGTTTTGTTTGTGGTGAAGGGCTCTCTCACCCCTCACCCTCTGTCCTTCCTGGCTTGATGTTCTGAGCTACTTTCTTCTGCTATGCCCTTCCACCGTGATGGTTTTCCTTACCTCTGGCCCAGAGCAGTAGAGTTGGCCATCTATGGACTGAGACCTCTGAAACTGTGAACCCTAAATAAAATTTCCTTCTCTAAAATTGTTTTCAGGTCTTCTGGTCACAGTGACAAAAAGCTGACTAAAACTTATCCTATCCACCAACTATCCACTAGCCTATCCTTCTACCCACATATAACCTTTCTAACACCTATGCAATCTATTTCTTTTTGGTGGGGAGGTACCAGGGATTGAACTCAGGGGCACTCAACCACTGAGCCATATCCCCAGCCCTGTTTTGTATTTAGAGACAGTTGCTTAGCATCTCGCTTTTGCTGCGGCTGGCTTTGAATTTGTGATCCTCCTGCCTCAGCCTCCTGAGCCACTGGGATTACAGGCATGTGCCACCACATCTGGCCCATACAACCTATTTACATATCTCATAAATTCTTTATTTATTCAACATTTGTTGAGATGTATAACAGTGAGGAAGCTGCAATCTATAGCTTCTAGACATTCACAATTTAGCATATGAAAATAATAGTATATTTGATAAACAGTTTACTAGGTTAACAGAGCAGGAATAATTAATGATTCATTTAATCATTAATTAATCTGACTGGATAGCATCAGAGGAGGGCATTTGAGCTGGGTCTGGAAGACATCTTATGTTTCACCAATTATTCCTGACCGAGGAAACAGCTTAAGCTTGCTGGTATGAAGGAGCCCTCTTAAATTTGGTGAGAGGTTGTGAACAGTTATCATTTAAGATGGTGAGAATGGAGAAAAGGTTAGTAGGAGATGAGGTTGGGTACCTGGTACCAGTTTTGAGAAAGACCATGCATCCCATGTTATGGAGATTGAACTTCATTCCAAAAAGCCAGAGTCATCAAAGTGCCATCACCATGATTTGTGCTTCAGAATAATCTCAGGTGGCAGTCATTAAGCCGAGACAGAGGAAGGAGACCAGAGGCAGAAAAACCAGTTAGAAGGCAATTGCATTATTCTAGATAAAGATGACAGGGATCTGGCTGTGGGAGTAGGGAGGAGATGACAAAATTTGAAAATGATTTAGGTGGTTGAGTCATTTGCCATTAGTGGAACTGAGGATTCTACCAGGGGCTACTGAGACAATGGTGAGGTCACTTGCAGAGATGGGACCTGAGCGAGAGGAACCAGATGGTACAGCCAGAGTGGAGGAGGAGAGAGGCAATCAGATGGGTCTTGCCTGAGCGACACCCAAATGGATCCAAAATCCTGGAGGCAGATGGGTATTCAGACCAGAGCTCAAATGAGGTATGCTTTGGATTGTGGAATAAGAGGGTACAGAGAGAACAAAGGAAACAGTATACTTATCAAAGTAAGAATATTAGTGTTGGCACAATACTATTAACTAAGCTAATAAAGTCAACTAAAAACTTCATGAATGTTTACCAGTTTTTCTACTGTTGTCATTTTTTTCTGTCCCAGGATCCAATCCTTGTGAGTTGCCTTTAGTTGTCTTTTCTTTGTCTCTTCTAATCATTGATGAGAAGAATTGAGGACAAATGAATGGCCCAAGTCAAATGCTGAAGATAAGTCTGGTGAGATGTGTACCTTGAAGTTACTATTAGCTTTTGGAAATTGTTGGCATCTTTTCCAGTTACTATTGCTGCATGACAAATTAACCCAAAATTTAGTGCCTAAAAAACCAAAAGTCATTTCATTGTCTCTCACTGTTTCAAATAGGGCATAACCAAGATAGTTCATCTCTGCTCCATGATGTCAGAACCCCACCAGAAAGATTCAAAGTCTGGGAATTGGAATCACCTGGAAGCATCTTCACTTATCTGTCTGGCAGTTGATATTGTCTGTTGGCTGAGACCTTTGTTGAACTATCAGACAGAGTGCCTACATAAGGCCTCTCCATGTGGCTGCTGGGCTTCCTCACAGCATGGCGACTGAATTCTAAAAGTGAACATTTCAAAAATTGGAAGCTGCATCACCTTTTACTACCAAGAATCAGAAGTCACATGCTGTTATTTCTGCTATTGTTGCAGGCTTACTAAGATTCAAGGGGGAAAGAAAATAAATCCCAGGTCTTGATGAAAGAAGTGTCAATGTCATATTACAAGAAGAGCATGTAGGATGGAGATCATATTATGACCATCTTGGAAAATATAATCTACCACAAGGTCTTCAGGTTTCAGGGGTGGTGTGGGGAGAGAAGTCAGACCAAGAGGGGCATGCTGTAAATAGCAATCAGAAAGTAGACAGAGCATGGTGCATATTTTTATGTCATTTGATATTGTAAGGATACAGGGCACCTTGTGAAGGAAGTAGAGGGAGCAAGTATGTATTTTAGGAAGAGTTATCACTCGAGTGTGTAGGGAGGAATAGATTGAAGAGCTTAAAGAAATGAAATAATTGATAGAACAAGGAAACCAAAAGGAACAGCCGTCATGCAATTGCTAAGAGATGGTCTGGGTTCAAGTCTCAAGTCTGCCCATCTCCAGTAGGTGGCCTCAAGAAAGTTACTTCTTTTTGTATCTCAGTTTCCCCACTTTTAAAAATGAAATAAATAATTGAAAAAATTTGTGAGAGTTGTTTTCAGTACTAAGGAAGATAAAATATCAGAACCATGGCTGGTACAGAGTAAATTGCTGATTGCACATTCTTAGCTTTGCTACATATAGCTAAGAATCAGGAGGACAAGGGAGGTGCTATTCTGGAAGAGGAAAATTAGTTATTCTTGGCAAGGAAAGGGGATGCTTGTCTTCAGAGAAGGATGGAAAACAGGAAAAGGTGAAGTTCAGAGGGGAGGTGGAATCTGGAGAATTGGTGCTTCAGCTGGTCTCTATTTTATCTTTGAGTTAAGAACTTAAGGCACCTAACAGGACTGAGTGAGCTGTGGGTGGGTTGAAAGGTTGGGGAGGGAAGAAAAGTTTAGGAGCAGCAGAGTGGTGGGAGGGGGGCATGTGGTGTAGGGTCAGAGGGAATTCTAGGCTGGCTTAGAGGTGGCCACCCTTTGTCAATAACAGTTTGACACCCTTTGTCAATAACAGGCAGAACAATATCAGTTTATAATCTGCTTCTTGGACAAAGTTATGAGATCTTCCAACAGGGTGGTTGATATCAGGGAGGGAAAATGGAGGTTTGGTGCTGTGGTGGGATAACCCAGTGGGAAGGATAATGAGGGTGCTCAAAAGGCCATGAAGATAATGACAGGTGGTGGGGTACAAGCCTGTCTGAGTAGGGAGAGAAGAGAGTGTTTATTGAGGACTAGGAAAAGAAAGAAATCTGGGGTGTACACAGATCTTGAGCAGAGAAGGAATAGCCCTTGACTACCCACTACTGGGGTTCTGCCTTTATTTACTTCTAAGCTGACCTTTCTCATGGAACCCCACATCCACCCAACACACACACACACACACACACACACACACACACACACACACTGGACTTACACAGGTCCTCTGATCTCTGTGTTGCCAGGGTGACTGCTTAGGACATCCCACAGAATCCTCTGTGGCTGCTGATGCTCAGCAGAAGGAGAAAGAAAGGCTAAAGAATGTGAAAGACAATAAAAGAATCACCCAGGATCGGGGTACCAAAAAATGCTGGGCATATTGAGTGACTTGGTCTGTTGGTGCCCCTGGGATCTGGCAACTCAGTGTGTGAAATGGGGAGAGTTATTTCCATGTGAAATCTCCCACAGTCTTGTCACCTGGCACATCCGGCCTGGGTGGTGTTGATATAAAAACAACTCGAAAGAAAAACAAACCAGAAAAATGAGGAAGTTCACATTCATTAAGCAAAGCAAACATTTTCCCCCCTAAAATTAACTCTGACAATCTTTCTTGATGGTTGACTGTGAAGAAGAGAGAGCAGGAAATAAAAGCAGTATTGTTTGGATTCAGGGCATACTTCCTCATCTGAGGGGTTCAGTGAGTGTCTAAAATTCGAAAATTCTTTGCATTATCTAATAACTACAATAATAAGACCTTTCATTAATTGATAGCTTACTATGTTCTGAGCACAATGACATCCAGTCTTCCTGCATTCTCCCATTTTATCCTCATAAAATCCCCTGAGATAGATACTATAATTCTCCATTTACAGAGGAAGAAACTTTATGCTTAGATTAAGTAATTCACCCAAGATAACAGAGTAAGCGATCAAACCAGAATTTGAACCCAAGATTATTAGATTCCCCCAAATCCATGTTTATAATCACTATGCTGTGTGGAAAAATCTGGAAAAGAAGAAAAATCACCCCCAAAGCAGCACTGTGACACAATGTTTGGGAGTATTTTCTTCTTGCCTCTTGTCATGTTTTAATTTGTGTGTGTTTGTGAGTATGAATCTATGTAATTATCACATACTGCTTTGAGCAAATTTTCCTCCCCTTTCCAGTTAACATTATACAACATCCCTTTTCCCATGGTGTTCTCAAGTCTTCCTAGCCATCATTTTTAATAGATTCATAATGTTTCATCTGGTAAATGCACCACAATTTATTCTATCAGTCCCTTGTAGCTGAAATTTTAGATTTTGGTATTTGCAATGCTTCTGCTATAGCATTCCCATGCATACAATGTTTTTCAGATTTATGATCATGTCCTTAGACTAAATTTCTTTGGATAGAAGTGAAATTGCTGAGTCTAGCCATATGAACATTTTTATGGATCTTAATTTGTATTTACCAAATGCCTTCCTGACATAGTTGTATTAATTGACATCATTGTAAGCGATAATTTCACCACACCCTCAGTGGCACTAGGTAAGTTTTTAGGTAATTTTATTGGGGAAAATGGCACCTCATTATTTTAATTTGCAATTATTTTCTTACTAATGAGGCATGACATTCTTCTAAACGTTTATGAACTGGTGGGTTTTTTTCCTCTCTTTGGTGAATTATCTGCTCCTGTTCTTTGCCTATTGAAATATTAGCAACTGAGTGCTTTTGTTTTTTCCTCATTTTCTGATCTCTGTATAAGAAAGAGATCTGCTGTGTGAATTTTATAAATATTGTGTGCATATAAAGCATATATATATATATATATATATATATTAAACTATGAATAACTATGAAGTTAACCTGGTTGGTCTTTTTCTTTTCTGGTGTCTTCTGTCATTTCAGCAAGTAGAAAGTTATTCTTCCCCCAAGAGGCTTGCTAAATATACACTTCTATTTCCTTCTGGGTTTTCTCCTATATTTTTAAAAACGTCTTTCTTTAACCCATATAGTATTTCTTTTGTGTATGTAGTGACATGGAACAGCTTGGTAGAAAGAAGACCACCAACCCTAACATCAACAATGCAATTCATAGACAACCCAACAACAACAAACAAACAAAAACCAACTAATCATTTCAAATTATTCCTCTGCTAAATCTTTTCAAAGAATTGATAGATTATGTCATAAAATTGACCGGGGAAAGTTTATTTCCCTTGTCCAGCCTTTGGTTGAAGGGCTGATAAACTGTGAAACGACTCAAAGGAGAGCAGACAAAGGACCTGGGTAGCCCATAAACTGGTCAATAAACCTTCCTCCCCCAACAACTGGCAAATACATATGGAGCTCCAAGTACCAAGTCAGGAACTTGCTGAGATAGTAGGATGGCACAGAGAACAGTTTCTCATCTTCACTTTGCTAGATTTCCCTGCGTCATTCTGCATCTTTGACACTGTTGGCCAACTCACAGAACCTCTCAACTCCCTTGACATTCCGTATAACATCCCCTGCGCTCCTCTGAACTTTTTTCTTTTTTTCCTCAGAACCCTTTGACTATTTCTCAATATCCTTACTTTATTCCACTCCTCTAGTGTTTATCTTTCTTAGATTTTTTTCATTAACCTTTGGTTTTCCCTCGGCTCGCTTTCCCTGGATGAACTCATCTGCTCACATGGCTTCAGTTATTATATGCATACTAATGACCCCAAGTCCATGTCTCCTCTAAGAACAGCCATCTGACTGGCCACAAGACATCTTCATATGGAAGTCTTCACCTGTACTTTGAATCCATCAGTCGAAATCTCAGCCCATCTGATCACCACTACCATCAAACTAGCCTATTTCGTTTCTCTCCATTGGATACGATGACTCATGGAAGGGTCTCATTTTCCATCTGGTTCCCATATCAATATTTCCATTCTGCTGCCTTCAAACCTCTTAAATCCATGTCTGCTGATGCAATCCATATGCCAACTCTTTGGTTTTTATCATCCGTGTGGACTATGACAGTAGTCCTGAAACACTTCCTGGCTCTACCTTTGGGAATCCCTAGTGGACATTGCACAGCAAGATGCACAAGACCTTTTGTGATCCAATCCCTGTTTACTTCTCCATTCTTATTTCTTTTGCATTTACCCTACAAACTCCACACACAGTAGGTAGGTGAATTGTTGTTCCTTCAGCTACACCATGACTTTGCCCTTGCTATTCTTGCTACTTGTAATACTATCCATGGCACCTGTAGTTCTCAGGCCCAAGTCTTTGGTTGTCTTAGTGAGTTTCTTTTGGCTACTCTGAATTATGTCTAGACTTCCTGTGAACCCTGTGAAGGTAGAGAGGAGAACCAGACCTCCCCCAGCCTGCCCCTTGAGGCTCATCTCCAGGAATAGATCCATACTATTCTGTGAGGTGCACTCTAATGAGGGTGATGGCTGGTCTAAATCCAGGTCAGAAAGCTAGATGAAGTCTTTTTAGGGCTTATTTGCAGGCTGCCGACTTGTGAGAAAGCCAAGATGAAAGTACAATTTGATTTCCATTTTTCAAAAAAGAAAACTCACGTGTGTTTCATTCTTCACACTCGGATGCTCTTTAGTATTCTTTGTAAGATTCTTTCTCCAGGGTGGCTTAGCTGAGTTGTGTGGTTCTCCAATAAGCTTGGGGGCCAGACCTGCATTTGCATACATAATCACAACTGCCTGTCTGCACTAGTCTCCCAGGAGGTAGCTCACTTGTGAGAAGGCTCAGACTGTCCCCTTAATGTGGGAGGCATCTTTCTGGCTTGTGGGGCATCTGAATGTTCAAAACAACATAGCTCCTGATAACAGAAAGATCCTCCTGTGGTCAGATTGGGCCAGCAGGTTTTGTGTCCTTGGTCACTCTTTCCTGTTTAATTTATTAGGCACTTACTATGTGCCCGGCACTGTGCAGAGGTTGATGGTGCTGTCTCAGTTTGTGTAACCCCCAAGCTGGTCCTGAGACAAGGTCTATGATCCAGAGGGTTTACTAAGGAGAATACCTAGGAGGCGCAAGTGAAGAAATGTGAAACAGGGAAGGAAGAAAAGCCATTGACGGGTGCTTTAATGAGCAAGTTACTGCTATGGGCAACGGGGGCACAATCTCCCTGAGGATACTCTCAGGCACCATGTAGAACATGCTGGAAATCCTCTCAACAGAGGACAGAAAGCTCAGGGCATCAATCCACTGACTCTCATCCCTAAGGGTATTAACTCCTTTGGCCCCAAAGCTATTCATTTCCCTACACTTCGGGAGTTTTGCCTGTTTGCAATAAGGCGAGTTCCTAAGGTGCTGCGGAAACCCTGAGGCAGTTTCTTGAGGTGGGAGTTTGTCAGTGTGCTTCATACCATCTCTGTGACTGCAGGTAACTCAGGTGGGTTAAGGTGGTGCAGGCTAAGGTGATGTGGGAGAGCACCAAAGGCATCTTCTACAGATGGAGAGGTAAATCAGGCTAGGTATCTCTGCCCTTGAGGATCCAGTTCACCTCATAGGAAACTCACACAGGCCAATCACCTAGCCCTCAGATTGTGGGATGTGTCCTGGCTAAGATACATTACAGTCTGCCTGGGGACAAGTAATTCAGACTGCGCTGGGAGAGGTGGAAGATCAGTGACATCTTCCAGGAGGACATGATATTTGGGCTGAAGAAGAAGGAGTAATATGAACTTTTGGTGAGCTTAAAGTGTGAAAGGCACATGCAGAGAAGTGCAGGCTGCCTATTGTGGCCAAAGCATTAGCTCCTTCATAGGGAACAGTAGATTGGCCAGAATGTAAACTGTGGCCAGATTGTGAGGGAACTTGATCCTACCCCAAGAAGGTATTTACATTTCAGTCCCCAGGAGGCAATCAGGGCCCATCAGTTTCAATAGTGACATGTTCTGAGCTTTAGAAAGCTCACTCAGAGAGCAGCTTGGAGGGTGGGTTGGATGGTGACAGGTGAAATTGGAGCCCAAGGATCATGATTAGGAGGTGTGCCAGTCAGTCTCTGGGCAGGAAACAGATGGCACTCTCCAAAGGAGTGGAAGAGTTCCCAGACATGGGAGAGTCCCATGGCTAGAGGAAAGGATCCCTCAACAGAGGCTGGGGCCTTAGGTAGAGAAAAGCAGCCAGAACTGACCTCAACGTGGCAGGGAGCAGAGGGGAACTAGAGGGACAAACGTTCCAACCTTCCTTCCTGCCCGCTCTCCCAGCCCCTGCCAGAAATCCCACTGGTCAAATCCACCTAGAAGCCAGATGGCAGGACTGTCCACTTGATGTCCACAAAGGCCAGCCTTTCTGGAGCTCAGAACAGGATGGAAAAGCACAAAGGTTGGGTCTAGAGGGGCAAACAAGGTCTCCTTTCCAGGAGGGCCCTGCAATTACAAGGTCAGAGGTGAAAGCCAGTGAAGTTGGGGTTGACATCATGGAACTTGATGAGCCCAAGGCACTGTCTAATAAAGGTCGTGAGTGATTGGAGGAGATTAGGCTGAAACTTCTGCCACTAAAGGATGATTTCCTGGGTGCTGAGCTTCTTCTAATGAGCACATCCTTCTGAGATGGATGTCTTAGTCTGTTTTCTGTTGTTCTATCAGAATACCTAAGACTTGGTAATATACGAAGGAAATATATTTAGCTTATAACTAAGGCTGAAAGCCCAAGATCCCATGGCTGCATCTGGCAAGGATGTCACATCAAGTCATGAGATGGTGGAAAGGTGGAAGGGATATCAGATGTGGCGGAAGACACCAAACTTGAGCTGTTCTCTTTCTAACAACCTGCTCTTGTGGTAACTAATCCAGCCCAGCCAGAAAGGTTTAAGGACCCAATCCCTTCTTAATGGCCTCATCACCCAACACTTTTGTTATGCTGGGAATCAAATTTCGACATGAGTTTCAGAGAAGAACCATGTTCAAATCATAGCAAGGGGAAAAGCTTTGTCTATCATCTACCTTTAATGTCGGAGTTAAATACAGCATTCATGGAAAGTAAGGGCAGAGCCCAAAATGAATTTTTGAGGCAAAAGGCCTTGTGGAGAGGTGGTTCCCATGGACCTCCATGAAGCCATGTTGAAACCTTGGTAGATACAGAGCCACAGGATGGAAAGGGGACTACACAACTCTAGGGACAGAAGGCTAAGAAGACAGAGTATTAGAGGACAGTGAAAAAAAGACTTACCTGGGCTGTCAGTGCCAAAGCTGATATTATCCACAATTCTTTAGAATTCCATAGGGGAAAAAAAAAAAAAAAAAAAAGCTCATTTCATGGAAACCTGCTGTCATACGCAAGCATTCCATAAAGACAACTCCCCTGTATTAGTCTGGTAAGTCTGATGTAGCAAAGTGCCACAAACTGAGTGTTCTGAACAACAGACAATTGTTGTCTCACAGTTATGAAGGCTAGAAGTCCAAAATCAAAGTGTTGGCAGGGCCTGCTCCCTCTGACGACCCCAGGGAAGGATCTGCTTCAGGTCCCTTCCCAGCTTCTGACAGTTACATGGTTTGTGGCAGAATAACTGCAATATTCACATGGCATTCCCCCAGGTGCATCTCTGTGCCTTATTCTCCCCCTTTCATAAGGTCACTAGTCATATCAGATTTGGGCCCACACTAACGACCTCATCTTAACTTGATCATCTGCAAAGACCCTGTTGAAAGATTAGGGATTAGGATATATTGGGAAAGGGACAGTATTCAATCTACAGTATTCCCCAACCTGGCATGGCATTCAGATAACCTGTTCCTCCTTAAGTCATTTTTTGTTTGCATCCAAGGGGTATTGGGGGAATGACAGCCCCACAGTTTGGGAACATTAGCTCAGCAATCCTCCCTATGGCTGAAGAGTATAGGGTAGGCATGTGCTCATAGAGAGAGGAATCCTTCTTAAAAGACCTCAAGAGAAGTTTTTTTTTTTTTTTTGGGGGGGGGGTCATGTTCAGAGATTGAACCCAGGAGCACTTAACTACTAAGCCACATCCCCAGCCTTATTTTGTATTTTATTTAGAGACAGGGTCTCACAGAGTTGCCTAGGGTCTCACTTTTGCTGAAGCTGGCTTTGAACTCATGATCCTCCTGTCTCAGACTCCCAAGCTGCTGAGATTACAACAAGAGAAGTTTTTAAATACACACACAAAATATGTAGGCCTAGAGATTTATAACTTAACTTCAGATATTCAGAAGCTGTGACAGCAATACAGTCTACTTATTAAGAGCTTGAGTCATGCCGGTGTCTAGGAAGCAGATCCCAAGATGAGGATTTGGAGGCCATCATTTGTTCAGGGGATGATCCAGGAGGCACTGTGCAGTGGGGGGGGGGGCAGTGAGAGAGGGATGGAGGAGAGCCAGTAGAGGGGGAGTGAATTCATGTGTTACCACAGCTGGTAACTAGGACTCACACTCAATCGAGGCCTCTCAGAGACCGCATGGGGTATGGAGGAGGCCTAGGAGGAGAAGCTGTGCCTTATTCTCCCCCAACTCCTGCCTCTTGTTGAGGAAAGGTGCCTCCAGGACTGGAAAATAGATTCCAGCAGAAAGACCCAGAAACTGCCCACTGCAGTGAACTCCCAGGGTGGGCACAGGGGTATGAGCAGGGCAGAACTCTGCTGGCCCCAGGTGTGGCACTTGAACCTCACAATAAAAGTATGGAAGAAGTATTAATATCCTCACTTTTGGACAAGGAAACTAAGGCCTCTGTGGGTGGAGGTTAAGAAACACTGTAAAATTCATAAATTAGCAAATGGCCCTTGTTTTGAACACAATGATTTTTTTTGTATTGTATTTTCTATTTTTTTTTTTTGTATTTGCAGTAAATAGCTTACCAGGATCTGATCCTATTATCATATAAATTTTAAGCCAGTATTCCTTAACCACAAAGCTTGACAACTGCCCATCTTTGTTTTGCATTATCTTACTTGAAAAAGATGGGATTTTCTTTTTCTGAATTGGACCCCAACTGACATTGACACAAAGTAGACATACACAGTGACCCCAAAGCAGTCTTGTGAATAGAGGCTCAGATTTCTTGGACTTTCTCAGCATGGTGTCCTGAGATTTGTTTCTGAGGAGTTGTGGATGGCAGGGAGAGGCCCCCGCCTGGAACCTCTACTGTAGCTTGTCATGGGAGAGTGGTTAAGAGTCGGGACAGAACCCTTTGCAGCCACACCCAAGTTCCATTTGGCACCCACGTGGTCCCCGGCTTTTGTGGGCTCCCCCTTTTCCAGACTTGCTGCTGCCTATCCCTTCCCAGCTGTTCACAAGGCCTGGGGCGACGGGGAGACCCTGCAGAGGGGCTGCTTAAGTCTTCCTGTCACCTACCGCTGAGATGAGATTCTCCCCCGGTTGGCTTGGAGTGACAGTGATAGATTAAACGCACCAATTAAATTAGATCCTATTTTAAAGAGCTTGAGCTGGATTTACTTTTAATTATAGTGCTGTGCTTGCTGATGAGGTATTGTGAGGACTTAACAATTGGTTGATTGTGCATTGGAGTGTTCAGAGAGCAGTTTCTGGAAGAGACTGGGAGGGCTTTCTTCCTAAGGAGCTCCCTGGGATAAGACAGAGGAGGGAGCAAGCAGGGGGGAGGGGGAGAGATGTCCTATCTCCACTGAGAACCCATCTCTCTTCTCCTTGTTTTCTACTTTATGAGTCCCATGTTACTTGGAGATTTAATGAGCCCAGCACAAAATAATGGGCCAGAGGCCGTGGAGTAGAGCTGGCTCGGGGCTCCGTCCTGGCTCTGCCCCACTTAGCTCAATGTGCTCCCTGGGCCCAGGTAACTAACCTGTCCTATGTGTTCCTTTCAGTGATTCACTAATTCATTAATTAATTCATTCAACAAGTATTCATTGAGCTTCTAGAATGCATCCACGCTGTTCTAGGTGCTGTGAACAGAGTGGTGGATGAAACAGGAAAACAATGCCCTCTCCTCATGAAGAGCATGTACTAGTGGTGGGAGGGAAAGGGAGATTGAACAAAGGTGTTCTACAACAGCAGTGATAAATGTTAAGAGGGGAAATAAAATGGGGTAAAGGCATTGTGGGGAAAGAAGTCCTATTTTAGACAAGGGTCAGAGAAGGCTAGAGAATGACATTTAGAAAATTCTGGAAGCAAGTAAGAAGCTCAGCCATGTGGCTGTCAGGAGGAACAGCCATCCTAGGCGAAGAGAAGAGTGAACACAATGGCCCTTCCTCTGGTCTGGAGAAATCCCTGCTCTGCCCCTTAGACCTGCCATGTTATCAGCCAAGCCCAATCTATGTGACCCTTTCTCTCTGCCTTGAAGGGAGACAGGTCCTTGGAATTTTGTTATAGCCCTTTAGGGATCCCATCACTGGAAATGCTGGCCTACCTATGTATCTGGCCCAGGGAAGAGTACAGTAGCCAGGCACTGATTAAGTGATATATCCTGTTCGGGTACTTGTTGTTGAAAGACAAAGAAGAAAAGTTCAGAACAAACCCTATAAGCCAAGCTTACACATACATAGTTATACTTGAAAAGTAGCTTGGACCATAAACCAGACACAGGTTTTGGTCCCTGCTTTGCCCATCATTTGTAAATGCAGTGAATTTGGGTCAATCTCTGAGCCTCAGTTTTATGTTCTGTACATCATAAAATGAGACCATTGTCCTAGACTTCTTTGGTAACTTGTAGCTAAGAATGGAGTTGAAAATCATGGAAAACATGATAAAGAGATAAAACAAAGTCTAGGAAGAGTTCAGAGAAGCCCCTAGTCTTAACCTCTGAGCATAAACGATTTTCCCAAAATCTTTATCTTAAGTTTAGAAATGACTGCCCTATTTTTGACTGTGGTGGTAGAGAAGTTCTTCTCTGACTCACTTTGGATCCCCAGAAGCATAACTGAGATAAAGTTTCAGGTACAAATAGTTTATTTGGAAGTCAATCCAAGAAAACACTAGAAGATAGAGTGGGGAAATGACACAAGACATTACCAATCAGTTGAATCCTGCTAGGGACTACCCAAGGGCCAGGGAACCTATCTGTCAATGACTCCAGGTTGCTCTGTGGGATTGGGAACAGTATTAACCTTTGGTACTCCTGGTCCTCAGCAACAACGGGTAAAATACATATCTTTTCCCAAGTAAGTCCTGAGGCAAAGGAATGACCGGACTAGAAGCTGGAAGTTGGGGGTGTATTAGCTTCATGTTACTACAACAGAATACCCGACACAGGCTGCTTGTGAAGTAAAGAGATCTATTTTGGCTTGTGGTTCCAGATGTTGAAGTCTAACACCAGGTGACCCCATTTATTTGGGCCTCTGGCCAGAGTGACCCATTACAACAGGAATACCTGTCAGAGCAGCAAGTGCTCACATTTTGAGCCAGGAATGAGGGGTGGGGAGGGAAACTGAGCAGTCAGGATACCCTTTGAGGGCATACCCCCAATGACCTATGGACCTCCCATTAGGCCCCACCTCTTAAAGGTCTACAGCATCTCCTAATATCACCAACCTGGGGACCAAGTTTTACCTATGGATCTTTTAAGAGACAATCATCCAAACTATAGCAAGTGGTGTGCACTAAAATAGAAGGGCAAGGGGATATGGTAGACTCGGACAGCATCTTCTGTAGCCCCCATAACAGGTAGCCCTGCCCCAGTTCAGCTTTGCAGGCAGGAGCCCCCAAACTTGGGCTTCAGATTCATACCAAAGAGGGTCACCCCTCAGTAGCAGGTGGCAGGTCTGCTCTCTGGTCCTGGGTCCACACCTGTGTAGTCAGGTCCCTGGCCTTTTGGAAGTAGCAGGGACAGGAATTAGGAAAAAGAAACCCTGCCAAGAGAGGTAGAGCTGAGAGCCCCCATGAGGTTTCATTTGCAGGGGAAGCACCATGTGCTCAGCCCCTCAGCAAAGGAGTCTGGCAGATGGGGACTTGTCTGTGTGATGCCCCCTGCAGAGGATGCTGTTCCCTGACTGTCAAGAGAGTGGCTGGCAGTATTACCATGGCAACCAACAAGAGCCCACCCAAGGACCCCTCTAGTGACAGACGAGATGGAGCAAAGACCAGGACTCCAAGGAGTCTACCTCTACGGCAGGTGAACAGGGCCAAAGACAGTTGATTTTTCCTTGCTCTGGACTTGGTGATAGGGACCCCTGTTGTGTACAGGTAGAGGCACACACACACCCCACCCTAAGCAAGTTGGGCCTGGGCAAACACCTGTCACAATGTTGTGCCGACTTGCTGGGTAAGCAGGAACAAGTGGGTGTCTCTGTTTTCCCCTTCATAAAATGATTCAGATGGTACCAGTTCCTTGGCCTCTACCGTGGGAGGCAGCAGGAGCTGATGCAATCGTGTCTGGGAGGCATTTGGAGCATCTTCAAAGAAAGAGATTGTCAAGAATTCCTGTTAGGGAATCTGAAAGTTTGGCTTTTCTCTTAATTTTCAGCCTTCGGAGTTTTCCAGTTGTATTTAAGGTATTTCAAACCAGCAGCTGTTCTGAGACCACAAGCTATCCAGAGCCGCTGACCACAAAGTGAAGGTAAAAATAAAATCCAAATGAAAAAGATGGGCTCCTGACTCGTGGCCAGATTCCAGTTTGGATCTTAAAAGCTTCCTGCTCTGACCCCCAGACTCACTTAGCTCTGAATGGCTGTGTATTCCTTGCCATTAGATATTGAAAACAGGAAATTAAGGGGCCTGTCGGGGGGGGGGGGGAGGGGTGGATGGTAAAGCTTGAAACAACTTCAGAGAACAAGCTGATGAAGTCATAGATCTTATCTTTCTGCCTTTTCCATGTCGGGTTTCTTTAAAGATAAGGTAGTGAATCAGAATGTGCTGCTTTTTTTTTTTCCAAGATGGAAGCAGAGGAGGATTTCTTTAATATCCCCTTCCCTCCCAGTGTTTCCAAAGATAACCAGATGAGAGAAATGCCTCCGACGTGTGCACGTGCATGTAAAATGCGATTACAGGACAATTTCCCCATCTTCGTCCCTGAGGGCTGGGGGAGGAGAGGGAGGAGGGAGGACTGAGATGCTCCAGCTAGAGGGGATGCCGTGGCCTAAGGCCAGTGTGGGCTGTGGACCTAAAGGGAGACCATGGTCCGGGGCTGGAGGAAAGGGGATATGGGCATATTCCTCAGTAGTGGCTGCCCAAGCTTCTCTGGGTCAGGCAGCAGCACGAGAGTACTTGTCTTCCCCCCCTGATCCTACTTCATGTTGGTACATCAGAGAGGGAAGACAAGTGTCCCAGCTGGTCATTCAGGTCTGATGAGTGGGACAAAAGCAATGTAATATGCCATAATGCTGGGGTGGGGGGCGGGTTAAAGGGAATATGGGAAGGTAGATCCTAAGCTTATTTATGAAACAGCTTCTATGGCCTTTGGGTGAACCTAGAGAACAATTTACATCTGGCAAGGCAAAACTGAGATGAGCAAGAGATTTGGGGCTCTTTGGGGCAGCTCACTGGGAAAGGAGGCCCCTTGGCTCTCTTGAGCAACAGACACCTGGCTTTGGCCCTGCCCCACCCTGCCAAGGGTGATGGATGTGGGTCAGGCCCTACAGAGGTCAGGTTTCTTCTCTCTTGAGGCAGTTAAGGAAGAGGATCTTGCAGAAAATGAATTAAGAAGGGATCTATGGGGTGAGAGAGACTGGAGAGGATGGCAGTAAAAACATGGCAGGGATTAGGAGCAGGAGGGGGTTGCACAGTGTACAACCTGCATAGCCGTACAGAGAAACCCAGGAATGGGATTGTGAGAAGAAAAAGAGAATAAATAAGAGAAGAGAAAGATGACAGGGAGGGCAGCAGAGAGGAGCAGGTTTGATTTCCAGGTTTGATTTCATGTACAGCCTAAAAGAACCGAAGGGCTATTGCCTTTGGAATTTTCTCTTCTGCTGAAAAGTCCATCACAAATGAAAGAGCACAGTCCACAGACTGTCTTCTTGTCCTGAAAGAATGAAAGGGATAATGAATTAGAATTGGTGGGAGAGAGACTACGAAAATGGGCTTGCTGTCCTCTCCTCTCCACCTCCCACCCTGTGTCTCTCCTGCGGCACCAGTTTGGGAAGAATCCCCCCACCAAATATGCTCCCATCTCTGGTTCTACACTCCATACATGTCTCCCACCCCTCCTCAGGCTGTCCCACTCTCCAAAAAGGTTCTAGGGATCTTGCTTTTGATCTAGGCAGAGTTCCTTAGGTCATCACAAGTGGGTATTGGCCTTTAAAGTCCCCTTCAAGGTGAGAAGAAGCTTCCAGGTGAAGCAATTTAAGGAATTTTTTTCCAGGTAAACTGGCCAGGGTCTTCTAGGAAGGGGGAGTAACTGGGAGCCTTTAAACCCAGTTTACAAATTCTGGATGCTTCTACCACCCATGCCCAGGAAGATCCCTGGGCTCCATCCTCTTGGTCAGTGATTCTCAACACTGACTGCCCACTAGAATCACCAGAGGAGTTTAAATCAAAAGAATTAAAATCCCTCAATGTGGTAATTCTAACAAGCAAAGTCCATAAATTACTATTGCAAGAACTTAAACAACTCCATGTAGTAGCTTATATTCCCTCTCTGGGCCTCAGCTGACCCACCAGAAAAACAAGGGAGTTAGACTTGGTAATCTATCTACCCTGTTAGTTTTAATATTCTGTTCCTCTGACTAAGGAGCCGGTAAGGCTCACACGAACATACTCACACATATTTACTCATGAATATGTGGGCATGCACCCCTCCCACACCCCTGTCCTGCTCTACAGGACAACTGTCATATCGCCTATCTCAATGCACAGAAATACTTTATCTCAACATCTTCTCCCACTCCATGCTTGCTTCCCAAAAGGGACTGTCAAAAGTTCCAGATGCACATGCTAAGTGAAATAAGCCAATCCCCCCAAAAACACAGGCCAAATGTTCTCTCTAATATGAGAATGCTAACACACAACTAAGTGGGGAGGGAGGGAAGAATAGAAGTTTACTGGATTAGACAAAGGGGGATGAAGGGAAGGAAGAGGGAGTGGGAATAGGAAAGACAGTGGAATGAATCAGACAGAACGTTCCTATGTTCATATATGAATACATGATCAGTGAAACTCCACATCATGCACAACCACAAGAATGGGAAGTTACACTCCATGTATGTATGATATGCCAAAATACACTCTACTGCCATGTGTATCTAAAAACAACAAATAAAAAGCTGTAAATAAAAAAAGAAAATTCCAGATGCATTTTACATGGAAGATCAAAAGTCAAATGTCCTAGAAAAATAAGCCAAAAAGTGAGTTTTCTAAGAGAATGGAAGGACAGTCATATGTCCTCAACCTGGAAGTGCCCTGAATGTCCCCTCTAATCCCTGCTATTGTTGCCAAAATAACAAGATTCCAGAAAGTGAAGTCAGTTGTCCAAGTGCACTCTGTAATTCGTGGTGGGGCCAGGGCAAGTTTAGGATGCAAGTATGATCTAAGGACCTTCTGTATCAGAATGACCCAGGGAATCACTTAACATGTATATTCAGGGGCTCCACCTGAGATTCAATGAGCCAACTCTCCCTGTGCTTGTATGGAGCCCTAAAGTCTGATTTTAAACCTGCACTCGTGCTAAGCCCAGAACTATTCTGTACCTCATCATCCTGATAGCATAGAATCAGATCTGGTGGGCTGGGGACCAAGCACCTCAGGTATTCTCCACATCTGCCCTTTTCTTCCAACCCTGACACCTGCGACAGGTGTTGGATTCCTAAGGTTTGGAAACTGGAAATGCTCACCTCACATGATTCTTTTCAGGAAAGCTGGATGGCTTGATGGCAAAGGGTAGTGATGGGAGAAGACTGACCCAACTGTGACTCAAACCTGATAACTTCTTGGATGGGGTGAGACCACATGACCATGCCCCAGCCCCTCCCTCAACAAGACCCCACTAGAAGAGAGGCCTACTCTTAAGAAAACCTCAGTTGATAGCCCATCCCATTAGTCCAAAGCTGAGTTCAAAGTTCAAGGCTGAGAGGGAAGGATAGATTGTGGTCCAAGTCAGATTGGATGCCATTAACTCTCTCTTGGTTTATCTGGTGTTAGGTCTGCTGTCTTTTGACCTTGCTTTCCACTGTAATCAGTCAGTGAACCTTCAAGGTCAAGGCCCTGCTCTGCATGTTTCCTGCCAGCTACTTCCATTCACAGAGAGGTGGTAAAATCATAATAGATACAACAACTTGAGTGCTATTGTGTGCCAAGCTTTATGCTAAAAATCCTTATAGATATCTCCTTGCTTGATTCACTTAAGTGTGGTGGATGGAACAACATCCCCCAAAATGTCTAAATCTTTGTTTGTTCATTTGTTTTGTGGTGCTATGGATTGAACTCAGGGCCTTGTGCATGCAAAGCAAGCACTCTACCAACTGAGCTATATCCCCAGCCCCAAAGTGCCTAAATCTTAACCTTTGGGACCTGTGAATTGTCATCATACATGGAAAAAGGAACTTTAGAAATGCAATTAAGTCAAGCACTTGAGATGGAGAGATTGTCCCGGATTATCTTAGTGGACCCAGTGTAACCACAAAGGTCTTTATTAGAGAGAAGCAGGAAGGCCAGAGTCAGAGAGGAAGAAGGTGTGAGCCTGAAAAGCAGAAGCCAGAGAGGACATCAAATGCTATCCTGCTGGCTTTGAAGATGGAGTAAGGGACCATAAGCCAAGAAACCCACACAGCCTCTAGAAGCTGGAAAAGGCAAGAAAACAGATTTCCCCTGAAGCCTCCAGAAAGAATACAGTCCTGCCGACAACTTGACTTTAGCTCAGTGAGGCCCATTTTAGAGTTCTGGCTTTCAGAACTGTTAAAGAATAAATTTGTCTTGTTTGAAGCTACTGTTGGTGGCTATTTGTTAGAGTAACAATGGGAAATTCATCCAATAATGACTCCCACTTTTACAAACGAGAAAATGGAATCTCTGAGAATCTCACTCCATTTCATTGGCCATGTTTGAGTTTCCAGGGCATTGCTAGAGTCCCACGGGTAGGGATGGGAGTGAGAATAGAATGTTCATATTTCTTGTTCTGCAGCTACTGGAAGAGATTTTAGATTTTCTCTTCCACTGGAGGCTGAAGAATGAAAGTTGGGTCACCTATAGTCACTAGGGAAGGGTCTGTCAATGGTCCAAAGAATGTGGGGTGGGCTAATTTCCTCTGAATTTTATTGAACTATGTTAGTTTGAAGACAGGGGCCCCAGAGTAGAGCAAAGACATGGCTGGGAAGCCTAGCAGGAGGGATTAATGCATAAGAACTCATTGCATCATGGGAAAGATAATCGCAGCCCAGAACCAGAGTTTCTTAGGTTTTCAGGCAGACGTTCTGGTGGAGATGCCAATCATGGACCTAAACGTCTGTCAATAAGTATTTTCTAAATGAATGAATGAATGAGTGGTGGAGGATAGCAGAAGGCAGCTAGGAGCACAGCACAGAGAGTGAGTCACCTGTGATAACTGATAAGGGAGTGACCTCTGAAGGAAGAAGCAAGGCACTAACTCTGGGGAGAGAGGAACTGAGCTGAAAGAAGCAAGTTATGTCACAATGAATGAGTGAATGGACAATAGCCATTTCTGAACAGAAACCATGAAGGTGGGACCAGGGCAAGCTCATCCAAGGCAAAGTTCCAGAAATTTCATCAAAATGACCGGAGCCAATGACTACTCTTTATGCTATTAATGGGGGGCTTTTTTGTCCACACTCATGATGCAGAGGTAGAAAATGGATTATTTAACAAACTCATTTACCCACCTTCCTCAGCCTGAAGTATGTCTATTTTAATGTTCGACTTACTTTGATTTTAACCCTCCATCTTGCAATGCCTTTTCTCTAGCACATGCTGCTACCCTTACCACCCTTTCTGCATCCCATAATAAGTCCCAACAGAGTCTGAGCTCACTTGCCCAAATAATCAGAAACACCAAGAAAAAAATTTTTCATACATAGGCCCATTCACATCACTCAACAATGCTCATGTGCATCAAGAGTCATGTTCCAGAATATTCACAATGGCTTGGTTTAGAACAGCCAAATTGGAAGCAGTCTGATGTTCACCAAAAAGAGAGTAGATAGAAGAATCAGGGTGTATTCATATGATGGAGTACTACCCAGCAAGGAAAGGCAGCAGTAACATGTAGCAACAGGGATGAATCTGATATATACAATGTTGATCAAAAGAAAACGCAGATTTAAAAAAAGAGCCCACGTGGATCTATTTATACATGTATTTCAGAAGCAAGCAGAAGAAAAATATGATGTCAGAAAATAGGACAGATAAAGTGGGAGGAAGGGCCATGAGTGGAAGAGGGCATGAAGGAAACTTCTCAGGTTCTAGAAAATCTCAATGTCTTGACCTGAGTAGTTTGTTCTGTGGTAATTTCCTAAACTGAACACTTATGGGCTGTGTCCTTTTCTGTCTGTGTGTTTTACTTCATAAAAACACAGAAGTTTAGAGTTCCTAATGCCATCACTCAGGAAAGGGAAAAATGTTGGTGTTTTCCAATTTCAGATGCATTTGCTGCCTTAGGCTGTGGGAACCAAGTGTTACTCAAGGGTTACACTTGGCTATTGTGGTCCTGGACCACAATAGGCCTGACCTCCTGGGCTCACTTTATAAAACTAGTTTTACTGTATGCCCACATAGATGGGAAATTTTCCAAGGTCATCCCTGAGGTGTCAGATGACTGGGTCAGGAGAAGGTTCTAATCCAGATAAGCTGTGGATTCCTTGCTGGACAACTGACTCCTATCATGCCCTTGGACTATCAGGGATGTTCTAAAACTCCTGAATCTCCAAAGATAAGGGATCAAGGTTATGATACAGTTACCCACACTTCCCCAGAGCACATTGAGTTCCTCTCTGAACTTTGGGGATGGACAGCCTTTGTCAACCTTCTCCATAACATGAGACCCTATCTTCCTTAGAGATGCAAAACTAGAAGGTCCAGATTCAGTGATGAGTTCTTCATGAGCAAAAACATCTGCATCCTGGGAACATTAGGTTCCCTCCAGTAGACAGGAAGAAGATGCTAACTCTTAAAGATGTGCCTCTCTGCCTCTGGTTCCTGACTGCAGAATTTCTTATCTCTGCCCTTCACAAAGCTGTGTTTCTACAGCAAATGTTATGACATTTGACTCTGTATCTCCACTTGTAACACAGTGCCGGACCTTGGTGAGCCCAGTAAGCAAATCCACAATCACCCTCCTTAGTCTGGCTTCCCAGAATTTCTAAAGGTGTGACTAGAGTAGAAAGCCACGTTTTGCTGAAGAACTTGGACAGAAAGGGGAAGGAGTAGGAGAAGAGAAAACACAGAGGGTGAAAAAGAAGAGTTAGAGAAAGGGACATTGGGGGAAGGAAAGAGGAGCCAAAGTTCAAGGGAGGTGAAGGGAAAGAGGAGAAGAGGATGCAAGAGAGGGGAAGGGGAAACTAGGGGAAAGAGCAGGGGGCAGATGGAGGCCCAAAGGATGAGACTGGAGAAAATGGCAGAAAGATCAATAGGGGGAAGGGAGCAGGATCTGGGGAAGGGAAAGGGAAGGAGAGGTACTAGGGACTGAATTAGAACAAGATACATTCCATGTTTTTAAATTATGTCAAAATGGATTCCACTGTCACGATTGACTAAAAAGAACCAATAAACTTTTTTAAAGAAAAGAAGAGGAAGACAAGTAGAATAAGAAAAAGAGAAGGAGGCTATTGTTAAGAGTCAGGAAAGGTTATTATCTAAGCAAAGAGCATGCAGTTCATGAGCTTTCCTAGTGGTTAACCAACAATAATACAAGACCCTTGTAGCAAACCAAATTCTGTTACTTAAGGAGACATGTCTCCACATGGAGAAACATGGCTTCACATGGCCAAGGGGATTTTCTCATCCAGCTGAAAGATGTTGCAATCTGGGTGACATTTCCAAAATTAAGAGGATCCCAAACTTAGTCTGCACTTCATGTGTATCAACTCCACAAACACTCATACTTGCTCTCTCATACCATTCAAAGACAGGACCTTTTATGGCTTGTGATGGACTCAGCTTCCCTTCTCCGTCTTTCTATTTCTCACCACAGCACCATTTTCCTTTCATGGTCCCAGCTTCCCAAGTGTTTCCTAGATGTCCAGGTGGAAGGCCTATGCCCCTCCCCTCATGTGAACCTCTTAAATCACTTCCTACCAACAGACTTCTTTTATCCAGGAATTGGTTAGATGTGACTGGCCAATTCCATTGGCAGAGGTGCAGTTGTCCAGTGTATGAGTTAAAGTTAGCACTAGCTGGACACAATGCAAGTTTAGTTCTTTTTCAGGTAAAGCCAGTTTGTAGCAGAAGCAGAGATTGTGCTTCACAAAGTCATTGAGAGACCCAAACCAATGGAGAGCTCTGCCTCTCTGACAGCAGAGATCCTAATTTCATTGGTTCAGGGTGGGACTCGGACACAGAATTTTGTTTTAAGCTCCCCTGGTGTTGCTCATGGGCAGCCAGGGCTGAGAATGTTCTGTTTTCCAACATCTCCCTAAGCATTAACATCCAACCACCAGATACGGGCAATGGAAGAATCATATGAAAGGGTCATGTGGGAAGTATTTAGGGGCCAAGTCTGGTAGTAATATACATCACATCTGTCTACATCTAATTGTCCAGAAGTTAGTCACATGGTCACACTCCACCCCAAGTGCAGCTGGGAAATGTAGTCCAGATGAGTGCGCAGGAATAAAGTAAAATGTGTTTCATGGACATCTAGCTAGTCTACATATCCAAGACTATTTCTGTCTCTGAAATCTGATCTTAAACTTAGAGAAAACATCTCACTTTTTATTATTTATTTTTAATTGACTAATAATTGTGTGTATTTATGGAATACAATGTGATGTTTTGATCTGTGTATGCATTATTGATTCAATCAAGCTAATGAGCGTATCTTTCACTTCACCAATTCATTCTATTTTGTGGTGAGAGAGTCGAAAATCTCTTTTAACTATTTTGAAATATGAAATCTGTTTTTTTATTACCTATAGTCACCATGCATTGCTAAAACCTATTCCTTCAGTTTAACTGAAATTTTGTACCCTTTGATCAACATCTTCTCTTTCCTGATTTCTTCCCGTTCCCTCAGCTTGTGGTAACCATCTTTCTCCTCTCAGTTTCTGTGATTAAGATTATATATATATATATATATATATATATATATATATATATATATGAAATTGTCTGTCTTGTATAACCAAAAGGAAATGGAGCTTGAGGGAGGTAGAAGTTCTAGAAGTTCCCGAGGGAGTAAATAGCATAGCCCTCTACTTAGGTTGTCTGACTTGGGGGTTGTGAATGGTACAATGTTTACCTTAAGCTGAGCCAGAGAGGTCCCTATAAAACTAATAAGTATTAGAGGAGGCCATGGTGAGGACTGAGGACAGGAAAGTTCTCAAGAACATGATGTGAGAGGCAACATGGTGCAAAGCAGAGCTTTGATAAAATAAGTGAGATCCAGCTTCTGCCTTTGGGAGTTCATAGGCTCTAGGGAGAAAATTTAAACGTGAGGTCCCTTATAAAATGTATAAAACTAGTATGAATGAGAGAGAGAGAATATAGGCTTCTTTAAGAAGAAGGAAGAGAACAGAATGTTTCCCTGCCAGTGCCTTCTGCTGGAGTGGAATGTGTAAACCATTGCTAAGTTCGTAGAGGACTCAAATCAGCAAGATGTTCATCCTTTAAAACTGAGTCAAAATCATGAGCAGTTTTATTGGAACTAGACAAGATCCAAGGAACAACATCTAGAAATCTCTATAAGAAGCTTAAAAGGTAAAACATCCTTATTTGGGCAAGTGTCTGGGTCAGTTTGGATTGCTCTAACAAATGACCACAGGGTGGAATGTTAAACAATAAAAATTTATTTCTCAAGGTTCTAGAGGCTAGAATTTCAAGATCAAGGTGCCACTGCAGGTCAAGTTCTTGGTGAGCCCTTTCCCTGGTTTATAGATGGTATCCTTCTTGCTCTATCTTCATATTGGAGAGACAGCAAAAATGAGAGTGAGAGTGAGGGGCGGGGCTTTGATTTCTCCTTCTCTTCTTATAAGGGCACTAATCTCATCATAGGGGCTCCTCCCTTATGATTTTATCCAAATCAACTTACCTCCTCAAAGCCCCATTTCCAAATACCACCACTTTGGCACTTTGGAGATTAGGGCCTCAGAAAATGAATTTGAAGGAGACACCAGCATTTAGTCCATACAATAAATGAAAGAAAGTAATGACCATCTCTAAATCCAAAAGGACTGTATGTAGCATTCACCAACTCCAGACTGGGAGAGATGGGGCAGCACCACCAGAACCTTCTAACAATTCTAGGACACAAAGAAAGATGCACACATGAGTAGGACACTGAGGCTCCTTCTTCTACCCAAGTGGCAGTACAGGTCTCAAACATGAATACAGCCAAGAATTCTGGAGTAAAAAATGGGGCTGGTGAGGTTGACAGGTGGTGTGTGAGTCAAGGGTATGTGGCCATGTTATCGTCTCTTCTTGCCAGATTGAGATTGACATGCCCAAAGGTGCACAAAGCACAGATATACAGCTTCGTGAAATTTTACAAACTCAACACATCTGTGCCACCAGCATCTAGACCAAGAAACAAACCTGACCCTAGAAGTTCCCCTGGATTCTCTTTTACAGCTTATTTCCAAAAGTGGCCAATATACTGACTTCTAACAGTATAGATTAATTTTACCTACTTTTGAACTCTATATAAATGGAATCATGTAGTAGGTATACTTTTATGTAACTTCCTTCGCTTGATATCATTTGGGAGATTCATCCTTATTGCATCCACTTGTAGTTTGTTCATTCCCATTGCATGAAAATGACATGCTTTATTCAGCCCTTCTTCTGCAGACAGACATTTGAATTGAGTTCAGATTTTTACTATTATGATTATTTTATATGTGTTCTTTTAGCCAACATATTTATGCATTTCTGTTGGGTAGAGAGCTAGAAGTGGAACTGCTGGATCAAGGGGTATGTGTACCCTCAAGTTTAGTAGAAAATTGCAAACAGTTCTTCAGAGTTATTGAGAATGGATGGAGTTGCTAACCAGCTAAGATACCTGAGCAATTGAAGTAGACTGGGACTGTCCCAAGACAAGCTGGATCAAATAATCAGCCCATTCATGGCCTGTCAATCTATATACCCTGAGCATTTGCAGGAGGGCCCACCCCCTGGAAAGGTGGGTCTGAATTGAGGCTTTGGGGCAGAGGGCATTCTTACAAACATATGTGTTCCATAAAGCTGAGAAGTTGCAGATGTCTTTGCCATAAAGATCCTTAAACTAACACCTTTGCCCCAGCAGATAAGGGGTTCTACACACCTTCTTTGGCTGCTTCTTTTGCTTCCAAAGCAGCAAACACATACACATAGGGAGGTGCTCAGTCCTCGACCTCTGCTTAAGCTCTTCTTTTATCATTTATGAGGATTCTCCCAAATATCCTCTTCTATAGCCTTCTTCACAGAAGTCAGTTGAGTTGAAACTCTTGGCAGGTCCCTGAACCGCACGGGTAAAAAATTACATGCCGCACACATCTGCAGCAAGGCTTTCTAGGGGAGATTTATTGCCTCCCTTCCCTCCTCCTTTTGGAAGGTTTCTGGATGCTGTTCCTTGTGTAGAGCATGTGCCTCCGGCTTATCACTACGGTAAGTATAAAAGCAATTAATTTTTCCCCCTTTTGGAAAGCGGAAGTTTTAACCGCACTTGAATACCATTTGCATTTCTGATTTCTATCAAGTTCACACTTCCAGCGAAGAGTCCTGCTGATATAATTTGGTTTTTTTTAATTGCATAGTCTCTGGCAGGAAGCTGCTTCTTTTGCCTCCAAAGCAGAAAACATGTACACACGGGGAGGTGCTGAGCACTTGACCTCTGCTACAGGTGAACTTGCCTGGTTGGCATTAGGGAGGCCAGGACAGGTATGGGAATTTGAAGTGGGGTTCTCCTGCATTTTTATATAGATGTTCACATAGGCTGAGCTTGTGAAAATGAGTGGCCTGATTTGGGTGAGGTGGGCAGATTTCAAGAACCATGTTTTTGTCCTTGGTTGTGATTTGCTCTTATGTTCAGAGAAATTGTATTAAGACAGACCAGATTGATTTCTTGCTTGATTTCATTTGTTGACATCTTTTACACTGCTCTGTTTCTACATCATTATTTATACTTACAGAATATTTAGGCTGCAAGGAACCCAAAAAGCCATGTGATCTAGTGATTTCCTTGTGTTATAAGTGAGGAAAATATGGTGGATTGAATTAAAATTAAAATTTACTTCAGCCCACCCTGTGGCCACACCCTGGTCATGGGGTATCATGGGTGGAGCACACTTCCCTGTCTTTTGATTTAGGGTGTGGCCAAGTGACTCACTCTGGCCAATAGAGTGGAACATCAACTAGTTCTAAGCCTAGGACTTAAGAGATCTCATATATTTCCACTTCCTCCTAATGCCTCTGCTACTGCATGAGACATGACTGTTATCTTAATCTGTTCATGATACTATAACACAATGCCTGGGGCTAGGTAATTTATGAAGAACAGAGATCTATTTCTCTCATAGCTCTGGAGGCTGGGAAGTCCAAGATCAAGGCTCCAACTTCCAATGTGGGTCTTCTCACATGGCAGAAGGTGGAAGAGCAAAAGAGACAAACTGTATTGTCATATGGCAGAAAAGCAGAAGACAGCAAACCCACTCCTGTATTCATTTATCCATGAGAAGGGAGGCCTCATGACCTAAACATTTCCCAATATGCCCCACTTCCCAACACTGTTGCACTGGGGATTAAGTTCCTGGCACATACATTTAAGAAGGGACCAAAAACATTAAGCCATAACACCTGCCTAGCCTGCTGGTCTGAGGAGGAGGAGAGACAGGTGGAGCAGAGTTGGCCCAGCCAAACTTTGGTCCTCTGATATGAAGCCAAGCCACTACAGCCTGAAGCATCACAGCTAAGCTGCACCCAGGCTAGATCAGCCAAATCCCAGCCAATCCTCAGATCTGCGGTACTAGTTGTTATTGTTGTATGCTAGTGAGACTCTGGGTACTTTTATACATGATAATTAACTAATACAAATATCAAGGCCCAGAGGGGAAAAATGACTTCCCCATTGTCACACAGCTGGCTTGTGTCAAAGGCAAGAAAACCCATACCCCTGTTCTCGGCCCTGCAGGAGTTACCCCAAGATTTTCACACACATGTGAAAGATACTGTTTGGTTGTAGGTCTCGCAGCTTTTGGAAAATGTAGCTTGTAAAAAAATCATTGAGAGAAAACAGATGAAACTTTACATGGCTCCAGGGATTAATAATGTAACAGGGATTGTTCCACTTCTGGTTTGAAGTGAATCTGAACTGGCTGTTCCACCCCCTCTCCTCCTCCTCTCTGACAGCTGTGGAGTTCCCCAGGAGGAAGAGTTTAATGGCTTGGGAGCTGCTCCAAATAGCATCTGCAAGAACCAGAGCCCGAGTAGCCCTGGAGACCAACGATGACTAGAGCTGGGATTTGGCCCTTTTCGAGACAAGCAGGAAGCCCAAGCCCCAACCATGGTAAGATAAGCTACCCCACAACCCACCTCTCTCCCTCCAAATATTAAAATCCCATGTTTAGAACTCCACCCACTTATGCTCATTAGCCCTGAGATGCCAGTGTGTGATGGCATGGACTTGGAGAAGGAGTGGAATTGTGCTTAAGCTAGTTAGCCATTTATACCTCCCAGGAAAGAATGCACCCATCACCCTTTCCAAGAGTTAGCACTTACTGACTGCCTCCCTTTGGCTTTCAGCAAAGGAGTGCTGCACATAATTAGAATGACTGACAGAATTTCTGGGTATTATCTTTTCTTACCAATAACCACATGGTTGCCTGCATTCTGGCATAACTCTGGAGCTTTGATTATACTGAAGGACTCTCTCTCTCTCTCTCTCTCTCTCTCTCTCTCTCTCTCTCTCTCTCTCTTCTCTACCTTTAAAACACTCTGTCTTGAGGTAGGCTTGGACTCCAGATAGAGTGGGTATGAGAAATGGAAGAAAGAAAGCCCCATGCTGCCATATGATTACATGTGTTCAATATTTGATCAAGATCTGCCTCCATCCCATATTATAAATTCAAAGAAGGGGGTGATCAGATCTCTCTTGTCCCCTGTCAGATGCCTAGTTCATACCACAAAGCTAGGCACATAAGGAGCATCAGTGAATATTGTATGAGTGAGTGAATGAATGAATTCATGAACAAATGAACACAGCTGTTCTGGGAGATAACCCACAGATGGCATCTGTGCACAACTGGCCTGCCATAGTTTAGCATGTCAGACCTGGGCCTGTGGACCCTTTGGCATCTGGTTGAGGCCCCTCTGCTGCTCCCCATGGCACCATGCCACACTAAACTTGTCTCAACAAGCAGTCACTGCTGAGTTGACATCTCTATCACCCTGGCCTCCCTTGTGACTAGAGGATGCAGGAAAGACTGGGAAATGTGGCAGCCAGAGCAAGTGATCGAACTCTCCCTCCTGGTCCCCACCCTCGATTTGCTGGCAGGAGTTGGTAAGTTGGCAGCATCTGCTGCTGTCTGGGACCAAGGCTGCTCATCTAGCACCTGGTGCCAGCTGAGCAGCAGAGCAGTCACTGAAGCATAGGAGAGTCCAGACTGGCAGGTGCCACCAACTGCCTATGACAGAGCAGAGTCTGACAGGACATGTCTGATAAAGGGATCACGTGGCCTTTATTCTTGCTCACTGCCAGGAGAGGTTATCTGAGGCCAGTTCAGAGAAGGCAAAAGAGGAAAAGTAAATTTCTCCCCTGAGTGCTTTTGGCTTCCCCTAGAACAAGTGCACTCACTGCCTTGGTGTGTAAACACAAGGAAACAGACCCCAAGACTAGGCCTGGACATGGGTAGTTTATTTGGGGAACAATTCTACAAGGGTGAAGGAACTGGTAGACTGAGCCAAGGAAGGGAGGAAGGTCAATTTACTGTGTGATGATGATGTGTAGATATTTACTGGCGATCAGGAATCCATCCTGTTGGGGATCCTCTGAGAAACCACGTGAAGTGCACTTAAGGAAATGAGAGGCTGCAACATTTGCCCTCATCTCCTATCCCCTATTGCTTGAAGAGTATCCCCTGGGCCATCAACTCTCTCACATTTCCTTGTTGTGCCTTTGTTGAGATAAGCAAGCTCCTTAGGTGCTAGAACAAGCTCTTAAGCAAAGAAGTTGAGAGATGAAGGCTCTTGGAGGGGAGGAGATGGAGTCTGCTACAGAGCTGTCCACTTGCTTGCCCTGAACTTAGGTGGGTCTAGAGACTTCAACAGGGTCTGCATGTTTTGCTTACAAATGTCCTAGAGCTAGAGGATATGAGTCTCAGGCCTCTTTCAATTAACAGTGGGGTCTTAGTCAACCTTGACTTCCCTACCCAGGAAAAAAAAAATAGATTCTGTGTATCCAATTTAGAGGGATTATTGTGGGAACCAAATTATAGCAGAGAATCAAATATAAATCATTTTTATATTAATATGAAATCCTGTTCCTCTAACTTGTCCAAAAAACTATATTGCTTACCTGTCAGTAGGTTACATATGGAGGGTTTCCAAAGATACAAGTTGTCACAGACAGTTTAAGAGACCGAAGGTAAAATCCAGTTTTAGATGGGAATGTGTCAATGAGTCAACCTGTAGTGGGTTCCAGATGTTCCTCTATATAAATTTGGCCT
The DNA here is from genome assembly GCF_021218885.2 of Marmota monax. Taxonomy (NCBI): domain Eukaryota; kingdom Metazoa; phylum Chordata; class Mammalia; order Rodentia; family Sciuridae; genus Marmota; species Marmota monax. The sequence continues at coordinate 3,357,773 of NW_026694092.1, forward strand.
CATGGAAAAGAAAATTGTCATTACTTCATTCAAAGAATTCTTCCCAAGCTTGGCTGGCCTACCCCAGCTTGAATTATTATTCTCCCCTTTGCTCAACAACATTCCCCACAAATGCCCCAATTCCTCAAGGTGATGCTAACAACTTCTCTGCCTGCTGGGTTCCCCAGATATTAGTAAAGGTGATTCTGGCTGCTGTAATTTATAAATTTCCACAGATCACTGGTTTATCACAATAAAAATTGTTTTGTGTTTGCATAGAAAGCTGGCATGGAAGAACCTAATTAAGTTGAATACCTCCATTCAAGGGTCCAAGAGCCTTGGCACCTTTCATCCTTCTACTTTGCTACCATATTCAATGTAAGACTCCAAAAGTGCCTTGATGGCTTTTATTTCCAACTAATTAGAGAGGAGGAAAGAACATGGAAGATCAATTGTCAGGTTTTCAACAGTTCAGGTCTGGAAGTACTGCACATTACCATTTCTACCCATGTTCCATTGGCTGGAGCTCAGTAAACATGGCCATATTTAACTGCAAGACAAGCTGGGCTTGACAGTACCTAGGAAGAAGAGAAAATGACTAGGATGATCAGATAGGAATCACTGACATAACCTTCATATTCATATGATCAAGGGCTATAATTTGGATCTTCAATGTCTTGCAAAGGCTCATATGCTAAAGGCTTCATTATCAGCCTTTGGTGCTATTGGGAGGTAGTGGAACATATAAGAGGTGGGGCCTAGTGGAAGGAAGTTAGGTCACTGGGGGAGTGTCCTTGAAGGGGCTATTGGGACACTGGCTCCATCCTATCTTTTTGCTTCCCGGCCACCACGAGGTAAGTAGATTTTCCCTACCACATACTCCCCCGACTCCATGATGCTCTCACTCCAGGTCCAAAGTGATGAGACCAAGAGACCATAGACTGAAACTTTTGAGACAATGGGCCAAAATAAACCTTTCTTCCTTCTACATTGATGACCTCAAGTGTTTTGTCACAGAAATGTAAAGCTGACTAACACATGTTTAGGAACCTTCCTTTCTGATGCTTTTCTCCACTCCCATGGAATCCTAAACATGTATCTCTTTCATTATTTCTCACCCTAGATTTAATCACTGTTTTAGTCAGCTTTTTTAACACATTGAGGAAGAGCTGGATCAGATGGGAGTTCAACAGACCAGGAGACGTTTGTTATGGTTTCAATGTTAAATGTCTCCCAAAAGATCCTGTGTGAGGCATTGTAAATAAGAGTCTCAATCAGTGCATTAATCCCATGATAGGGTGGTAACTGTAGGCAGGTAAGGTGTGGCTAGAAGAGGTGGATTGTTGGGGGCATGCCTTTGGGGTATATATTTTATCCTTGCTAAGTTGGGGTATCTCTCTCTCTCTCTCTCTCTCTCTCTCTCTCTCTCTCTCTCTCTCTCTCTCTCTTTCTCTGTCTCTCTCCTTTCTGGTGATATATCCTGACCTGCTTTCTTCCACCATACTCTTCCACCTGAGGAATGGAGTTGATCATCTATGGACTGAGACCTCTGAAACTATGAGCCCCCAAAGAAACTTTTCCTCCTCTATTGTTCTTGTCAGGTCTTTTGGTCACAGAGGTGAAAAAGTTGACCAAAGCAGCATTTTCAGGGAGCAAGTTGAGTCCAGGGGAGTCTGATAAATCAAGATAAGGACCATGCATAGACCATGGTTGAGGAAGCCAGCATTTTATCTCACTTACTGTTGCCTACATATCTTCCCACACACAACCCTGAAGTCCTTAACTTTCCCCACAAAGCCACACACTTTCATGACTTTATGTTTTGGCATATATGCCTGGAGTTTTTCCCAACTTCATTTATCTGATCAATCAAATGTCTACCTCAATGAATGCGTTACACCTTCTAATATTTGTGACCTTACAAATCCTCTCCCCTTAAATCTGGGTTTGGTCCTTTAACCAATAAATTACAATGGCAGTGACACTTGAGCAGCTCTAGGACTAACACTTATGAAAACTTGGCAGCTTTTGCATTTGTATTCTTGGGGGCCTGACTCACTGTTTCAGAAGTCTGGCAGCCATGTGTGAGAGAACACGTGAAACAACCATGAGAAGAGAGAGAGGCTCCAAGAATACTTGGAGAGAAAAGGTCAGCTGAATCCAGTCTCCAGTAAATCTGCCAGCTGAATTCAGCCACAAGAGTGATCACCAGCAAGGCCAGCAGAAGAACCACCCACCTGATCCCAGCCTCCATTTCAGAGTCATGGACTATTAATGTGTTGTTTAAAACCACTGAATTTTGGGGTGATTTGGTAGGCAGCAGTAGAAACCTGAAACAATGCCTGTCAAGTTTCATACCAGCCTCTGCCTCTCCTTAGGCATACCCTCCTTAGCATGGTTAGGAACCTTCCTTTCTGATGCTTTTCTCCACTCCCATGGAATCCTAAACATGTATCTCTTTCATCATTTCTCACCCTAGATTTTTATCACTGTTTTAGTCAGCTTTTTCACTGCTGTGACTAAAAGAACCTGCTAGAACAATTGTAAAGGAGAAAAAATTTATTTGGGACTCACAGTTTCAGAGGTCTCAGTCCATAGACAGCAGAATCCATTCCTCGGGGCTGGAGGTGAGGCAGGACATCATGGAGGAAGAGTGTGGTGGAGGGAAGCAGCTCACATGGTGATCAGACAGCAGAGAGAGACTCCACTCTCCAGGTACAAAATATAGACCCCAAAGGCATGTCCCCAGTGCCCACCTGATCCAGCCACACTCCATCTGCCTTCAGTTACCACTCAGTAAATCCCATTAGGGGATTAATTCACTGATTAGGTTAAGGCTTTCATAACCCAATCACTTCTCCAAACTTTCTTGCATTGTATCACACATGAGCTTTTGGGGGACACCTTACATCCAAACCATAGCAATCCCTTAAATTCTTGTTCCTCTGCCTTTAAGGGTTGTACACTTTGCAAATTTGGACAGAATCTTATTTCTTTCTGTGTTTTCTGAGCTGAATACCATGTCTGACACATAGTAGGCACTCAAAAATATTTCTTCAGTAATCAATCATCGTTTTTTTTTTTTTCAACTGGTTCACAAACTGGAATGTGGGATGTATCCAAGGGAGTAAGCCTAAGGGAAAAGAGCAGGCCTATGTGAGAGAATTGTGCTGGATACTTGGATTCACTTTTCTCAAACTCCAGTTGAACTTCCTTCTATACAGAGATGTTGGAAAGCTAAAAAACTGCATTTTAAAGACTCCATTAGAACAAGGGTTCTGCCAATTCCATACAGTAATGACAGATTAGAAGGTAGAAGAGAGTCAGAGGCTATCCTTCTAAGTCAGTTCAGGTGGTCAAGTAGGTCAAGGTCTTGGATTCCTGGAAGATACCATTGGCCTTGACCCAGTGATTGCTGAAAGACCTAGTGGTCAAGGGCAACAGAAGGCTCCAACCAGAGAAAACATGATTGAGAGTTATGATTACTTCATGTAACAAGGAGGTCTGTTCAGAAGATATCTCTGGGGGCATCCTGAGAACAGGGACCAAGTCCCTGACACCCCAAGGTTTCAAGTCAATATACGATTTAGAGGATCTGGGAGACATGAATGTAAGACCAGAGAGCTTGGGCAGGGAGAGTCTGCCTAGTAAGAGTGACTGAGAATAATCCAGGTTAAAATTCAAAAGATGGGGAATTGCATGTACTTACAGAGCAACTACCCAGTCAACCACTTTTACAACATGGTGTTGATAAGGCTGTAAGTGAGGCAATATTGGTTTGATAATGATGTGTATTTTCTAGAGACCATACAGTAGAATGGAATTTACTCTATTTCATGACAATAAAAGCCCCTGAGCCTTGTCTGCAAGGAACTCCTCTGTGTAAATGTTGAAAACAATGCAGTATAATAGTTTAGAGCGAAGACTTTGGCATCCAAAAGATCTGGGTTCAAGTCTCAACTCTACCACTTCCTGGTGTTTTAATTTAAAGTAAATTAGTTAATCTTACTGAGCCTCTATTTATTGAGAATGGAGATGCTAATATTATCTCCCTCATTAGGTTGCTGTAATGGTCGAATGCAATATTGACTTTTAAAACACATAGCCTAGCAAAAAGTAAGTGCTTGAAAATGATGGCCACTAACCCAGGGAATTGTGGGATATGATCAAGTCAGTCCCGAGCAATTCACTCATGTGAAATCTATTGTTAGCTTTGAAAATTTTTTGAATGATTAAAAAGAGATACTTTTAAAAATCAAGATTTTTTATAAACATATTTATATCCATAGTGCTATGTATAAAAAGGTGATATTTCCATGGCTGACAATGATAAAATATTTATTTTAATATTTATTTATTATGGTTTTCAATGTGCCAGATTCTCTCTAAAGCACTTTATATGCATTAAATTATGTAATCTTCTCAACAATCCTGTAAGGTAGATACTATTATTACCCTCATCTTACAGACAAAGAAGCTCAGGACTCAGAATGACTAAACAAGTTACCCAAGGTCACAGAGCTAGTTGGGTGCTGAGTTCCTTTTGAGCCCAGCTGTTTTGGCTAACTAGCAATTAACCATTACCATAAAATGCCTCTCATTTGTAGAATATTCTAGGAGAATTGCAAGATCAGAACTTATTTGTAAGCAGGAATTGTTCTGTTATTAAAGAACTTACAAGGGAGACTAGGAAAAGAAATATATTGCTCGTGCGAGTAAATATTTACATACACCAAAATATTTATGTTCATATATGTGAGTACTGCTTTCCACAGGGGGAGAGGGGAATGTGTAAATATTTACTCACTGGAAATAGCTGACAAGTAGTTAGGAAATACGAATATTTATACTGTACATTGCTTTTGTGCTGTCCAATTGTTTCATCTGGAGTCTATGCACTAATTCCCAAATTGGACAAGCAACACAAGAATCCTAAAATTGTAAATTCAGGGCTCCTTTTGGAGATACCTAACATGGACATGAGACCAGTTTACAAACAAAGCTAATCCCAATTTTCCTGAATCCTATTTTCTAAAATGGTATACTGCCTTTTAAGATGTCCTGATCTTTTCTTGGAGAAGTAATCCTTATGCCAAAAATGGAAAACCTTTATGCACTGAATCCCATGCTGTGGGTTCTCTGTTTTGAGGACTACTTCTGAACAAAGAGTTGGAAGTTGTTGGGAAGCACGTCAAATACTGAATTGGCTCAACAATGACCTAGATTGGTGACCCCCAGACACAGACAAAGATACAAATTTTTCAAAAGCAAAATGGTTTTTTTTTTGCATGCATACTGGGAATTTTGAAGGAAATTGTAGCAAATGGCATTCAAATAAAAATATAGACAGACCCAGTGTATTGGCTTTGAGTTGGCTATTTCATATGTCATTGTATTTAATCCCTAATGTGGCAGATAACCTTTGCATTAATTGGATTGTCTTTAGCTGCAAATAACTGAAAACCTCCATGTGATTTATGCGAACAAGAAAGGATTTATTTTTTCATGTAATAAGGAGATCTGGGGTGGGGATGTTCTGGGGTTGGCTAATTCAGTGGTTCACCTCCTCATCTAGGTCTCATGTTTCTTCCAATTTTCTCTGTGCATTCCTGGCAGATTGTCTTGTTCTTGACAAGATTGCCTTATGGTGGCGAGATGGCTGCTAGAGTTCTGAAATTCATTTGTAGGAAACACAGGTCTAACAGAAGAAGTGAGACTTTTATCCTAATACATCTCTCTTTATCATCTAAATCTTTCCCAGAGCTTTCCAAAGACTTCTCCTCTCATAGCATTAGAGAGAATTCAATCATATGCCCACATCTAACCAATCACTACCAAAAGGAATGGAACCACCATACTTACCTAAGAGGAATTATTAGTCCTCTACCTTGTGAGCCCAGGACTGGAGTCTGCTTCCTTAGAAGCATGTGGTCTCACTGAGCAAGGGAATTTCCTGAATGGCATTGGGATTTTGTAGGAAAGAATCCAGAGGATAAATAGTTACTGAGTAGGCAGACAACAGGGTCCACTCCATGCCATTTGAAAGATGGGGAAAACAAAGCTAAGAGAAGTTTTGACCATGTGTTTAATAAATGCCACAGCTGTAATTCAAACCCAGAGCCTTTTCTATTATACCTCCAACTGCTGCTGCTTTTATATTATTGGAGCAGCTGGGTGCATGGGCACAATTGATGTTTTCCACTGAGCTGCCTTCTCAATTTCCTGTCTAGACAATTGTGAAAAGGCTCTTTATAGAAATTAATACAGTCATAGGCATTACCCACCTGCCACTGGCTACAGGCCTTCTTCCTTCCTCTTCAAAATTCCTGTCAGAGGCCACATTTACCTTAGTTTGGAGACCTACACAGAAGAGTACCTCTGGGCTTGGACCTAGGCAGTGAGAGTAAAGAGCCAGGGAAGGAACTGTGGCTCCTTGGCCTGCATTGTTTTGGCTGCAGGTACCTGGCCCTACCCCACACTCTGTCTCTCCTGTGCTTAGATTCTGTCTGCCCAGTGTTCACATTCTCCAGCGACAGTTGATTATTGCCTGTTGTTCATGTACCTGTCCTTCTGGTACCTGGAAAACATTTACTCTTCTCTCCTGAAGATGATATCTCCAGTATCTTTTGGTTTCTGGAACCTTCCCTGACTCTTGACATAGACCAGGGTACTCAATCTTTCTCTCCACTTTGTTTCTAGAACATTACTCCCTTGTCACTCAGGACATTGTCTTATATCAAATTACCTTATATTAGTCTGTTTCCTTATTATTATTGTGAGTTTTCTGAGGGAAGAGTCTATATCTCTTCATCTTGGCTCAGCTGGTGCCAGCAAAGATAGAAATATCTTTAGCATGGCAGCAGCCATCTTCATTGCAAGATCTATATGCATGTATTTTTATGTACTTCTGTAATGAGATTTCTTCTAAGCTTTTGTTTATTAGCTAATGAAGGGAGAAGGACATTTGTTCATGTTTGTTTGTCTTGTTTATGCATTGCTTTGTTTACTTGTTTACTTAAATGTACTTTATTTTAATGCTAAAGCACTGGAAGGGTAGAGAGAAGAGAGACAAGGGGATGAGGAAGAGGCACCATGCCAGAGGCTGCTGGTGGCCTAGCTAAATACCCTAGAGTCTCCCCTTCTTTTTTATTAACATAAACTTCATTGTGTTCAGGATAACAACATGCCCAGCTAAAATCTCCATTTCCCAGCTAACTTGCAGCTAAAGATAGCCACAGTTCTGATGTTTGAGATGTAAATAGAAGTTACTATGTGGGGGCTTCCAGAAGAGTTTGTGTAGTTGACTCTGGGGTGCACCACCAGATCTTTTTCGGGAATGAAGAAATTGTCACTTCAGCCATTGGGAACACTGCTAATGTCTAATCCCTTGGCTGTTAGCACCCACATGGGTGGCCTCAGTTGAAGAAATCACCTTCTTTTTGGCTTTCAACTGCTTAACAGCATGAGAGATAAATAGCTGGCCTCTTCATCCTGGTTGGGTAACTGTGGGTAATTTTGTAGAGTAACTGTGGAGGGGTCATTTAGAAAGGCACATGAGAAAGAGTGGAGGCTTGAAATAAGATGCTAACTGGAGATGAAGAAGGGTAAATGGATTTGAGGTTTTGGATTTTGAGATTTAGCATCTGGAAGAAAGTAAGGACATTTACCAAGATGACACAAACTTAAGAGAAACACCCATGTGGTGAAGACAATCAAGATTTCTATTTTTATTTTATGTTAAGTTTGAGATGTCTAGTAGAAATCCAGAAGAGTCGGGTGCAAGTGGTGCATGTCTGTAATCCCAGTGACTCAAGAAGCTGAGGCAGGAGGATTGCAAGTTTGAGATGAACCTCAGCAATTTAGCAAGACCGTGTCTCAAAATAAAATATACAAATAGCTGAAGATGTGGCTCAGTAGTACAGCACCCTTGGGTTCAATCCTCACTAGAAAAAAAAAGTTCAAGAGGCATTAACTAATACTGTGGCCATGACAACATGTTACTTAGATCTTTCTCTGCAGGAAGAAAAACTGATTTATGAAACCAGCTTCTGCCCTTTACACAGAGGTCACATTCCCCACAGGCTGCTCCCAGTCCCTGACTGAGGACAATAGAAGTACTGAGGCAGGGTCACTCCTATAAGAAGTAGAGACTTCTCTGTCAGACAAATGGCTCAAGGACCCCCTAGCAGCCTGGCTGAATGTTTTCTGGAAATGTACTGCAGTCTGAGACCCTTCCTGCCCAAGTCTCCTTCCTTCCCCCTCTCCTATGACATCAGCCCTACACTGCTGTCTGGAGACTCGTCTTACCTACTCCAGCTTCTTACCTCTTTTACTTTATGGGTATTTCTCTCTAGAAGTCTCTGGCATGCCTAATCCAGTCTGCTTCTCAGAGGACCCAAATAAACACCACCAGACAGGTAGATATATGAACCTGGGGCTCAGGAGAAAGGTTTAGTCTGGAGATAGAATAGAGATGGTTCAGGCTTTAGGGTGATGAGACTTAATGAGATCACTTAAGGGGAGTTGGTACAAACAAAGAAGAAAAGACGATGTGGATTTAAACCTTGGAATCTTCATGGATATTGAGCAGAGGACAAAGAACAAAATTTTGGCCATGGAAACTGAGAAATGGAAATATTTTAACAAGCAAAGGGGCCAGGGTTAAATGTTTCTGAGAGAACCAGCAAAATGAGCATGGTGAGAATCCACTGGATTTGGTAACTTGGTAACATGGAAATCCAAGCAGGTGCCTTTATTAGTCTACTATTAAAAATATGGAGATCTTGTGTTATTATTTTCACTTTCTCAACAAAGAGTGAGATGAGTAACGAGTGGAGGAAATGCAGGTTTGATGAAAGAGAAAAAAATGTTAAATAGTTTTGTCAGGCAACAAATAGCAAGTTTCCTAGAAGAGACTGCCATATGTTTATTGCCTTTTTGAGGTTTGTGGTCATAGGCTTTAAGTGAGATCATTCAGTTCATTTGGGTAAAGACAGACATTTAAAAAGTTGATTTCCTAATAAGAGTATGTGAGGCAGAAAAAAGTTGAACTGTCCAGAACCCAAGGGATAAAGAGCCACCCAAATTTCTTTTCCCATCTCTCTTTATCAAACATCTCAACAGGGCTTTGGTACCCTAGGAGCTCAAGATTGGTTCTGCCGAGAAAGAACTGCTATGTGGTGGGAATTTGGGGTATGACCAGGCCCTCAGGGGAACTATGTCCTTTTGGATGTCCCTGGAGCAGGTTCATGATGAAGCACCCCCCCCCCAACTTCCCTAAGTGGTTTGCCAATGGGTGGACTTCCATCAAGATGCCAAAGTCACAAAACTTATGTGAACTTGTTTCCATATAGTCAAGGCTTTTTCTGGACAATTCCAGAAACATCTGGAGGAAACTTTGCGATCTGTAGCCTTGTTAGTAAAAATTGTGCGTTGTTGTATATGCCAACTTGACTGGGTCATGGTACCCAGATATTTTGCCAAACATTATTCTGGCTGTTTTTGGATGAGATTTTCATTTGAATTGGTGGGCTCAGTAAAGCAGACGGCCCTCATCCAATCAGTGAAAGGCCTGAATGAAGAAAACACTCACCTCCACCAAGCAAAAGAAAATTTTGCCAGAACATCATCTCTTCCATGGGTCTTCAGCCTGCCAACCTATTGATTCTGGTCCTCTGGGGAAGCCTAAGTAATTTAGGTATAAATTCTAGTGAGACCTCATTTGCCTGGGGATGCCTAAGTACTAAAGCTACACTTTTTATCTCTAGAAACCAAAAGATTGTCACATAAAAGGAACATAATGAGTGTTTATTAGATAGAAGAGTGGATAGATGGATGAGAGAACACAATAGAAGGGAGGAAGGAAATAAGGGAGGGAGGGAGAGAGGAAGGAAGGAAGGAAGGAGGGAAGGAAGGAAGGAACAAACGAATGAACAGACTAAAGAATGAAGAAAGGGGGCTGGGGTTGTGGCTCAGTGGTAGAGTGCTCACCTAGCATGTACAAGGCCCTGGGTTCCATCCTCAGTGCCACATAAAAATAAATACATAAAATAAAAGTATTGTGTCCAACTACAGCCTTTCCCTTTAAAAAAAGAGTGAATCAAGGAAAGAAGGGTGGGTGGACAGGTGGATGGATGGATGAATAAGTGAATAAATAATTGGATGATACTGTGGTAGAGCTTAAATTCAGGAATTCAGAATGTGTTCCATTCTTAATTCTGCCACTTATTAGTTTTATGACTTTGACTATTTCTTTACAGTTGGAATTCGAGTCATAATCAATAACAATATTTGACCTACCAACTTCATAGGAATCTTGTTGCAATCAGGTTCTTCAGAATGAGATGTCCCCAGAATCTAATGCCATATTAAATTGCCTTCACAAGTGTACTGTACTCAGATCAAAGATCTGAAAGTACCCCAATGCTCTGCAGCACTGAGACCTTGTTTGTAGTACATGTTGTATGCTCTTGAGAGCCAATGGTGCTTTAGAACTATGAAGCGCTCTGTATCTCCAAACCACTTTTATTATCATCATCATTTTTCTCAATCTCCAAGCCCAGGCTTTGGTTTTTTTTTTATTTAGGAAAAGTTCGGGACTTACCTTGCTGCCTGTCTTCCTGATAAAGAAACCATATACATATATATATATATCTTTTTTTTTTTTTTACCACATATGCAGTCCATTTGACTTCACTTTCTTTGAGAAGGAGAATCTATTGGCTTATAGATCTCATACATACAAGGTTTTGCCTATTCGTAGGAGTTCAAATTTAGAACCTGTCACATTTTTCCCATCTTACTTTGCTTTCCTTGACATTAGCTTCTTTATCAGGTAGTCTTTCACCACATGGAAGGGTGGTGTGCTGGCCTTCTATGGCTGAAAGAGGTGAGTCTAATTCTATTTCTGATTCAGCATCCTTTTCTTCTGAAGACATTCCTCCTCACTGTAACAGACAAGTTTGTATTCAGCCATCCCTGTATTCTTGCTCCATTTCCTGATAGAGACCGAGACCAGTTGCTAGTCTGTTTTGTGTTGGCTATAACAACATATCCGACAGTGTGTAATGTATAAAGAACAGAAGTTTGTTTGTCTCATGATTCTGATGGCTGGAAAGTCCAAACAACATGGCATTGATATTTGGTGAGGGTCTCTCTTGGCTCCGTCACAGCGTGGCAAAGAAGTAAAAAGGAAAATGGCTGCATGCAGAAGGGGCACATGTGAGCAAGCAACCAATAGATCAAGAAAGGGCTGGCTTTATTCTTTTATAACAATTCAATTTTGAGGGAATTAACCCAGTCTTTTGAGAACTACATTGATTCCTTCCAGTGGTGAAGCTCTATGCCTAATTATCCCTTAAAGAACCCATAACCTTAGTACTATCACACAGGGAACCCAGCTTCTAGAACAAGAACCTTTGAGAGACACACTCATACAAGCATAGAGCAGAACTGATAGAATATCTTTCACCAAACTGCTCTAGGATGAGGAATATAACGAACTTGCTAGGACCTCAGATTGATTGGTTGGAGAGGCTCTATGATAAAAATTCATGATGGTGGAATTCTTGGCTTTTGGGTGCGGGGAGGAAATAGATACTCCTAGGATGTCATAGCAATACACTGAGGATATTGGGCTCCATTTTCAGAATTCAGCTGTGGTTATGTGTCAAGAAAATTCAGTCTGAGAGGCTCTCTGAGGCCACCCTGAAAGGGAGAAGACCTAAACAGTCATTGAGATGGGCTAATCATGTCTGATTTAATCAAAATGGAAAGCAGCCCCACTCCAAAGGAAAATAATTATGTCTGGATATTTACGTAACTGTCAACTGCTTTTCTTTTGTCCAGAAAAAAATGGGATTTGGCTTCTTATAATATCAATTTCTCTAGACTATGAGTATGCAGACATCTTAGAAAAGGCGGGTCATGTCTTCACACAACATTGAGCCAGTAGCAAAGCTTAATAAATAGTGTCCTTCATCATTTGACAATGTGACTCTCAGTCATTGATCTTGTTCTAGTAAAACAAGAAGTATGAGGGCATCAGAAATGGCTCTCCACAGGCCAGGATCTCACAGGCTTCCCAAATTGGAGCTTTCTGCTTTGCTTCAGTGGAACATTGTGTTCAGATTTTCACTCAGGGTCAAGAGTGAGGTATGGCATTGGCAAATAACTCCCTGACCCAGAAAGTCGGTGTGGACTTGAACAACAAGCAGGAAGCCAGGATGCCATCCCAGTTCCTGTTCTGAGTGCTTCTGTCCTGGCCCCCCAAAACTAGAACACCATCAGCTGAGACCGCCATTTTGGCTCTCTGTATTGGCAAAGAACTCCAACACATTTTTCTACTTAGAATAAGAATGTTAGTGCTGGAAGAAATCTTAAAGAGCCATCTAGTTCAATGTTTTCCAACACAAACTCAACTAAGGCAGGGAAAGCTCCCTAAATTCTTCACCATGGATCAATTAAAATTATATAGATATAATATATACTTATTGAATTCTTCAATAAACAATGGAAACCCATTTAAACTTTCTTATTCATTTCTTTTATCACTAAAATAAAACATTAGTTCACATTGAGGATATCTTATTTAAAGATGAATTTTATAGATTTTAAGAAGTGAAGGCTTTCAGTGGTTTCAAAAAAAATGTATTCTGAATATGTGTCCTGGATCAATGCCCAAATTAATAACAGAAGACCCTGATTCTATTTTCATCCTTTTTGTTTCCTATAGGAAGAGAAGGAACTGAGGCCTCAGACAACAGAGTTGAAACCAAAACTTGGCTCTCTGCACACTAGTTCAGTGACCTTTCTACTATCCTGGACTAGTTCACAATGAAAATCAATGGATAATCAATCAATATACAAATAGATTTGGTGTCAGTAAGGCTCAGTGCTCCACCTAAGCAGAGAACGATTTGTATTTCCCACCTGGCAGAATTCACAGTACACATTTCAGTTTATTAACTACTCTGGTGTTCAATTTCTATTACCAGTATAGAATACTAGTTAGGATATATTTCAGTACAACAGAAAAATCTGCCTAATGTTGACTTATTCCATGAATATGCCAATTGTTTACTTAACAAGTGGTAGTTTAACAGAGCCATCAAGACCCTCCAATTGCACAATTCTCAGCCTTATGCCTTTATCCTCAGATTTACTGTATCATGGTCTCAAGATGGCTCCTACAGCCACAGATGTCATCAACACATATCAGCACCAAAGCAGAAAGCAAGGAAGGGGTTAAAGGCCTTGTTTTTCTGTGAGCCTGTTTATCCTGGAGCTAATATTTCCCAGTATCCCTCCATCACTATCTGCTTATATCTCATTGCTCAGAACTGGGTCACAAGGTACCAATCAATTGTGAAAGAAAACAGAATTATTCTAGTTGCCTTGGTCTAATCATGATTTATCCCTGGAGCCTGGACACGTTGACACTGAACAAACTAAGGTTCTGTTAGCAAGGAATAAAGGGGAGCAGCCTTTGTCTAAATGACCCTCTCCACCCCACACCCTGACACGTGAAAATGAGGATGCTTTTCACTGGAAGAAATAGCCTTGGGCTGGTGCCCTCTTTCCTTTCAACTCTGTGAAGCTGTGAATAATTTGTGTTGAAAAATATAGAGAGACCCAGTCACCTAGCACATCCTGAGCCCATAGCAGTCCATCCAATGAGTCACTGTAAGCCCCTCTTCCAGGTCTGTCAACCCAAACTCAGTGCTGCTCAAGGTCAGGGGCAGCCCTCTCTCACTTCTGGAACCTTCCCTGTGCTCTTCTCTCATGGCTCTGCACCTTTAGGAAAAAGGTCCAAGGGATGGCTAACCCTCTAACCTGTTTCTCTGCTGGTTCCTCCCCAACCCCCAGGAATTCCCTGAACTGCAAGCTAGGTGCTGAAAGAATCCAGGTATCAAGGATGCTAATGTGAGCAAGAGTCTGGTATAAATGCTCACTTCAATGTATGAAAGAGACTCTTTTAAAAACCCAAAGAACTATTTCTCTTAAATTGACATTTTAGATACTGTAATATGGAGAAGAGACTGTTTAGTGACTGTCCTGTAGCCTCCAGATCACTCCATCAGAGTGTATGCTTGTCCTGCCCAAGTGGACAACCACTGACCCCAGATAATCTCTGCACCCACCTCTCTCTCCCAGGCTGCTTTTATCTGGCAGCCCTGGGCTCCAGTTATCTCCCAGGCAATGCCAGTCTGCTCCAAAGCTGCTACACCTAGCAGCCCACTCCAGACAAATGTGCAGCTCTTTGTGAATGTTGAAAAGTCTCAACCCACAACCTCGAACAAGTTCATCCAGTCTCCAGTCCTCCAGGGTGGGGAGCCTTGTCTTTCACAGATGCCTCTCAGTGTGCACCGATGTGTCAAAGGCTCTGTCTTCTACAAGCACACACCTTAGGCAACTCTGAGGGTTGTCACCAAGTTTCCTGTTCTTTGGAGTTTATGTCTCTGAGGTTGTGCGGTTGTGCAACCCATGAGCGTATCGATGCCATTCTGAGACTCTGCTGTGAAGCTGCTTTCTCTGAAGATGCTTCTGTTTCCCCCTCCAGACTGAAGCCCCAGAGCCCAGGGCCAGCAGTTTATTTGTGCCTGGCCCACCACCTGCCATTCAGAGGGCCCTCAGGACCTGCTCCATCAATGCCAAATGAACACAGAGACCAAGGAGAATAAAGCTCTCCCCTGGTCAAAGGCAGGGCTGAAACAGACAGGCAGGCAGTGACAGCCTCTGCTTTGTGGCAGAAAACCCACCACGATGTCCTGTGGTCATGAGTTATACCACGCTCTCAGGCGCACACTCTGAGTCCCGCGGCTGCCTTCGTATTGATGCTGTCCTTGTGGCCAGGGCCATTTCCTGTGTTCGATTGAGATCTATCAATAGAACACACTCTGAGAGTTTCACTTTGTGCTTCCTTCTGCCTCTGTTCCAATGACATGAGTGTTCTTATTACAGCCACACACTCAGGCCCCTGTCTCCTGCTGTCTCTGTCAGATTCACTCAGGGCTACAGGAACCCACTAGGAGTGAGGGTCTTTGCCAAAAAGCAGAGATGATAATTGTCTCCTCTCTTTCCCTGCCCTGGCTTCAGATCAGGGGAGTTGGATTCTCCTCCCCCACTTTTGGTCTCTCCACTTCTGTATCTTTTTTTTTCCTTATTCTTCTGTCAGGCTTTCTCTCTCATTGAAACCCACTTATCCCCTATGACACGCTTTGAGGAACCAAGGACAGGAAAATGCTGTCAACTATAATCAGGAATAAGCTGGCTGTGTGTCCCCCAGGTCTCTAGAAGATGCTGTGGGATGTTGGTGTTTGTCTGTGTGTTGGGAGAGGTGCCATCTGTGTGTGGGGGAGAGAGCATGAACAGGGACCCTGCCAAATTCAATGCACGGAGGGGAGGGTGTGCAGCATGCCATCCAGAACCTAATGGCTCCTATTTCCAGGCTGCCCGATGAGCCCAGAGCTCCGGAACAGTGGCTGCTAGGGCTGGCTGTGTGCTTTCATGGTAAAGCATTAGCTTTTTTCCCCTTGAGTGCCTGCCATTTGAAACCACCATGGTGCAGAGGGCACACACATGTGGGCATTTCTAGTATGCAGGAGCCTGTAGCATAGAAGCTTCCAAAACCAACCTGTGCTGGCTCACACCAGATTGAGCCTGGGGAGCTGTGAAGGAGCCAAGGGTACAGTCAAAGGAGGCAACTGATAGCCAACACAAGCTTCCTCATGCCTCAGTTTCCCCAGCTCTCAAAAAGGAACCATAACTTCTATTCACCTTATGTGTGTTCTGTAAGGATATCATGAGCTAGTTAATCATTGAGTGCTTGACACTATTTCAAATGCTTTATTTTTATTAGTTTATTCAATAGTCACAGACAACCCACAAGGCATACACCATTGTTGTTCCAGTTTTCCACATAAGAAACAGAGGTACAAAGACATTAAAGAACTTGCCCGAGGCCACACAGCTGGTGAATAGCAGAGGTGGGATCTGAACTCAGTGCTCATAACAATCAAACTGCACCATTTTGGATGTGTAAATACAAGTGTTTGAAAGTCAAAAGTATCATACAAATGTACTCTTACAAAAGAGGTCAGATGGATACACTGCTCTACAGAGATTGTGGGCTCACTGCCAGTCTCCTGGGCAATTTAGGTGGGCAGAGGTAACAACCTTCAGCATATGGCAGACAGAAAATTGATGCCTGTTTTGCTTTGATTATGTCATGTCCTCACAAAAACTCATGTTGATGCTTGGTCCCCAGTGTAGCACTGGTGGGTGGTGGGACCTTCAGGAGGGATGGATATCTTTCTCATAAAATTTGGGTTACTTCTCACAAAAGCAGGTTGTTATAAAGTCAGTCAGCTCCTTCGTCCCCTCTTTCTCTTACATGTGTGCTCCTTCCACACATGTCCACTCCCCCTTTCTGATTCTCTACCATGATGACAGAGCACAAGGTGCTCACTAGAAGCCATAAAAAACTCTTTCTTTTATAAATTATCCAGCTTCAGGCATTTTGTTATAGTAACAGAAAAGACTAAAACAGGGCATGAATAGTCCAACTTGCAACACTCTTGTATATTCTACAGCATCTCTCACAGGGTCCAGTGGGACTGAGCCCCAATTCCCTACAGCAGTAATCTGCTCACTGAACATTCTTTAGCATGCATTGGGTGAGATATGTGCATTTGAGAGCCAGAAGGGAACTCAGAGATCATGCAGCTATACTCCATGACAAAATGGAAACCCACTGCATTCAAGAGATTTGTGAAAGTTGCACCATTCGGTTAAAGCAGACTTGGATTAGATCTCAGGGTTCCTGAACTCAATTCCTTTTTTGCTGCCCCTGTCTGTTGGATGATAAATAGACTAGAACCAAGTCTTCAAGAAAGGAATAAGATCATCATGCTTCTGCTAGAATTCTGAGATGCACATCTAGGGATGGATCCCATTTCATCCTATGGCACCAGTCATGGAACTCAGGAGTCTTATCTCCCCTTGAGCAGTATGGACTCTGGACATGATCAAACCCAGAGTTGGCTCTTGGGCCAGCATTCATTTGCTATGTAACCTCGAATAAATTTTCAACCTGCTGAATTTCCATAGGAGAGGATAATAGAGCCATCTACATGAGATGGCTATGGGAATCAAATGAGCCATTAAAAAGAAAATCCATGGTAGAGGCTCAATAAATAGCAGGATGGCTGTTTTGTCTTGTGATGTCATGAGAGTAAGGGTTCTATTTCCTTTGAGCAATCATACGACCAAAAGAGAAGACTAAGAAAGAGAATGAACGGGAAAATTGTCACATGCTGTAAATAACCCACCTGATGGGTTCAATTAAAGTAAGAATTATGTGGCGCATCATGGCACAAACACAGGTGCCATCTCTCATGCTGAGGTAGACCTCAGGGGGACTCCTTTCTCAGGGCAGGAAATGGAGCCACAGGGTATGCAAATGGTTTTCACAAGGTCACAAAGTCACAAGGCCCGGCGACTGGTTAGTGATGAAGTTAAGACACAAAACTGAGCCTTTCCCATCTAAATCTGTGTCCTTTCCACCATGCTGATGAAGGAGATGCAAAGTAGGAAACTGCTAAAGACAATCTAATACAATCTTAGGGACAATTATAGGGTCTAAAGCAGGTGTCTAAAGCCTGTGGAAGCAAGAGACATAGGTGAGATGAGTTACCTGGGGACAAGGACTTCAGTGCATCACAAAGGGCAGATCCAAGGAGATAGGTGGGTTACCAAATCAGAGAGAGAAGAAAGTTAGGTAGAGAGTATGTGTGTGGAAAGAAAGAGAGAGAATATAAATCTGTTTCACTAGCTGAATTTCACAGGGAAGAAACTTTGAGAGTGATCTCAGTGTGCAGGATGTTAATTAAGAAAAACTCTGGGATCAACATCTGAGGAAAGGAGGGGAAGGACGCAGGCTGAATTGACTGGCTGTTGGACTTTAAAGAAGGCTTTAATGGACTTGGCCAACCCCACAGGAACTGTGGAGCTAGAATAGTCTTTCAGAGATGGGTAGAAATGGTCAAGCATTCATAAGCCTGTAGAAATCACTCCCTGAATATGGGCAGCCCCAGGAAGGAGCAAAACACTCTCTTCTAAGACCAGTATGATACTTCCTGCAACTGTGCAGCAGGTACTTTCTTGATGGCAGATCTGAGTGGTTTACCAGTGAGTCTATCCAAATACATGTGTTAGCATGTTTTTATGTGAGTGTGAGTGTGCAGTGTGCATGTGTGAGATCTCTGCCCTTCTGACTGGAATTGGGCTCCTGAACCGGATGCCCATGCAAGCCATTGGCTCACCAACTTTACTGCCTTTGCCACTGTGGGAAGGTTTTGTACAGCAAAACAGCTGTGAGCACCAATTTCTGCCCCTGAGGAATCTCCAAGTGAAGGCCCAGAGCCAACTACAGGCATCTGGCAGGGCAGCACCTGAGTTGCATACTGAGAGCAAATTATACACAGAGGTCAATGTAGATGCAGGGGCATGGGAAGAGAGTGGCTCAGGGACCATGAAGTTAGGAGAGAGGAGACAGCAAGAGGCACAGATAAACATGTACACACACAGAGAGAGAGAGAGAGAGAGAGAGAGAGAGAGAGAGAGAGAGAAACATGGAAAGGGACAAATTCATGCAGAAAGAGGAAGCAAAACCGCATGTTTGTGACAGGATCAAAAAGAAACAAAGGAGTAATATTCCATTGTGTATAGTTGCCACATTTTTTTATCCATTCATTCACTGAAAGACATCTAGGTTGGCTCCACAGTTTAGCTTGCAGGGAAGTGGATGGCATTAGAGCAGATTATGCTAAGTGAAGTTAGCCAATCCCAAAAAAAACAAATGCCAAATGTCTTCTCTGATATAAGTGGGGTGACTCAAAATGGGATAGGGAGGAAGAGCAAGGGAGGAAGATTACCTCTAGATAGGGAATAGGGATGGGAGGGAAAGGGAGGGAGAGGGGAATAGCAAGGATGGTGAAAGGAGACCTTCACCATTATACAAAATACATGTATGAAGATGTGAATTTGGTGTCAACATACCTTATATACAAACAGAGATATAATAAATTATTGTATAATGGTGTATTAAGAATTGTAATGCAAAATTAATTAATTAATTAATTTTTAAAAAGAAACAAAGGAGCCAGGTGCAGTGGTGAATGCCTATAATCCCAGTGACTTGGGAGGCTGAAACAGGAGGATAGCAAGTTCAAAGCCAGCCTCAGCAACTTAGTGAGGCCTTAAGTAACTCAGTGAGACCCTGTCTCTAGATAAAACATAAGAAGGGCTGGGGATGTGGCTCAGTGGTTAAGAGACCCTGGGTTCAATACCCAGTACAAAAAAAAGGGGGGGACGCATGTGCAGAACAAATACTGACAAACATAGAGATGGATAATCAAAGAGACAAAAACAGGCAGAGAGAGACAGAAGCAGAAAAAGATAGAGTGATACACATGAAGAACAAACAGAGAAACACGGAGTGAGCAAACACAGAGACCTGAGAGAGAGAGAAAGATCTTGAAGAAGACAAAAGACAAGAAAAGAGATTAAAGGGAGAGACCAGGCTTGGAAGAGACGACAGTCGGGGAGTTCAGTGATGCTGAAGAAGATATGAGGATCCTTCAGAAGCTCTTGTTCAAGTCCAAACATTTCCCACAGATCCTTTCCTATGCATAGTCTCATGGTCAGCCTCTCCAGCCCTGAGCCTTCCCAGGATGCTCACATGTCATGGAAACCACTCACATAACAGCTGACTGAGCTGCAGGGAGTCTCAAAGTCAATGAGACCTGGAGTTAGCCTGACAAGTGCAGGGACAGAGTTGAACTGGGGAGCCCTCCCTCCCAGTGGTTCCTGGTCAGGAAAGGCAACCATTGCTCCAGTCAAGTGACTAGCAGGGGGAACGGCCACAGAACTGGGAAAAGAGGCAGAGAAAGAACATCAGAAGGCCAAAACCAGACAAGAGCCATGGAGAGATGCTAAGAACCCAGATCAGGAGAAGCTCAAGAAGAGGCCATGGAGGGAGGTGAGCAGAAAACTCACACTTAGAAAATCGCCACCTATAAATGTAGGTGTTATGGTGACATTCTGGGGGGATTGCCTGAAGCCCGTAAAGAATCAAAAGAGAAAATTCTGGTGTTCTGTGCAACCAGGCTGAACTGGACCAAGACAGGCCCAGTGATTGGAAATGAATCCAGGGGCACAAGATCCCCAGGATATCCTTGCCTTCTTCCTGGGAGATGCTTCCTGGGAGTGAGGGGCTCTGGGTAGCCTCAGCCCACCTGAGAGAGGAGTTAAAGATGGCAACCTGCTGCTTTGTATTAGAGGGCCAACAGTGCCCTGGGGATTGTCAGGAGCAAAGCAGGAGAGGGGAGGTTCCTCAATCCACAAGGACTGAAGTCAGATCCATCTACAGGCACACTCAGACCCTGTTTCCATAGTATATATTTAATTATTTCTCTCTCTTTTGCCAGGATATTTCTTCTTTGTCCAATTTAATGCTCCTATTTCATCATTGATGAACACCTCTGCTCAGATATGAATGTAAATGCAAGATGCACTCCTGAGATGCTACATATAACATTGTATTTTGAATGCCACAAGGACAATCAATACTTAACAGAACTGAGTGGTGAATTCCTTAAAGCACAGAACTCCCTTCGAATTTATCTTTTGTTTTAAGCTGGATTTTGAAATGCTACTTTGTTTACTAAAATTGAGACATACCCATATGTCTTCAAAACCAGTGGTTCTCAAATGTTAATGTGCATATAATTCATTTAGGAATCTTGTTAAAACACAGGTGCACATTTGGGAGTTCTGGAATAGGCCTGGGATTTTGGATTCCTAACTAGTTCCTGAATGATGCTAATCATACTAGTCCACAGACCACACTTTAAGTAGCAAAGGCCTAACCTACTACAGTTAATTGTGACATGTGGCCTGAGAGTACCAGGGTTCATTCCCAAATACCTCTCTTCTTATCTTGTTTACAAATACAGGGATCCTCCAAGGGATAGAGTGTACAGTGTCATAGAAGAACATGATTGATTGGTATTTGTTTCAAGGAGGCAGTATGGTATACAGGGCAGAAAAAAGACTTGATCTCTAATTCCTCCTCTACTATGTACAAACTACTTGGCTTTGTTTAAACTTGCTTAACTTTCTGCCTCCCAGATGTCTCATTCACAAAGTGGGGGTATTAGATATTGCTAAGTTGTGGAGAGAATTCAAGGTAAAGAAAGACAAAGCAGGGTCTCTGGCTTAGTCCAGGAGCCTTTCTTGACCCCTCCTATTCTCAGTTTCTTCTAAACACCTGGTTCTTTTGATCTGAATCACTTCTTTGACAATTAATTCCATTCTGAGTGCCATGTGGTACATTTAAAAGACTCTGGTATCCATGTAAATTTTTATTTCTCCTGGAATTCTCCTCATCTATATTATGCTTGTCTTCAAGTTATTAAATATATCATTTTGAATTTAAGTGTCACTAAGTTCAATTGACAAATGGATGGATGAATGGATGGATGGATGGATGGATGGATGGATGAATAATAGTTGTATGGACAGATGAAGCAAGACATACAACTATGCTAATATTTGCTCCTTCTACTCTGTGAGGCATGCAGCTTGCTGGGTGAGGTACCCTCTCCCTCAACCTTGCTGAAGCCATCAGTCCTCCCCAAATTGAAGAGAAAGACATGGGAAAGCTGCTAATAAGCAGCCAATTGGTGGGGGCAGTGTATGGTTGTAGAGAGTTCTCAACCAAGGGTGAGCATTCTATTCAGTTATTTTACAATATCATACACCAAAATCCAGTTCTTTCATCTTGATGGAAATAAGATGATCCCAGTTTTCCCCATTTCCTATGTGAAACAAGAACTGGGGTTGTTCAGACCACCTCATGGCAAGTTCAAATTGTGGGGCTGCCATTGCCCAGAAGAGGCTGGGATCAACATTGCCTGTTTGAAAAGGAGAGCTACTAGCTAAACTTATTATTAACTGCTGAGAAAAAGACCCATCAGGAGAATCATGAGATTGCTCTTTAACCCTATGACCATGTCTTTCATGGAGTGATTACTACTAATAAGGACATGTATTTTGTTGGTAAAGGTTAGGAGCCAAGCTCACCATGAAATCTGTCCTTATCAGGGACACCTATCAACTCCTTCTGGCAGCAAAGAGATGCCATTCATATCTTGGTTCAATGAGTAGCTAACTGCACCCACCAAGGAGAACTAATTGATTTCAAGATCCTTAGATGCATGATTCTCTTATTTACTCAAAATACAAATGTGTCCTTGGAATGAGGATTCAGAATACTTACTAACTTGCCAACTTCACCTTCTACTTGTAGCTTTTGCTTTCATTACTCTTTATCACATTGCATTTACTCTCTTCAATTTTGTGAAATTTTCCTGACTTTAGTGGAGTCCAGACAAAAGACCCAGGAGAATAGTTGGTCCCTGGGGGTCCCATCCCATCCCTGTGACTTCATCTTTAGCTAATTTAAGCTAGTTCCTTTCCTACTTCTCCCCAAGGAGGAATCTTCAACTTCCCCATCTCTCAGATGAGAGAGTGGGGTAGACCAGATGATAGCTTGGCTTCCTTCCAGTTTTCTGAGTCCATCCATCAAGAAGCTTCTGTTTTTAATTCAAACACCCAGCAAGTTTAATCTCCTCCATATCTTAGGCTTACAGCATGAGAAAGACATCCATGGGTAGGAGCTGATGGGAAATTTGAGAGAGAAGGATGAAGCCACTGGGTTAAGGAGTCGTGGCACATATAAATCAAAATGGCTGATCTCCAGGGCCACCAGACTCCTTAGTGCTATAAATAAGGAAAACAGAAACAACTAATGTGACCCTACCTTTTTTTTTCCTTATGTAGAAGAAATGACTGGACAACAGTTGCTAAATAAATAAAATAAACATTTAAACTACAAGATGTGTAGTTGCTGTGTTTAAAGAAAGCCTGAGTTAGCGTTTCATTCTCAGTTACCATCTGTGGTAGACTGTAATGTATGGCCCATCCCCTGAGGAAGCATACCTCATGGTATTTACTTCATTATGGAGTCCCCTCTCGCATTGACTTTAGGATCAGTCCTGTGACTGGCTTTAACCAGTGGGACACTAGCAACAAAGCAAGAAGAAGCTCCAGGATTGTTTGCACATTGGTGTTTGTCCTCTTGTAAGTGCACTCTGGCAGCACCTCCCTCTCAGAAAATAGGTGCCATACTGGGAGAAGCCCAAGCCACATGGAGGAACACTGAAGCTCTCCACCACAGCCTCTGCTGAACCCCAGCTAAAAGTCAGAGCCAACTTGCCAGCATGTGAATCAGCCATCTTGGAAAGAGATCCTTCACCCCACATCCCACCCCCATGGAGCCACCTCAGAGAATGCGCATGGAGCACAGACAAGCCTTCTGTATCAACCTCTGCTGAAATTGCAGGAACATAAGCAAAAATGTGATTGCTGTTGTTTTAAGCCACAAATGTTTAGGGTGGTTGGTTATGCAGCAGTAGACAACTAAGACACCTCATTCACACTCAGAGGACTCTGGTCCTACTCCCTGGCTTTAACAATATTCCTAATGGTGCTTCTTCTGGGGGTTCACTTGAGTGACTTCAGTCCTACTGTGGGAAAGAACCAATAACCAGCTTTTAAATTCCACTTTTGTGGTAACAATGGCCGGTTTGGTTCTCTGTGCATCTTTGTGAATATAAGTTTATTTTCTTCCCTAAGACAAATCTTTTTGCATAGACAAATAAGAACTGGTGAGCTAGAAAGAGCTGATTTAAGGAAAGGTTCCATAGTTTGCTTGCTTATCAGGTGCATATGGGGTTTGAATGCATCAAGGTCCCAAACCTAAAGGTTAATGTTTTGACACTGAAAATCCATCAGTCAGAGGGTGAGGACGAGGGGACAGTTTGCATTAATTATTAGTCTGACTCTTAATTTGAATCAATGAAAATGCCAGAATGACAGAGATGTTTGGACTGAATAATAATTAGCAAGACTGACATGGGCCTGAACAAAGAGGCATCGAGAGGAGGAAGACAGTGTCTGTTAGCAGGAAACAGGCTGAAGAGGCAGGGCTGGGGCTCCATAGGAAGAAAAGGCAAGAATTTGGGCCAGAGATCCTTCACCTGGACTGGAGTCATTAGGGCCAACTGAGAGGAGAAGGGGAGTCCCTGGGCCAAGCAGGGAAGAGCTGAGCTGCCACTCTGCAGTTTGGGCCTTGGAAGGGGGGCAATTTCTGGAGTATCCTAACACTACTGAACTTATGAATTTGACAACAGTTGTTCTTTGAGAAATGGACCAAGTCGTGGAGATTTTTAAGGATCAAGACAAGGTTTCAGGGCTGGGGTTGTAGCTCAGTGATAAGAGCTTGCCTAGCAAGTGTGAGGCCCTGGGTTCAATTCTCAACACCTTATTTGAAAATTCCATAACATAAAGGTCCATCAACAACTAAAATTAAAAAAAAAATTAAAAAGACAGGGTCTCATTTTGAGACCAAGGATGCCCCCTGGATCTTACTTATATATATCAGCTGTCTCAATGAGCCAGCCTGGTTTTCAGATGGATGAAGTGAAGCTCAGAGACTGGAAGGAACTTGGACAAAGTCACACAGCTGGTAAGGGACAAAGATAGAAAGATGCCCAGGTCCTCTAACTCTGCTTACTCCAATTGTCCTTCTCCCAGGCCCCAGTATTTGGAAGTTTCTTGTAGGTTAATTAGCCTGGTTTATTTCCACACTTTTATGAGAGGTACAGCACCAAGAAGTTAGGTGCATCCCTGGTGGGGAAGAGGATAGGATAATTTAAGAGCCGAATGTTAGTCACATGGGTAAGACAGGAATTAGCAATAGCTGGAAGGGGGAGCTGGCTAATTGCTGAGATTTGCAAGAACCAAGGTTCTTTTGCTCCAAAAGCTTACTTAAAATTCCACTAGAAAGTCATTTCTTTGGATTAAACATTTCTACCTTTCTGTGGTCCTTTAAAAAAAAATCTAAATGCCCCTGAAAGAGGTAGTATGATAGTAATTCATTTGCATCTTAATGTGAATAAACATAATCAACTCATCTACTCATTTAGCAGACACGTATCAAGTACCTCCTTTACACCAGAACTTGGGCTCCCAAACTGGAGTCCGTGTGTCTAGAAGCTCACCATCTCTTAGGGTAGACTGACAGATGATGACAATATGATAATTTCCCTTTGTTGAACATCTGCTCTGTTTCAAGCACTGGATAAAAAAAAATCAACCAGATTCCTCTCTTCATTCTCTCCAGAGAAATGCAGTACTTTCCCAAAGCCCTGTAGCTAGTGAATAGTGAAGCTAGAATTTGGACCCGGATCTGTGGGATTCCCATGCTTGAGTATTTTCCAGAACCTCATACAATGGCCCAATGCCTCTCTATGATAGGAACCAGGTGTGATTAGAGGAGAGTAGAAGCAATAGGTCCAGTTTCTTGGACTTAAGGATACTGGATAGATAAAGGTGAGGGGATATAGAGAGGGCACCAGCATTGTTGGAGTGGGTGGCATTTATAGCCCAAGGAAGAGCCTGGGAAAAGGCATAGAAATATGAAAGGATAATCTGTTTTCCAGAAGTTGTAAGTGGTTCATCAGGACTAAATCCAAGGACTTGAGGAGAATCTAGGCAGGCCAGCTCTCCCAGTGGGAAGCAGAAGAGCTTTTGAAAATATATAGCTTTGAAGTCCAGATCTCCTAGAACTTAATGCTTGGGAACACGGGTCCTGGTGTCAGATCTGGATTTCATCTTATTTCACAGAAGTAATCATTTAATTGTTCTTTAATTGTTCTGTTTCCCACTGGAATCTGAACTCTCTCAGCCAGCAACCATGTCTTGCTGATCGTTGCTTGAAGTATGAAAGTCTCTGGCATATAGTAAGATTTGTGGGAGACCAAACCCATTCTGCCTTTCCTGTTGGACACATGGCCACCCAGGTAGAGATGACATTTCCAGCCTCTGTTGAAGCTAGATGTGGCTATGTAATTAAGTTTTCCCCAATGGACCCAAGGAAGAAGATGAGTATGTAACTCTGCCTTACTTGCTCTGGAAACGACTTGCCCTGAAATCCCTTGCCTTTTTCACCTTACCACCAGCTAAACACAAATTTGTTCCCGGCCTGGCTTTGATCTTATGGATGAGAGCAACAGCATAGCAGATGACAGAGCTGAAAAGTGAAGGATTCTGGATTCTTGAAGAACCACATGGCGACTTCCCTATAAGGCTTAACTACTGACCTTGGGACTGCTACATGGGAGACAAATGAAGTCTTCTCTTTGGTAAGTCACTGAACTAGGGGGCCAGTTTGTTATAGTAGCTGAGCCTTTACTCAGATTAATGAAATGCTCAATAAGTTTGTGTTGGCTGTGTGTGGTGGTGCACACCTTTAATCACAGAGACTGGGGAGGGTGAGGCAGGAGGATCACAAGGTTGTGGTTAACCTCAGCAACTTAGCAAGGCCCTAAGCAACTTAGCAAGATGCTGTCTCCAAATAAAAAATAAAAAACGTTGGGGATGTGACTCAGTGGTTAAGCATCCCTGGATTCAATCCCTCGTACCAAAAAATTATACACGTGCACACACACACACACATAATATGTGTGTGTATTTGTTGGATGAAGGAATGAAGTATATCCTGAAAATGTTGGAATCTTGTTTCACTTCTTCAACATGATCATACGTTGGGTGCAGGGACCCTATCTCTGTTTACTGTCCCCAACGTACCTAAATGGGTGCCAGACTCTTGTTGAATTGAATTAAATAGAATAAATTGAATTCTGACTAGATGAGTCTCCCTGGACCAGCTCTTTTAGTAGTTTTGCTTCGCTAGAAGGGGAGAAGGATCATTAAAGAGTTTAGGAAGTGTTTGAGGCTCTTTGGATGAGAAGGCGTTACTAAGCCCGAAAAACGTCAAGGTGGCACCGCTCAGGTAAAAACCTCTTGGGTGACACTAGAAAATTTACAGAATTACAGCTGGCAGAGCTGGAGCTTTGTACAGTGGCTGAAAAGTCACAGGGGAGATGGGGAAGCCCTCTCTGTGGAGAGCAGCATTCTGGCAGCGGAAGCGCATCCAATTTAACAACATTGCCATATACACCCCAAAACCCTGTGTTGCTGAGAACTCGTTAGTTACATCGGATGTGACATATGGGTGGGTAATATAGTCTGGAGCCTAGATTTCTTTAATTAACCAATAGCAATCAGGAGTGAGGGCAATTCCAGGGGATTGGTAATTGTCTGGAAGTTCTGGATGCCTGCAGGCTGAGCCGCAGGCCAGAAACCCAGCCAGCACTGTCCCTGGGAAGCATGCTGAGCCAAGGTCACCACTGCCATTTTAAACAGGGTCTTTTTTCAAAAAGGTTTAGATCACAGCTGATTGTTGTGGGTGAGGATTTCCTCTGTGATGTATACAACTTTGGGAGAGTGAGCTTGCTGTTTGGGGCATCCCATAGTACCACACGAGTGCACGGACAACCTGCTGGGACTCCAGGGACCAAATCGAACAACCACTGGGTGACCTGTGACTGCAGGAGTTGAGGCCAGCTCAGAGTTCTTTCATTTGACAAGAACTTACTTTATAACTAGTGTACATAGGGCTGGAGGCAAGGGCTCGATATTGAGGACTATTTTTAAATGTTTGAAAAAATGCAAAAAAAAAAGATTTAAAAATATATATGGTTATAACATCCACCATGATTGTAAACTCCTCATTTTCATTTCAATATATCCAGTGGGACTTACCCTATGCTCTATAGGGAATTGGAGCTCAGTCAATGTCAAATTGAATGTAAGTTCAAGGAGTGATGCCAACTAGCCCACCAATGGGTTGCTTTAAACAGTATTTTGATATCAGTTTTAATAAACTGATTAGAATGTCATATGATTTTGGGCCTGTAAACTGGTGTTTCTAAAGTGATACAAAAGGTTTTATGCCCCACACTTTAAAGTTGTCAAAATAACTCCCATTACATTCTTTATTTGCTTGGCAAGCTCTTTCTCCCTGAGAATGCAAAAGTAAACAAACACCTGTTGGGCCCCTCTCTGGATCATCACAAATTCCAAATAGAAACAGTATGAATTAATGAGGGCTTTTGTTTACTATTCTAAGTGGAGTTGAAAGATAAACAGGCCTCATTTGTCTGGGCCACAGGACAGTGAACTCAGAACATTCCAGGCTTCAGTTAGGCTACTTAACACCTTTGAGGAGTTCAACTCCCAGAAAGGAAAAACAAAAGGTGGTTCTGGGTCCCTGAACTTCCAAGAGAGCCTCAAGCTATTAACTTGAACTTGAAAGGAGGTCAAATTTTTATTGTTGTCCCAAGATTGTGTCTTGGAAAGGAAGAGGTGGAGATTGCATTGCAAGATGGTTCTTAGAGATCTTCACCTATGGAAGGGAGAGCAGGAAGCAGGAGTGGACAGAGGTTGGAGAAGTTTGGGGTTAGCAGGGGCTGGGAGGTTCAAGCTGATGCACATGCCCAAGACTTGGCCAACCCAGCAGGGTGCTCTGGATAAGGATTGCCTGCAGAAAGCCTCTGCTTGTGCAGAAATGGCTGGGCCTTTACACCAGCCCCACCACACACACTGTTCAGTTGCAGGATGCAGACCACCCCAGAGGAAGGCATGACCAGCGGCCAGACAGCTCTCAGCAGCCGAGGTGCTTCCCCAAAGGAGCTGACAGCTGGAAGCTGTCTGCAGGCCACGCTCCTCACAGCTGGGCAGAGCGGCCTTCCTTGAAGAAGGATCTGGGCAGTGCGTCTCTGTCTATCACAATTCCAGAGGCAGAATTGGTTCGCATGCTGCCTAGGGCTTTCTGGCTGCTCAGAGCCCCCAGGCTGGCCCCCGCTCTGCCTGGACTGTCAGGCATCCCATGAGCTCCAGGCAGAACTAAGCAAAAGCCCACTTGTCTTTCCCTGTGTGGTCCCTGCCTCCTCCCATTCTGTGTCAGCCCCTTGTTACTTTCTCCTTCTCCCTTAAGTCATAATATTTATTTAAAACGCAGGATCAAACACCAATTCACTGCTGTAGGTCCCGAGACTGAACAGGGATAAACAGAGCCTGGTGCCTGTTCTCAAAGAGCTTACATTCTAGAGGAGAAAGTGCTACTGAGCTCTCAGAGGGAAAAATTGTTTTATTAAGGTTTGGTAAGTATATGAAAGAAATGGTGTTAAAGGAGTCAATAACAATCACCACTTATGAGATGTTTGCTATGGCCAAGCACTCTTCTTAGACTGTCTATACTATTATCTATGGGAGCTCAGGAGTGAGCTTCTAGTACCATCCTTATGTTCAGGCTTAAGACGTTGAAGAACTTGCATACTATCCCTAATAAGTGGTGGAGGAGGTTTTCGACCCATATAATCCAACTTCAGGATGTGTTACTTTAACCTTTCTGCTGCACTCTCTCTTCTATTTGATACAGATAACAACCTATTGGACTCACTTAGGATGAGATGGAAGAGGAAACATTGGTGGGCACAAAACCAGTGGAGAAGACCCTAGCAAGAAGAAGGGCTTAGAAACCAGCAGGTGGAAATGAGATAAAAAGGGATGCTTTAAACAGGAGAACATCATCAACAGAGCTTGGAAGAAATATTAGTAAGATGCATATCTTTGTTTAGACGTAAGAACTCAAATGCAAGTGGTTTATTTGGGAGATCATTCTAGAAAACACTAGTAGAGGAGTTGGGGGGGAGGTAGGAGAAACACACAGGGCATGACAGACAGCAGATCAAGGGTGTGTTATCCAGCCAGTTACCACTTTGAGAGCGATCCCTCTGGAAAACTCTAGGGGGTAGTATAGGACATGCCTCAGTTATCACAGCTCAGGGACAAGACAGCTGGGGTATTTATCCACCAGATCCCACTGGGCATTGGTCAAATCCTCCTCCCAAGTTTGGGAGGGGTAGGGTATGGGGACATTGATTACCTGACATCTCCTTCCTGTTATGTGATGAGGTAGAGCAAATTCCAGAAGCCAAGCCCTCAGGCAGAGAGGCAGGTGCTGACATTGGGAAGTCCAACCTGCATGGGCAAAAATACTAGGTATTGTGGGAGTATGGTCATAATACTGACAGACTGAGCTAGGGCACATTCTGGGTATGGTGTAGAGTAGCTCTGTTGAGAAGAGGAGAATAGGTCTTACGATACACTGCAGAATACCTCCCAGATATCCACATATAATGCCTAGACCTGTGACTATATTACTTTACATGGCAAGGGGGCTTTGAAGATGTGATCAAGTTGGGGATTTTTGAGCTGGAGAGAACATCTTAGATTACTCAAGGGGAGCCCAATGGAATCACTAGGGTGCTTAGAAGGAAGACAGAAGATCAGAGTCTTTTATAGGAGATGTGATGATGGAAATAGAGTTTGGAGCCACGTGAAGAAGGGGCCAGAAGCCAAGGAACATAGGTGACCTCTAGAAACTAGTAAAGGCAAGGCTATGAACTCAGCCTTTGGAGCCTTCAAAAGACACCAACCTTCCTGTCACCTTAAGCTAAGTAACACTGATTTGGGGCATCTAGCCTTCAGAAGTATAAGAGAATAAATGGGTGTCATTTTAAGTCACCACATTTGCAATGATTTCTTATAGCAACAACAGGAAACTAATACAGACCTCTTATATCCAGCCAGTGTGCTCTCTAGCATAATTTTTTTTTTCTTATCTGTCAGCATCCTGTATTTATACAGCACTTAATTGAAAGAATTTTCCCTGTGGCACTCCACAATGACTCCTTGGTGTAGGTAATAAAGGTCTTGCCTCCTTTTTCTGAGAAAATGGAGGCTCAGAGAAGCCAAAGGATTTTTCCTGTATGCTTAGCACGTTGGCAAAGGGAGAAACTTTTTCACCTGCAGTCCTACTGTGTTCCTGGATCTGCATGGCTTGCATGCTGTGGACCCTTGAACTCAGAAGCAGAGTTTTTGCTTCCAGAAACTACTGCTCCAGCTGCAGTTCTGCCTGTGGTTGGGAAGATCCTCAGGATGTTATCACTGGAGACTGTACCCTTTGAGGTCTTAGCCCAGGAAGGAAGGCAGCCATGATAGAACCCCCCTGGGGGTTCATCTTAGACTAAACAATTTCCTAAGCCCACCTGCCCTTGATCTCCATTTTCTGATCTTCTTCATCCATCAGTCTATTAAAGAACCTTTTCAAGAATTCACAGTTTATAGGAGGGGCCTCTCAAAATATCAATCTCCTTTATTTCACCTTAGGGTAGTGACAGAAGAGGTAGAGATATTCTGAACTCTGCTAGTAGTCAACTAAATGACCTTGGGCAAGTTATATTAACTCTCAGGCTTAATTTCCTGGCAAGACAATGATTTCTGGTTTCCCTTACAAGAAAAGAGATAGTTAAAAGTCACCTCTGTAGGATCACTTAGTAAGAAGTTCACCTCAGATTATTTTACCCACAAATTTTTAGGGAATCTAAATTTCTACCATTAGATATGGATGTCTTTGGGGAAATAATCTTCTATTTTCAAGAGTCCCCTATTAAAATGAAAACACCCTGAGCAGCAGCTATATCTTGGGTTATAATGAACTACAACTTTAACCCAGGATGGCCATATTCTCTCTAGTCTTGTTCCAAGCCCGAATTTAGAACAACAGAAGAATGAAGCCTCTTTAGTAGGAAGATGGAGAGATTTTCCCTACAAAGAGAGGTAAGGAGATACCAATAAAATTTTTATGCTGTCTTATGATTTCATTCAAGGTCTGAACTTAATCTCATCGACTCACATCATCAGCCAGTGATCTATTCTTGGTAATTATTGCTTCCTAATGCAGACTCAAGGAAACACATTCATAAACCCAAATGCCATTTTACAAAAGTTTCTATGCATTGGAGGTGAAGGAGTGGATGTATAATAAAAAATTTCTGATAAATCTGGTGCGCTGTTATAGTTTGAATGTGAGTGTTCCCCCAAAGGCCCCTGTGTTGAAGGCTTGGTTTCCAATGCAGCAATATTCAAAGATGAGGCTTTGGGGAAGTAATTGGATTATGAGGGTTCTGATCTTATGAGTGGATCAATCCATTGGTGAGTTCATGATTGAATATACTATTGGGAGATGGTGGAAACTACAGAAGATTGGTCTAATTAAAGGGAGTAAGTCACTGGATGCAGGTCCTAGAAGGGTATACCTTGTCCCTCGCCCCTCTCTCATTCTCTATGCTTTGGATCACCATGAGGTAAGCAACTTTTTCTCTGCTACATTCCCTACCATGTTGCTCTGCCTCACCTCAGGCCCTGAAACAATGGACCTGAGTGATCATGGACTTCTGAAACCACGATCCAAAATAAATCTTTCCTTATTTAAGTTGTTTTTCTCAGGTATTTTGTCATGGTAATGGAAAGCTGATTAACACAATTTTCCTGCATTTATTTACTGGAAAAGTCAAAGTACAGAAGTAAAGTTTGATTGATGCCATCGCTGGGGATTCCAAGAAAACAGGGACTGAGGCCAACATACTTGCTGGTACTTAATGAAGGAGGTAATCTCAGGTCAGTGGGAGTGAGGGGGGGAAAGGAAGAAAGGAAAATAAACATAAGGCAGTAGATTCCAGGAGATGCACAGTTTGTAACTTAGGAATGGTGGGTGTCTTCAAGGACCCTGTTAGAGAACCACTGCATTTGGAACCATCTTAGGGAGCTGGGGGCCCCAATGCTAATCCTTTCCTATCACTTATCTGTCTTTTGTCACAGCTCACTGGGGCAGGTGTGATACCTCCCCCACAAAACCAGGCTGTGATCTTTATTCTCTACAGAGTTTTGTAGGGAATGAAGCCCAGAGACACTACTGTGATATCACTTCATAGCTGCAGGAACTGGAACACTCACTGAGGCCACTGTGGCAAGGAGGCACAAGTAGCCAAGGACTGAGGGTCAGGGGAGATGGAAAACTGGAATGATGCTTAAACTTGGTCTGGAAAATTAAAAAAAAAAAAAAAAGAATAGTCATTAAGATTTATCTCATCTGATTCTCATACAGGGTCAAAGCCTAAAGTGCCACTGTCCTCCTGTATTGACTTCATATACTATCAAATGATACTGGAAAGTTCCAGAGTTTAGCATTCAAACCACCTGTGCACACTGGCTAACACATATGGGAGTAAGTCAGCAATTTGCTGAACCATATTACCACCAATTTGGATATGAAGAAAATAGTTCCTCAGCCCAAGCACAATGGATGTTCCAAATTATCAAGGCACACTCTGTAGATGGCTGTCTTCCTTCCTGGAAAGTTAGCAGAATAAAATAAACAAATCTTGAATAAGGGCTTCTGTATTTCAGTTTGTTCTCTCATTTCAAATCTATTGTCCTGAGAATATGCCTGAGCCCATAAAGCTAGACTATGAAAGATGTAAAGAGCAGAGTCTAGTCATCCCAATCACACCAAGAAAAGCCATTCTAAATCAGCTGATAACAAGAAGACCCTCACACATATGAATGAACCTAGCCAAGGTCAACAGAGCCAGCCAGCTGCCCCACAGCTGACTGAACATGGGTGGGCAAACCTGACTGAGACAAGCTGGGTTCCCCCAGAGCCACTGAAACTTACATCTGGGGTGAAAGAAATGTTTATTGTTCTATGCCACTGACATTTTTGTGGCTTTTTTTGTTACACAGCATTACTGTGGTGATAGCAGACAGCTGTAACTCCATCAACTCCAAGTTGAACTCTACCTCTGTGAATTCCCATTGTCTCTCTCTGTACCAGTTTCTTATTTTCGTAGTTCTTTCATATGCACAAGTGTCACCTTCCAGATCTGACTGCAGACTCTTGAGAGTTTGGGTTTACATTTCTCTGCTTCCTTACAGAGTACTTAGAGGCACACTGAGCAAAATATTGATGTGGTTTCTGAGCCCCCATGGGTTTCCAATGCCACTGGTATTTGCTTTTCAGAATTTTAGATCATGAGAACTAGAAGAGAACCTACATAGCTTTAGACCAACTCCCTCCTTTTATAGATGAGGCTAAGAGAAATTAAATTGCATTTTTGTGGCCACATGACTCAATAGAAGCAGAGCTAGACATACAGGCCAGTTTTCCTGGCTGTGATTCTAGTACTCTTTCCCCCAGTAGCGAAACCAGTTCCACAACTGATTGGCAAGTGCTGCCCAATATCAGTGTGATGAGATGATTCTGAGGCTCAGACTGAGCATGGTAGGACAAAGTCCATGACCAATTAGCCATCTCTTCCAAGAATAAAGAAGTAGGGTAACATCTCCACCACCTGTGATTGATTATTGGTTCATCTGTTGACTCATTTATTACAAAGCTGCCATTTTGTATATTTTACCTTCCACTACTTTCTGTTTTGAGTAGACTTTGAAAATTCCAGAGGCCCTATCTACACACTTCTGTGTATGCCCAAGATCAGGAATCCCTTTTTCTACTTGCAAGCAGCATCTTTTTCTTGTCTTGACCACATTTTATTACAAATGTGATTTACATACTATTTGTTTAACCCAAACAACAGTTATATATAAAGATTAATTGGAAGGTATGCCTACTTACCAACCAACCACCAACTCCTTTCCAAGAGGTATTCACTGCTGAAATATTGGAGAGTAAAATCCCTGCTTAAAATAGAAGAATCTTCTTTATTGGTTCTTTTTAGTTATATATCATAGTAGAATTCTGATATAATTATATGAACATGGAATGGGACTCACTATGGTGTATTCATGCAAGTACATAGGAAAATTATTTCAGAATCATTACACTGTCTTTCCTTTTCCTATCCTCTTCCCTGCCCTTCATTCCCCTTTGTCTAATCTACTGAATATCTGTTTTTCCCCTCTCCCTCATTATTTTGGGTTAGCTTCCACATATCAACAAAAACATTCTACATTTGGTTTTGTGGACCACTTTATTTCACTTGGCATGATAGTTTCCAGGTCCATCCATTTACTTGCAAATGTCATAAAGTCATTTTTCTTTATGGCTGAATAATATTCCATTGTATGTATATACCACATTTTCTTTATCCATTCATCTGCTGAAGAGCACTGAGGTTAGCTCCACAGCTTAGCTATTGTGGATTAAGCTGCTATAGACATTGATGTGGCTACATTACTGTAGTATGCTGATTTTTAAATCCTTTGGGTATATACCAAGAAGTAGAATAAGTAGGTTAAATGGTGGTTCCATTTCAAGTTTTCTGAGGAATCTCCATACTGCTTTCTAGAGTGGCGGCACCAATTTGCAGTCCCACCACCAATGTGTGAGTGAACTTTTTCCCCACATCCTCGCCAACATTTATTGTTACTTGTATTCTTGATAACTGCCATTCGGACTGGAGTGAGATGGAATCTCAATGACGTTTTTAACTTGCATTTCTCTAATTACTAGAGATATTGAACATTTTTTTCGTATATTTGTTGATCATTTGTATTTCTTTTTCTGAGAAGTGTCTGTTCAGTTCCTTTGACCATGTATTGATTCGGTTATTTGTGGGTTTTTGTTTTTTGGTTTTGTTTTTGTTTTTTTTTTTTTTGGTGTTAAGTTTTTGAGTTCTTTTGTATATCCTGAAAATTAATGCTATCTCTGAGGTGCAGTTGGCAAAGACTTTCTCCCATTCTGTAGGCTCTCTCTTCACATTCTTGATTGTTTCCTTTGCTGTGAAGAAGCTTTTTAGTTTGATGGTAAGGCAGCATTTTTGAAAAATCTTATTCTGGTGATACTTTTCAAGATGATGAGCACACAGAAATGGAGTCCCAAACTAAAGGAAGACTGAAGATTTGAAAAATCAATGTCAGAATGTGTCACAGAGCTCACAGCAGCCATGGTGATATCATAAGCAGAAAGAACAGGCTGTTGTCTTTTATGCCTGCCCCCCCCAAAAAAAAAACTGGGTTCTCCTTGCTCTGGTCAATGTCATCAATACCCAAGTTAGGAGGCAGGGATATCACTGAATGCAATATGGTTGACCTTGAATTGCATTAGGAAGCTAATGATCAGGTCTGATGAGAACCCATGGACAGAGAAATTGAATGGGAGTAGAATGAAATGGGGAGTTTATTTTCTTTCCTTCTTCCTGAAGAAGATTGAAGTGTCCTTTTCCATTGTCCTCTCCTTGCGTGGGTCTCAACTTGATGTTGCTTTCTGAAGAAAGTGCTCTCTGATACTCTTGATGTAGGGTTAAGAGCCCAATTATATGTCCTCATGTCTCTTATATTTTTTTCTTTGTAACAGGGACATTTTGTTGAATCTGAAATCCATCAATTATAAGATGTACCAACATTTTATGTACCAATCAGAAAAAAGGGCCACTATTTAATGATAACACAATGCTTTCATACCTCTTAAAATTTTTTTGCTGTATAGTTATTAAAAGAGCACTTTTAAATATATTTAGACAGATTTGTATGATATAGCACTCTTGTGCAAAGGAAAATACACTTGAAATTAACTGGTTGAGGTAATTATCCTTAACTTTCTTCACATGCAGAATTCTCCTTGGCGGGCAGGGGATGGGGGAAGGAGGAGAGATTGGTTAATGGGTACAAAGTCACAGCCAGATAGGAGGAATGTATTCTGATGTCTTATTACACAGAAGGGTGATGGTAGACAATAATATTGCATTGTATAATTCAAAACAGCTAGAAGAGAGCATTTTAAATGTTCTCACCACAAAGAAATGATAAATGCTTGAGATGATGGGTAGCATAAGTATACCAAGTTGATCATTATCCAATTTGTAAATGTAGAAAAACATCACATTGTACCCCATAAAGATGTACAAGTATTCAATGTCGATTTAAAACATAAGTAAATAAATAAAAATTTTAAAAGAGTTTGAATATTTGAAATCAATTTATGATTTGGAGTCATCAAGGTATACTTTCTGCCACCCAGGCTTGGCATCCTCACCATGGCCACCACACCATCCCTCACTTCTTTCTCTACCCAAGCCTCCCATCAACATCACCAGTACTGAAGCTGCTGGGCTCACTGTTAGCCAAAGGCCTCCACTGACTCTTTAACTCACACCATCCCCATAAAAGTTTCTTTGGGTGAAAAGGCCTAGAATTGTTTAGATCCTCAACTTTTAAATGTGGATTTGGAAGCTCAACACCATGAAGTTGTTTGGTTGAATTTTTTGATGTTATAGTTGTTCTTTTTGGATATACATGACAATGGAGTGTATTTTGACATATCATGGAGTATCACTTTCCATTCTTGTGGTTGTACATGAGTCGGAATTTCACTGACCATGTATTCATATATGAACATAGGAAAGTTCTGTCCAATTCATTCTACTGTCTTTCCTATTCCCATCCCTCTCCCTTCTGTTCATTCCCCTTTGTCTAATCCAATGAACTTCTATTCCCACCCCCTTATTCTGTGTTAGCATACATATATCAGAGAAAATATTAAGCCTTTGGTTTGGGGGGGCTGGCATATTTCAATTAGCATGATAATTTCCAGTTCTATCCATTTAGCTTGGTTGAGTTTTTATGGCAAAGTCACTCACAGAGCTGGTACAAGAGCCCAGGTAGTCTGACTTCTGTTGAAATGTCCCCTCTGCAAACCTTGCACACATTCATTACTTCTACAGATTAAAATCCATGACCCTCAGAAGAAGGTGGTTCTCAAAGCTTGAGCCTTGCAGGGTAATGCACCAAAGTGGTAACTGCAACCCTGTGACTTCCTGAACAGTGGGATGTCAGGCTAGTTGCTCCACTTCACTAGGCCTCAATTTCCTCAAGGAAAAAAATGATGCTATCAGACTCCTTCCTTCTCAGGGCTTTTGTGAAAAATCAATAAGCTAATGCTGGAAATGAGGATAACAGTACCTAGCACATAATGAGGGTACACTTACTTTTAACTACAATTTTCATTACATTACATGCACAAGAGTGTAAGGTTGGTGCTGCACAGAAATGAGAATTGTCTTATGGAAGCGACAGTCCCCATGCCTAAATAAATCCAATGCAAGAGCATGTCTAATGGATGCTGTTGCACAAGGACAGACTGTTCTGGATGCAAAGAGAAGTGAAATTTTCATTTGATTCAAGACATGCATGCAGTCTTGAGGGCAAGACCTGGCATTTGAAGGATGGGAAAAAGTGACAAAGGTTGGAGTGGGGTAGTGACATTCTGTGTGGGCAGGGAGGGCATTTGACAGGAAGGGCAACAGCCTAAGCCAAAGGCAGAGATCTGTAAGCATAAGGTGTATTCTCACAATTGTTACTTGTTTACTTTAGCTGAAAATTAAATAAATATGGTGCAATAAAAAAGCAATGAGTTTTATTCTGTGGGAAAATGAGAGTCATTGAAGGACTTCAGGTAAGAGAATGTCTTGCTCAGTGATGCCCTTTAGAAGGATAACATTGGCAGTATATAGAATGACTCAGTGGGGGACAAGAGGGGCGGCAAGAAGACTGCTAAGAGGCTATTCAATAGCCCTGGAAAGAAGTATGGAGGGACAGATCTAGGGCAGGGCTGATAAGAACCTACAGAGACCAATTTGAGTCACTTCACAGAGGGAAAATCAAGTGATTATTCATGGGATGGCAGGGGCAGGCAAAAGGACAGGAAGAGGGAGCAGTTGAACAAGTCCCTCCATCTGTTTGAGTCCAAGTGGCTGAAGCGATGAGGAGATAAACAACAGTCCCCTGAAAGGTGGTTAGGCTTGGATGGAGGGGCTGAACATGGCACTAGAGGAAATGGCCCAGGGAGAGGGGTAGCATCCAAGAGATCAGGACTCGGGATGTGACAAAAGCAGGGATACTCCTTGTGTAGGAATCAGATTTTTTTAAATCTATTTATATATGACAGTGGAATGCATTACAATTCTTATTACACATATACAGCACAATTTTTCATACCTCTGGTTGCATACATAGTATATTCACACCAATTGGTGTCTTCGTACATGTATTTTGGAAATGATGTCCACCATCATTTCTAACCCCCTTCCCCCTCCCTTCCCCTCCCACCCCTCTGCCCTATCTAGAGTTTGTCTATTCCTCCCATGTTCCCACTCCCTATCCCACTATGAATCAGCCTCCTTATATCAAAGAAAACATCCAGCATTTGTTTTTTTGGGATTGGCTAACTTCACTTGGCATTATGTTCTCTAACTCCATCCATTTACCTGCAAATGCCATGATTTTTTTTTCTCTTTTATTGCTGAGTAATATTCCATTGTGTATATATACCACATTTTTTTTAAATCATCCATTCATCTATTGAAGGGCAGGAATCAGATTCTTAAGACAGAGCAGCACCCATTGTCCAAGTAAGCTTGTCACAGTTAAATTCCCTGCAGCATGAGAATAGATGACTCTTTCTTCCACGGCCCATCAG
This sequence comes from Marmota monax, assembly GCF_021218885.2. Lineage (NCBI taxonomy): Eukaryota > Metazoa > Chordata > Mammalia > Rodentia > Sciuridae > Marmota > Marmota monax. The sequence goes on from NW_026694092.1 coordinate 3,397,122, forward strand.
ATAAAGTAGTTGGATTTCACTGGGTGGGCATAGTATGTGCAAAAATGTCAATTTTAACATTAGAATCATATTCAGTGGAAGTAGACTGTCCTATTAGGAGAGAAAAATACAGGAACCTGAGGTGACCTGGGGACCTGCCCTATCCCAGGCAGTTAGTGTGGAGTCACCTACCCTGCCCAAATTGTTCTCCCCGTATCTCTTACTTCCTTGCATGTAATCATGTCTAATTTGCTTTAGTAAAATGTGTATTCCAGAAATCTACTGTATTTATACAAAGCTCTTTATCATGTGTGGAAGGTCGTAGAAAATAGAGAATATAGGCCCTGCCTGGCAGAAACTCTCCATTTAAGTGAGATCAAGCTAAAAACCCTAACTGGTAACAACTTCAGGCTTACCTAGTGGCAAAGACAAGATTTTATTTTTCTTCGGATATGCAAAGGCTTTTGGAGAACTTTAGAGAATGAAAATGGACCTTTGGAAAGAAGATGTTAAAAAGAGGTGAGTACTGATTTGGTTCATGAAAGGAAAAAAAAAGGCAGTTGGAAGCAATAGGAAGGAATGCAGATGATGCTTCCAGTGAATGGAACAACACAGGCAAAGACAGAGATTTTAAACGATCGTAGCATATTGGAACACAATTAATGTATCAATTAGGATACCATTAAGTTGTAAGTAACAGAATACTCAAGGGGCATTATAGATAAATAAGTAGCACTTAGTTTATATAACAAGAAACCTAAAAGTTGACAGTTGCAGTGTGGATTCAGTCATTCAAAGATGCCAGAGATGGCATTTCTGCCATTTTTATAGCTTTTCTCTCATGTTGGTCACAATAGGGCTGCTTAGCTCCAGTCATCACATCTGTGCCTACATTCAACATAGATTAAAGGGAGGAGGTAATGCCAACTATTTTAGTTTGGATCTTTCTAAAAGTAGAGCTCAAAATAAAGAATTGGGGGCATATACTTTATTTGGTAACTGATTCCTGGAAGCAAAAGAGGAAGCAAGAAGAGTAAGACAGGAAAGAAGAAAAAGCCAAAATGAGGGTTTTTTAAAAGGCTGCTGGCCACGTGTGGTGGCGCACACCTGTAATCCCAGCAGCCCGGGAGGCTGAGGCAGGAGGATCGCGAGTTCAAAGTCAGCCTCAGCAACTTAGTGAGGCGCTAAGCAACTCAGTGAGACCCTGTCTCCAAATAAAACAGAAAAAAAGAGCTGGGGATGTGGCTCAGTGGTGAAGTGCCCCTGAGTTCAATCCCTGGTACAAAAAAGTGGGGGAGTTACTGCCTTGAGCAACAGGAGCTCAATCATAGCTAGAATTTCTGAGAAGTTTACACAATGCTCCCCAGACTTGTACCCCTGAAGGACCAGTGGTTCAAATGTCTGTCCACTAAGCTCTTCTTCCCATTGATTAAAGGTCAAGCACAAGGTCATGAATTCCACACTTACAGGCTTTGCTATGTGTGCCGGCCCAGTGAGCTTCCACAGTGTTGGTGAAGGCCCACTAGCAGAGAAAGAGAGATGCACAGCATACATGGAGTTTGCGGGAGGGAAATCAGAACAACACACATCTGTCCACCACAGGTGCAACTGAAATCAGAGGTGGGCAGAGGGCAGAGGGCACAGGGCATCACAGCCATCTGCCTCACCAGCAGACCTCCCAACATCTTATTGGCCACTGTCCGCTGAAAGAAGGCTGGCAGGTGAGTAACTCAGCTCACAAGCCTCTGGAACAGAAAAAGGGAGGGGGAGAAATGATTGGAAAGGGTCAGGGACAAAAAAAATATGTAAGATTTCAGATTCAGAAAGGATGTGTAGCTTAGATCATCAACTCTGATCATCTGCTCTTTGTAAATTTATAAATGCGTTCCTTGCCTGGCCCAGTCCTGCAGTTGGGATAGAGCTGGGTTTCAAACCAGCCTTCCAGTTTGAGATCTTTCCACTTTCTCCATAATAACCCTCTTCAGCTGCAGAAGAATGTCTTGGCTGGAGAGCTGTTTAAAAAAGAAAGAAGGAAACGAAAAGAAAAAGAAAAGGCCCCTGCATATCCAAGGTGGGCTCTGTTGTCACAAGACCTGGAACAATAAGCCCAGGCATTTGGACTTGGTCTCAGGGACAATGGGGAGCGATTGTAGAATCTTAAACAGGAGCATGGCAATTTGAGTTGCTTGTAGGTAGATATTATATAAATATAAGGGGTTATTTCTCTGTTGATTATGGCTGCTGATCCAGCCAAGGGGAAATGGAGTGCTGGACAGGCTCGTACCTCCAGCGGCGACTGCAGGTGCTGTCAAAGGGAGGTGCAGGCTGCTGTCTGACATTCTCAAAAGGCCCCTGCTCTCCCGAGAATGGCTTGATGCTTATTGCTAATAACAAGGCTGGCAGCCGGCTGAAGCTTTCACTCAAAATTCTCTGGCTTTCAGTAATCAAAGCCAGGCCTGGGTTGTTCCTTGGCCCTCGACTGCAAAAGGAATTTCCTTTATTTTTGAACATGGAGAGAATAAAAAGAAGTACAAGTTGTTTTATAAGACAAGTGGGGCAGCAATTTGAAATAGGCATTTAGGCATCTCTTAGGGATTAACATCGGGACTCATTTAAGGGCTTGGAGTGTTAATAAGGATGAGATGTATTTATTTTTCCCTGGGTTCTTTTTTAGGAATCCCTGGGCAGCGTTCTGGATTGATCTATATTGGTTTGAATTTCTCACATCCCCCCATCTTCTAGGCCAATTTTCCCACCCCTCCTTTTGACTGAGTCGCATCTCCTGTTAACTTAGAGAAAATACCCTCGCCAGGACCAACAGCTGGGCATAAACAGTACCTACAAATACTGTTCATTGGGTTGAGGCAGCTCAGCAAACAAAATGGTCTTCTTTTACCCAGGGAATCTGGTTTGAAAATTGGACATTAAGTTACACTTCTAATTGAAATGAATTTGATAGTTTGAGAACAGTCCCCAGTGATCCCAGCCCACATCATAAAAACCACCATAGGCAAATTGGCACCATTCAGCCTTGGCTCAAACAGGCTAGGGAGTAAAAGAAGATGTAAACTGAATTTGTGGTTGTTTTTATCCTCAGATAGACAGGCTAGAGGGAGCTTCCAGAGGAGAACTCTTGGGTTGGATTACATCATTTTCCTGACAGTCTGAGAGGCAGTGTGGTATAGAAGAAAAGTGGTAGACAGTAGTTGGTATTTGTTCTTTGGTGAGTTATTACATTATTGCATGCCTCAGTTGTCTTGTCTGCAAAACGAGGATAATGCTATTAATATGGCTTATGAGTAGCATTGGGCTCCAGCAATGACAGCCAAATTATTGGTTCAATGGATTGAGGCAAACTTCAGAACCAGAGGTCCTCACTGCTAGGCTGGTGTCCACCTCACCAGCAGGCTTCCAAAAGTCAAAATGTGTGTCCTCTCATGAAACTTGGCTGCCAGGGTAGATGAGCTCAAAGCAAAGGACAAAATAGAGGATACTCAAAGGTTTACAGTAAATTGTCATCAGGGTGCCTTGAACTGACTCCTTATTCAGCTCAGGTGCATCTACTTAAGCGAAATCATGTATGTATTTTACACCTCCTCTGAAAGATGCCAGCTCAGGAATGTTCTCCTGCCAGGCACCATACTAGGGTTCTACACTTTCCTCTCTGCAACTATGCCAGGTAGATTTTAATATTCCCATTTTGCAGATTTGAAAAACAAGACATGGGAAGGTCACACAGTTTAGCTAAGGTCAAACAGCTAGTACATTACTGAGTGGAAATGGCACATATCATTCAATAGTCAAAATACAAAATCTTAACTATTTTTCCTCTGAACATTCTTGCATTGCCACACGCATGAGCCTTTGGGGGATATCTCACACACAAACCATAACAAGGTTCCTCTGATGAATACCCTTTGCTTAGTGCTCCCACTACCCTGGAATGACTTTTTATATCTGCATTGCAATCCTCTTGGAGAACCCAACTTTGATAGGCCTCAAGGCAGAGAGAGCTCACCATATGCATTTAGTGGAACTGAAGGAAGACTGGTGTGTCTGGAGCAGATAGAGTGAAGGGACAGTGGCTGGCAAAGAGACATGGGCTAGAATATGATATGTGATTTGGAAGCAGCTGGAATTTTATACTAAGTGTATTGAGAAGATGTTGAAAGGATTTTTAAAAATTCACCCTAACTGCTGTGTGAATTGGAAGGGCTAGAACACAAGTTTTGAGAAACTTTAGTCAGTGAAGTGGAGAATGTGAGGGGGGACTATTCTAGAAAACCAGCAGTGCTCAGTGAAGGATTAGATCATCAAGGGAGGCAGCTCATGGAAAGGGAAGCAATTGGCAGAGGGAACTGCCATTTTCTAAGATGGTAAAGTATTGGTGGATCAATAACAGATTTGGGAGAGAAAGTCAAGCATCCAATTGTAGCCGTGTGGAGTTTGTGATTATTGTATACAGAAGGGCAACACTGAAGATTGGACTGACCAGGAAATAAGCCCTTGGAGGCCATGAACATACCAAAGGGATTGGAAGCTCTGAGAGCTGACAAAGAAGCTTGAGGAAGCTTATGTCCCTTTCCCTTCAGCCCATCTGCTAATGTCTTATTCCTGTGCTTCCAAAACCTTCTAAAACCTTACTTCCTTTCAGGAAATGTTCTTGGGTGGAAAGGTCTCAACTTTTCCGAGCCCCCTCAGAAGGGGATAAGGGTCTGCCCAGGCCTGTTCTTTCTGCCTTTGGAACATAAAAGTCCTTACTGTCCTTCAGGCTATTCTTAGCTTTTCCCTTTGTATCAGTCAGCTTTCTGTTACTGTAGCAAATACCCAAGAGAACCAACTGATAAAAAGAAAAAATATATTGTCATTGAGTTTGGGAGGTTCCAGTCCATGGTCTGTTGGCCTCATGGCTTTGGACCTGTGAGGAAGCAGCACATTGTGGCAGGAAGTATGGGGTACGGCAAAGATGCTCACCTCATGGTGGCTAGGAAGAGAGGAAGAGACCGGATCTCATGATCCCCTTTGAAGGCATGCCCTCAATGACTGTACATCCTCCGACTGGGCCATATCTCTTAAAGCATCTCTCATTAGTAGCCACAGGCTTGGAGACAAAGCCTTCAACACAGGTGTGTTTGGGGAATACTCTAGGCCTAACTATAATGCCCTTCAACCTAAATACCAGTGTCTGAGGAGTCTTTCTTGTAATTTCTATACCCCACCATCCTTACAGACAAGATTCCCTCAGGGCTGGGGAATCAACTGCTTCAGAGGAGAAAGGAGCGCCTGGCCCAGGGCAGTCTGGGGACTTGGGAAGGTGCCCCTTCTACCTGGCTAGCTCTAAAACGCTCCACATAAAACACTCTGCTAATATCTAGAATGTGCACCATAGATATGCAGGACAAGGGTATTGAATGCATGGGGTCATTTTATCATTTGGTCATGGGATCAGCATGTCTGTCATAGAGCCCATCTCTTCGATATTACCTTTCAGAATAAATGAAAACAATCTGGCCATTATTTCCCAGGCAAGCACATGTCAAATAAAAGTTCCTCATAGAGATGTAGCTTGCTGCAGAGCAAAATGCAAGGGAAGAGAGTCTCTCCCCCTTTCTCACTGATATAAAATGGGATGACAATCCCAAATCCCAGCTTTATAACCTAGGTGGTCTGAGGACCTTCGGCCTTTACAGAGAGATGGTGGTCTTCTGCCATTAGCCTTTCGCCCCCACTCCAACACCAAGTCTTCTTTGTTGAATGGAACAATCCCAGTTTCCCCTCATTTCTTCAGATGTGACATTTTGCAGGAAAACATTTGATGACTGCAGCCTTGGGAACCGGCAGAGATTCACAGTCAATAAGCAGTATTCTGGACATTCGTCAAATGGTGGCCCTGCTCACTCCTTCCTTCCCCTTCTAGAAGCCTACCGATTGCTCTGGTAGGGAATTTCCAATCTGCCATTGTGCTACCTGGGTAGGTGCAGGAAATACCGAGAAGCCTGCCCAGGGTCCATGGAACCTTCTCCTTTACTATCCTGATCCAATAAAGGGCAGTCATACCATCTGATCTTTGAGGAAGATCCTGAATCTTGAGCAGAGGGACATGCAGCCAAAAGCTGGCTTGGAGGACATTCATTGCCCAGGAGTGCTCTCATGTTCCAACTTCTATAGTGCCTGTTGCTTAGTGAGGTGCCTGCCCATCATTTATTGAAGCTCCAAGTCCCATAACATCCCCCTTTGCCCAAGGTGGCCAAGAGTCAGTTTCTGTCACTTAACCCCCCCCCCCCCAAATTTCAAACTGATGTAGGCAATTTCTGAAAGGGACACTATATCATCATTACTATCCAGCAACACTGAAGAGGAGGATTAATTAGCACCAACCCTCTTCCTTCACCTATCAATGGGGCGGTCCACAGAGGATTTATCCCTGAGCCACTAATGAATTTTGCAACTGTCACAAAACCATGCAAATAAGTAAGATCCACATCTGCTGAGCACCATCATGAGGTCAAACTGTGGGTAAATAAATGCTTGCTTCAAGGAGAGGGTAAATCCTAAGGTGAGGAGTGACAGGGCTTTGTTTGCATAAACCCAGCAAGGTATTATGGGTAGGATATTAATTAAATCATGCTCCTGGGCCTCACGAAGCCCCAGCTCAACGGCTTCAGCTTGTTGACAAACTGAACGCAGGGCCCCCGGAGAGAGCACTAACATTTTGATGAACACAGTTGGTTGGGGTGATGTTTCCTAACTAGCATTTTAATATAATTTTTGATGCTTTTTCTGAGCAACCTGTAAAAAAAAAAAATGTTCAGATAAAAGAGAAGGGCAAACATCAAATGTCCAAGAGATAAAACTTCCATTGAACCTTAGTCCACTGGAATTGCTTCCTGGGAAGATTCCTCTGCTACCCTTGCTCAGCCCCAGGCCTTCCTTTCTCGCTCCTTCTCAGCCCCTCCCCAGTGCACGCATGCCTGAGAGAACATCTCTGAATAATGTTGAAGCTGCCTCGGGTTTAAATGAAGTTTTAATGAGTCTGAGAGTCTGTCTGAGACCCCTTCAATCTTTCCTTTTTGTTCTTCCTTCCTTTTTGAAGAAATTAAACTGATGGCAGGTACTGTCTTCGTGGAAAGGGCTTTTATTTTCAGGTTGAAATGAAAGACCCCATCCCAGCTGGAGTAGAAGGTTGGTCATTAAAAGACCCTCGGTGGCCACCAGACGTGTCCGCTCTCTGAGAGACACTGACCGGGTATGTTCAAGTTCCTCGTAATTGACTAATGACCCTGGTCCACCCAACCCCACCATTCCCATCTTCATTTGCACTACATGGCCTCTTTCAGCTCAAAATTTCATGCTTCGCTGGAGGATTATAAAGCCTCTTTTATCTGAGAATATGCAGACAAATATGAACTAATTAATGCTCCCACTAGCCCCCTGGGAGTGTGCAATTGTCCTATGGCCCACCAGCTTCCCAGGCATTCCCCGATGAGGTGCTGGTGCCCTGCTTCACCCCTCCCCTCCCTCACCACCCCCAGCAACTCCCAACCCTATTTCTTCCAAAAGATGCTTAGAATCCCCCTACCTCATGCCGTCTCTGCTTCTCCAAGGTGGTTACTTGCCTTGATTAGGAAAGCAGAGCTTCCCTCCTTTCTCTCTCTCTCTCTCCTCTCTCTCTCTTCCTCCCACTCCCCTTTCTCTCTCTCTCCCAGGGATTGAACTCAGGGGCACTCAACCACTGAGCCACATCCCCAGCCCTTTTTCTATTTTATCTAGAGACAGGGTCTCCCTGAGTTGCTTAGGGCCTTGCTAAGTTGCTGAGGCTGGCTTTGAACTCATGATCCTCCTGTCTCAGCCTCCTGAGCTGCTGGGATGACAGGCATGTGCCACCATGCCAGGCCAACATGGATTTTCTTTGGGTCTCTTAAACACCAAGCTCTCTCCTGCTTCAAAGTCTTTGCACTTGTTATTACCTCTTCTAATATTTGGACCAAGAAGTGTCAAACTGTGACTGATCTGACTCATGAGCTGAAGTGTAAAGGATTGTTGTTCTAAGACTGAGTTTGAGGATGGTTTTTTTCCAATGCTCTTGTAGCATCAGCTAACTGTAAGAGCATCTGTTCTTTCTTCCAACAAGTGCACATGGATTTTACTGCAGAGATCCCTTCTCCACTCTCCATCCCCGTGATTCTGGTGGGGGTGACCCCATCCCCAGCTCCACACCTAGCCAGTCAGAGCTTCTATCCCTCTGGTCAGAGGACTGGTTCAGATCCAGTATGTAACTGCCAAGTTCTGTCAATGAGATTTGTTATCCCAGAAATTTCTCTGGAAACAATGATTTTGAAAAAAGAAAAAAGGTCTTTCTTACAGTTTCTGAACTCCGAGGTAGAGAAAACTACAGCTGCTACCAGGAAAAAGAGCCAAACCCCAGAGGGAACTCAAATTGAATGGAAAGGCACAGAATTCTGACAACACCAGTTGAGTGCCTGAATCCAACCATTCCTGATGACCTGCCCTTGCATTCTCCAATTTCATAAAACATAGTCTCTTTTTTCTCTTTTCTAAATTTTGTTGTAGTTGTAGATGGATAGAATGCCTTTATTTTATCTGTTCATTTTTATGTGGTGCTGAGGATTAAGCCCAGTGCCTCACACATGCCAGGCAAATGCTCTGCCACTGAGCCACAACCCCAGCCCCCATTCTCTTTTTTCTGAAGTTACTTTGACTTGGTTTTCAAATCACTCATGGCAACAAAACTAACTCAGACAAGTTCCTACTTGGGTCTAGTTCGGTCCTAACATTGTGTCCCTGTCTTCAACCATGTACACCCTGACCAGGTCCTTACCTTAATTTTCTGCCTATTTCTCTGGTCCTCCTGAGTCTGTGGTCTTATGTTTGGAGCCAGCCCTTACCCCTTCATTCTTTCTAAAAGTGGAATAGGAGGCAATAGCTCCTTTCAGAAATAAAAGTGCTATCCCAAGATACTAACTACTTCATATTTCTCCCCTGAGTAACCTAGAATACTGAGGCAAGGAGAAGACTGGCAAATGGCATGATCTGAACATGGCAGAAAAAATGAGACAGATGCTCATTCCACTGCTTTGAAAATCTGTTGGTCACAGGATCTGGAGAAGGAACTCAAATTCTCACAAAAAAAAAAAAAAACACTGGACAAAATATGCAATGTATGCAGTTTCCAAATGTTTGATCTGTTTGTGTCATGTGTGGTTGCCTTTAGGTAAGTTTGGTGCAAAATTTCAAATAATGATTGTTTTCTAACATGTCCCAGAATTCATACTGTTAATCAAGCAATGTTTGCCTATTTTTATCAAATAAAAGCTGTGATAGGAAAGAAATGATCCTGCATTTTAAACAAAATGAAAGCATGGATGGGTGGGTAGGTGGATGGACAGATGGATAGATGGATGGATTTTTAGAGTAAGTGAGTCAAAAAAGAAAGCATTCAAATGACTGTTTTTCTTTCAGAGAATTCGTCGATGGAAGGTCAGTACTTATTGATACGATACTGCTGTTATTCTCAGTATCTCTAGAATTCCTACTTTGAAAGACAATCTTCTTAGGTTGTTCAAACTCTAGTTTGGTGGCTTATTAAGACACCCCTCCCCCTTCTAGTGTTGGAGGACTGTTGAGGGCTGACCTTAGTCACAGATTAATTCATCTTAGTAGGCGTCACCCAAGCCCCCATAGATTGATTTGTACCTTCCAGACAGAATTTGGGGTTAGCATATTCTGACCTTCTGCTGGATATCGCCTACATTCTCAAATCTTAATGATGTAAAATTATTCTATGTTTTTAATGATCAGTTTCTCAAGTCACAGTCTGACCTGTTATGAAAAGCTGTTCCCTGCAAACCAGTAGCCATGCAAGAGGTGTGTAGGAATCTGGCATCCTTGCCATCCCATGCTATTTCAACAGCTTCTCTGCCAAAAAGCGGTTGCTAAACCATAAAGTGTTCTTGGGAGTTAGGTTTCTAAAATATTATAGAGAAATAGTTGATTCTGGGGTAGATAGTTAGGAAAAGACAAGATGAACTTCTTTTTGAAGCATAAACATACTAAAAAAATTGGTGGGGACATGTCCAAAGGACATGGAAGCCAGCCAGATGGGGTTTCTTCTGGACATACTTGAGACAACTTAAACATCAAAATAAATAATGATGGTAATGGCTTATGGATTAACTTGAATTAAAATTGAATTTAAAGTCCATGACTCCAGGAAAGAGGTCTGCGGGAGGAGAGAGGGGAGGGAAAGAGAAAGAACTAGGGATTGAAATGAGCAAACTATGCTATATCCGTTTATGAATATGTCAAGATGAACCCCACTATTATGTATAACTATAATGCACTGATAATTTTTTTTAAATCCATGAGTTCATATTAATATAAACAAAGCTAAATCAATAGTGAAAAGAAAGTCCTTCCGTACATATAATACCAGTCAATAAACATAGAATAAATGATAGACTTAGGAAAAATCATCATTTTGCAACCATCAGAGGAATGATTAATTCAGGTGAGAATCCTCAGTGGATAATAAAAACAATTGGGTGAAAGTTTGCTGGGGAACCTGATATTCACACAGTCTCAAAATGCCTCCTATGATTACCAATTAATTATGAATGTGAAAATGATGGCATTACAGTGGAGAAATCTGGCAGGCACCTCCTTAACAAGCAGTCAAGATGAACATCAATATTGGGATGAAGTGACATAATGTGCCCCCTGATAAGATGCACTGAGAAGAACTGAATGCTATTTCTGGGCTGTCTCTGCCAAATATCCACAACCTGAACTTGAATGTGAGAAATACTCTACAAACCTACATTGAGGGACATTCTACAAAATGTCTTTCCTGAGCTCTATGAAACTGTCATGAAAGACAAAGAAAGGCTGAGGAACTAGTCTAAAGCAAATGACACTAGAGTCAGGATTACTAAGTAGATCAGATTCAGCATCAGAAACAACAAAAAATGCTAAAAAGGACAGCAGGAAAAATGGCAAATTTTACATATGGATTATAGGTTATATAAGATTGTATTGAGCTGGGCACAGTGGTACACACCTGTAATCCCAGCAGGTCAGGAGGCTGAGGCAGGAGGATCACAAGTTCAAAGCCAGCTTTAGCAAAGTAGAGGTGCTAAGCAACTCAGTGAAACCCTGTCTCTAAGTAAAATACAAAATAGGGCTGGATATGTGGCTCAGTGGTACAGTGCTCCTAAGTTCAATCCCCAGTATTCAGAAAAAAAGAAAAAAGATTGTATTGAGTTTATAGTTTCTGAATTTGATCATTATACCATGACTTTAGAAGAAAATATTCTTGTTCCTAGGAGATACATACTGAAATATTTAAGATAAATGGTCCTGATCTGCAATTTGTTCTTATCAAAACAATAAAAATAGTCCATATATGTATATGCAATGTGTATATGTATATGTGTATATGTCATCTAGATAGAATGATTAAGGAAATGTGGCAAAATTTTTGGCCATTAGGGAATCCAAGTGAAGAAGATGTGGAAGTTCACTCTACTATTTTTGACAATTTTCTGTTAAGTTTTATTTTTTCTAAAAATGAAAACATATGTACGCATGTGTGCATACACACACACACACACACACACACTTAAAAGGTCCCCAGCAGACAAATGCAGTGATCTGCTAAAGACCTATGTAGCTATGTTGTCCTGACCAATATGGAACCACTAGCCCCATTCATGACTATCTAAATTTAAACCTAAGTAAAATAAAATTGGATGCAAACTAAAATTCACTTCCTTCTTCAGACTGGCCACATTTCAAGTGTTCAATGGTTGCATGTGATGAGTGGTTACTAGACTGGACAGACCAGACATAGAATGCTTCCATCATCACAGAAAGTTCTGGTGGACCAGTGTTGAGAGGCAAAGAGCACAATCTGCCTTTGCAACTTATTAAATGACCTTGGATAATTCCCTTCACCTCTCTGAGCTTCCTCTTCCTTATCTGTGTGATTAGAAAAATCACAGTTCCTTTGGTGATTTTGTGTGAGAGAGAGTTGGGAGCCAATGTTGTTTATGGGAATGCAGGGGACACATCAGTGCTCTGCTCTTCTTGTGAAGTCAGTTCCTGGGTTCCCCAAAAGGAAGCTGACATCTCAGTCAGTGTTTAACCTGGAGGTTAGGGATCCAGCTTAGCATGACTACAGCCATCTTGGTCATAACCGCCATCTTGCTCACCAAGTGAACTTGGCACGCATCCCAAGCCGTAGAAGAAAAAATGATTGAGGTATTCAGTCAAGCACATATGCCAGCCACTGATGCCCACACTACTTCTTAACTGATGTTGGACATTTTAATAGTTTTGGAGAAAGACCAGGTTCAGTGCCCACTTTTGTCTAGCTTAACACATAAACTCCTTTCTCCTGCCTTGGGGTGCAGGGATCCACCTGTCTTGCTGTCACCCAAGACCTGCTTCTGTCAATAAGGTCCCAGTAAATTTCATTTTGTGCAATCCTTGTTGGTCTGCTGTTGTTTTTTGGTCTCGTGTCACCTGCCTTTGATGGTATGTTCTCATCCATTGGGAACAGGTTTTTCTGAAACACTGGAGAACTGGTCCAACTTGCTTTCCCACCAGAATCCCTTCACTGCTTCTCATACGCCTGTCGCCATCACTCTTGTTCCTGTGTTGTTCTCACCTGTCTTGCTCAGGACTGATTCCCTAGTCCTGCCTATGTTTGGCATTTAGCTTGGGAACTCTATGAGCAGAACCCCACCCTAGTCCTCACCTTCCTGGTGTTGCTATCCCATCTCTCTAATGTCAAAGTCCACTCCAACTCAGTACTGATGGCATTCCTCAGCTCCCTGGAAATCCAGTCACTCCTCAGCCCAACCCATGGATAACTGTGTTTGGCTATGGTTCTTAAGGATGCTGCAGATACTTTAATGTGTGGCCATGACATACATTTAACCCCTGGATCAGGTAGCAGTAATATTTCTTGATTTGTTTCCCAGACTAACTCCAGGTTGTCCGCTGCAGTTCCATTAAAGCCTGTGGAACTTATGGTCACCTTATACAACACTAGGGAGTTGAGAATAGCTCTACACACTAGTTCAATCTCTCTCTCTCTCTCTCTCTCTCTCTCTCTCTCTCTCTGACAGATCATATTTTTCAAAAACAACTGTAACAATGTATTCTACCCAATATGTACTTATTACAATATGAAATTCAAACTAAGCCTTCAAGAAATGGGGCCCAGGCTCTTTCCCCTTGAGTCTTAGCAGGCCTGTGATCATGATAGAAGTGATACCCTGTGACTTTTGAGGTCATGAAAAGACAATATCGCCTCTGCTTGGTCCTGTTGGAATGTTCACTTTTGGAACCCAGCCACCATGTTATGAGGAAACCCAGGACACGTGGGAAAACCACATGTAGGGGGTGACAGTTCCCACTGAGCCCCAGCCAACAGCCAGCATCAACTGCCAGACATGTGAGTGAATGAACCTTCAAATGATACCAGCCCCCAGTTTTCGAGCTGCCCCAACTGATGTTTTGTAGTACAGAGAAAAGCTCTCCCCACTGAGCCCTGCCCAGATGGCAGATTTGAGAGCAAAATTAATACTGTCATTACTTAAAGCTGCTATATTTGGAGGTGTTTTCTGTTACTCAGAAGTGGATAATCAGAACACTGCCTGATCAGACTGCTCTGCTGTCTGCTAGATATAAGGCTACAGCCATGCCATGGGGCCATCTTGCCTGGCAATCTCCTTGCCTGGACTCCAAATGCAGACCACAAAAATCCCACTGTCACTGATTGTTTTCCTTGAAGTCTAACCATGTGCTTCCCTATGGGACAGATGTTTCTTTTCCTGTCTGGAAGGAATTTTCTCTATATCAAACCTCTTCCTTCCCAAGAAAGCACATGCCTTTCTCCCCTCCTCAGGGCCATAGGAGCAAATGAAATACTAGGAGAGACACTAACATGCACACAAACGAAGGTCCTGAGATATTTAACTTGCCACACAAGAATCCCAGTAAGTTGAGGAATTTGTTCCAGAACCCTCATCATCAAAGGGGGAAAGACACACCATAGAGGGCAGAGGAGAAAGGCCATGCCTGCTTGACTTTTCATGAGAGGCATTCTAGATATTCTTGATACATTATGTAATAGACAGATAACAGACATAGAAGCCCAGACCCACAAAATGCCTTCATCTTCTTGCCTGGCCAAGATCTATTTATAATATTTTCTCCACATGTGGAAGGAATACTTTCTTCACCTTCCATTCCATTTCCATATGCTCACTCTCCTCACCTGCAGGACTCCCAGAGCTGTGGCAGCTCCTCCCTCGAAAGAAACCTGCAATAATTTTATCATTTCTGGCAACAAATCCATCCTCACAGTGAGTCGTCCTCTGACATTTATAAGGATGTGGATTTATCCAAACCAACCCTATTTGCATAGTCTCATTCATATTCTCTGTCATTATAATTGCTAATAATGCTGTGCTTGAAAATTGCAGAAAGCTTTGGATCATTGTAGCAGACACTTATTGGTGTGTCCATCCAGTCCTTGTCCCCTAAATGCTGCCCATCTCACACATGGGTTTGCTGCCAATGCACACAACACTTATGTCTTTTCCACATGACTCCACATGTCTGATCATAAGTGACTTTCCCAGGGACCAACACATGATAGAAATTGAGTGAGATTCTTTCTTCAAAATATGAATGGAAACATCCAGAAATGGAACATTAGTAGTTGAGTTGTATTAATGGAAGTATTATGAGTGGGAAGTTTTATGGTAGCATAGACGGTGAGTTCTGATGTCCTGGCCATTGCCGGGGAACCAAGATGTGGCCCTCAATAGCGACCCAAAGTGTTGGTATGGACTCTCTTCTCTCATGAAATATACTGATAATAAATAGAACCGTCAAGCCCATGGGGTAGCAAAATGTCCTGTCTGAGTTAGTTTGAGTTCCCCCAGAAGCAGATCCTGAGACAAATTTCAGTGAAAATGGTTTATTTCAGAAAGATCAATAAGGAAATTATGGAAAGATGAAAATGGAGATGGAGATGGAGCTGGAGATGGAGATGGGGAGATAGATCTGTTTTAAGGAATTAGTTCACACAAACATGGGGCCTTTCAAATACAAAATCTTTGGGATTAAAGACTCAGACAAGAGTTGATGTTGCAGACTCAAGTCCAAAGGCATTTTGGAGAATTCATCCTTTCTCCTGGGATCTCAGCCTTTTTCTCTTAAGGCCTTCAATGGCTTGGATGAAGCTTACCCATATTATGAAGGGTAGGCTGCTTTACTCTAAGACCTCATCCAAAAACTGTCATCACACAAACATCTAGAAAAGTAGTTGACCAAAAACCTGGTAGTATGTACTAGCCAAAATGACATAAAAAATTAACCATCAGTGGAAAGAAGACAGAAGAGGAAAGGCAGCCAATAAAGGGTCCATCATTCAGCGAATTATCACTCTGACCAACCATGACATAATCTCGCTAGGGAATTGTGGGAGATAGTGTGGAAAAATACATCTTAGACTTATTCTGCTTGGAGGGCCATGGGACTGGAGAAATCTGGGAGCAAGCTATCTCCTTTTTTGTAAAAGGAGAAGAACATCTACCTCACAGACCTGTTGTGAAGATTAGGAACAGTAGATATGACTTAGACTGGGCTCCCCGAAGAGCAGAGGGATTGGGTTATGGGTAGTTGTTTGTTTGTTTGTTTGTTTGTGGGAGGCTGAGTTCAGGGAGCAGGAGACAGAGAAACAGGGGATGGAAGAGAAACCATGAAAACAATAGACTACTGAGGTCTCTGTTCTAGGGAATGGGGAATGGATTCCATCAGAATTTTTAAGATGCAAAGAATGCCTCCTAGGATAGTCTGCCCCAAGCACAAGAGGTTTGGGGGGTGGTTATTCCCCATTAGTTGAATTGAGTGTCCCCCTAGTAGGATAACCCCTTCCCTGGTTCTGGGTTTTGCTTCAAGGCTTAGCAGCTTCTCACAGCTTGATGAGGGCCATGACATAGAAACAAATGGAGATACACCCTGGAAGCATGAGATCAAACACTATTTTAGTGTGACTCTGAACTCACAGCTGAGTCCATTTCTGCTGGGGCAGACATCAGAGGTACTTCAGGGGATGCACCCAAGTCATTTGTTCCAGTGTCTGAAGTGCTCGACCGTTTACAAATGTCAAAAGGGACACAATTGAAAAGGTAAGTGGACCAAGTTGGGAATGTGGAGAGAGGGGAGCGCTGTGCACTGTGGGTAAACTGGTGCAGCTTTTCTGAAAAGCAGTTGGGTTTGGCTTGGTAAAATTTTGTTGGCATGTGCCCCATGATCTAGTGACCACCCTCCATCCCAGATGGAGAGCCTAGAGGATTTGACCCGTGCACGAGTACACAGGTGAATCTTTATAAGAATATACACTACTGACAACATGGAGGAGAGTTGGCCACAATGTGGGTGTTCCTCCTTAGGGGAATGAGTTGGAAAAACAGAATGGGTGCACTACGTGACACCATGCAGCTGTAAGAAATGACACACAAAATCCATGTGCAGCAAGAACTCAATAGCTCTTTGTGACACTGCATTGAGTGGGGAAAAAAAGTAAGAAAATGAATGAGATCTACAATGTGGCATGATTATGGAAAATAAGATCTCACTCACAGAAAGGCATTGCCTATTTTACAAGGATGAGTGTATGCATGGGGGAGGGGAAATGAAAGGGAGGATTGGGGCTGATGAGGGTGAGGCATGTGGGTCATGGAAATAAAATGCAAGCTGGGTCCTGTATGGACCCAGGTTCATTGTGTGCTGTGAACTGAGGAATAAATTAGCCACCTCCCTGTACCCAAAGGCCTACATAGATAGATATTTTTTAAGTAAATAAAGTGCCTAGAACATGGTAGGTATTCAATAAATGGTTGCTAAAAATGTGGCTGTAGGGATATTTGAGCAATTTTCCACAAAGATGCAAGCTACCCATGTCCCCTTTAAACCAGAAAGCAGCAAAAGAATGACTTTCTCCACTTCATGCATCAAATCTAGGGAGATGGGTATTGGCTGGGTGGATTCACCAATTTGGATGGGGAAAATTAAGATGATGTGTTTATTTTTTCCTCACTCGCCAACTGCAACTCAGCATGTCCATGGTTGTATTAGTGATATCAGTGAGTTTATCACCAAAAGATGTCAGAGATATTTTTACATCACATTATAGTTGTTACAGGTATCATGAAATATGCTTTGCACTACTTGGAAATTATGGTAGTTATTAGATCTGCCACTAGATCATATTTAATGCATTAATAAATGGGCATTTATCATACATCTGGTTTCTTATATTTTTATAACTGTATTTTAATATCATTGGCTTCCTTTGTGATCCTCTGTATTTTATTTCATGTATTTAAAACAATTATTCTGAGAAAATGTCCATAAGTTTTACCAGAGAGCAACGGGTCATCCAGCTGGTGCCAGTGTCAGAGAGACTGGTCCCTCCCAGTCCTGTGGGGACAGGGAAGGAGAGGACTAAAGAAAAGGAGGGAGGTGGGAGGGAAAACGTAAAAGAAATGGGAAGATAATTTTCCCAGCTTTTTTACATCACTGAACTGAACTTTACTTTTAATAAAAGTATTATTAATGGAAATGGCATGCTCATTATTTTGCATTTCGGGGATATTCAGAGACATGGTCCCAGTAATTATTTGATCTGGGCCAGGCTGGCATGTTCTCTTATTCTGAATATGGTTGAACCAGCATCTCCTGCTCCAGGGGAAGGTGCAGACAATCCCCACTCTCTTCTTTCCCTTGCTTCCCTGGCACCCAGGAGGCACTGCCCATGAAGCCCAGAGCTCATACACTGAGCCACGGTGACCTGACTCTGGTATGGAAAAATGTTCTGCTCCCATAATTGCAGTGTTTACATCCAAAGGCCTCCCAGAGATAGGGGCTTTCTCCTCTATCCACATTTATCCAAACCTGGGTTTAGATCCGGTTCTTCTAGAGGCAGACCCTGATGCTGAACATGAATTGTAATCACCTTATTTGGAAAATACAGGAGCTACCAATAAGAAGGTGGACCAGGGAGACAGGGGGGGCAGCCAGTGGCAGGTGTGTTATCAATTGAGCTGCTGCAGCTGGTGACTCGGTCTCAATCTCTTGGGGAAGCTCTGGGTAAGAAAACAGAGTGCATGCCTCCGAGTTATCTTGCCCAGGGGGTGAGGGAACCAGGACATTTATACACCAATCCCCAGAGTCACCGGTTGCATGGGAGCTTCTCCCAGGAGATGTTATTTCTTGGGTGCTTCTGACTTGCACAGGCGAAGTGGACATTTAGATTTTTGGGGAAAAAAAAAAACCTTGGGCTCAGACTGCAGACAGTTGCTGCTGGTGGGGAAGAGAGAACAGGGGAGCAGCCAAGAGATGGTGGGTTCCTGTTAGAATCTGCTACAGACCTAATGCTTGCGAGCCATCTGCGACCTCTCCATCTAAGAGTGTCCACCTCCCTCTGATTCAGTTGCCCCATCTCTGCAAGAGGCCACTGCTTTCCAAAGGCTGCAAATAGGAAGCCTGTGACGGGGTCCTCGAGTATAGTTTGTCTCGCCCAAATAACTTTTTAAAAAATTTTATAATTGAACCAACTTTTCAAATATCACAAGGTTTCATATGAAAACATGACCTTTTACAGCCTGTGGGCACACTCGCATCCTCTTAGTTGAAAGGTTTTTTTTGTGTTGGTTTGGGGGGTGGGGTTGGGATGTTTCTTTTTCTTTTCTTTCATTTTATTTTATTTTTATTTTTGTAGAGGACAGTTCCTTTTTTTTTTTTTTGCCATTTCACATATTTGAGAAGTGCAGGATTTGGTTTTAAAATTTCCACGTAGCCTCAGCCTGCCCTGCCAGAGTTTTTGAGTGGGCTGCTTGCAGGAAAGACCGGGCCATCTGTTCCCAGCGACAGCAAGGGAGCATCTTCCTTCCTCCACACCTGCTCCCAAACTCAGGCCCAGGGACATTTTGCAACCCAAGAACAGCTTGCGTCTATCCCAAATATGGGACCCCAAATTCCTCCACTCTTTGCCACATTCGCCATCAGTTCCTTGCAGGTTTCACCCAGCATGAGATGAATCAGCTGGCTAACTCCAGCTCCAAGAATCTTTCTGACTGCTGGGTTCCAGCCAACCCCCAGAGGCCACTGACTGTGCCTATCAACAGAAGTGGGACTCAAGGGCTCTCAGCCCATCGCTGAGCTGCCCTGGGAGTCGGCAGCTGATGACACAGGCTGCCCCTGATTGCCAATCTAGATAGCGCCTTGAAACATCCCGTCCCGGTGATGCCCTCAAACACAGCTGTGATTAGTCTAGTCTCCCAGGCCCTCGAGAAAAACCTCAGTGACTTTGAATTGTAATGGGAAAGCCAGTCGAAAAGGGTGGAAAGTCTGAATCCGGGCTCCTTTTAAGCAAAATGAAGTTTGACTCATTTCCCATGCATAAAATAAAGACTAACAGGACAGTCAAAGAGCCATTCAGACTTAATGAATGGATAACAATCGTTGATTGGGCCACATTTTTAAAGAACAGAAATGGGTACTGTCAAAATGATTTTCAAGTCCTTAGAAGCAATTTCAATTCTTGACTGAGCTGGGAGTTGCCTTTCCAAATGTGCTTGAGAACGTGGCTGTGGCATCAGATTGCTGGATATCTGAATCCAGGCTTTCCCATTCGCTAGCTGTGTGACCTTGGGCACACCTTGACCTCTCTGTGCCTCCAAATCATCACCTACAAAATGGAGAGAATAATAAGACCGTCTTCATGGGGTTACTTTGAAGATTAAATGAGACACCCACCTAGGGTGTTCCAGACAGTATTTTGTTGAGAGTCGAAACTGAGTAAACATTATATATTATTGTTGTATCATTATGAATGATTTTTTTCAAGGATAGTGCCAAGATTAACATCAGTTCTGGTTCTTTGTGACAAAAATAAATAAATCTGAATTTCTGAATAGTGGGGGCTGAATAGATGAGCTCTTACCAGCCAGCGTCTTGCTTTTCTCCAGTCCCTTGTCACAGTAAATCTGATAAGAAATTCCGGGGCTATGCTCTCAGCAGACAAAGCCGCTGTGGGCTGCTCAGCACTAACTGTGGCCAGAGGTTGAGAGGAGGGCAAGAGGCGTCTGGTTGGGGTAGGGGGGCCTCCTCGGGGCAGTGCCAACAGGGCCCGGGGAATTTGTGCAATCCACAGCCTGCCAGCATCTCCCTGCTCATTCGCAGGTGGAGGTGAAACAGCAGAATCCGATTTTTTTGTCACCTTGCGAAATTATGAGACTCCATTCCAGTTGCGTTTGTATCATCAGAGCACAACGGACACGTGGGGTAATTGCTGTTGCTGGGTTACTCCTTGTAAGTTCAAACAGTTTCACATGCTGCATGACAATATATTTGCCGTGACCTGGGTAAATTAAAGCAATGCTTCCTGCCTAGGTAGACTTTGACGTGATTCAGTCCATCTGCTTCTGATGAAAGTCAAGCAGGAAATCAAAACGCACACCGCTTTGCTGACGTTGGGCTCCCCTCCCTCCCTCCCTCCCTGCCTCCCTCCCTGCCTCCCTCCCTGCCTCCCTCCTCCTTTCTATCTCTTACCTCATTTCTTCTTTTCTATGTTTTTTTAATCTTTTTTTCCCTGTCTTTTTTTTTTTTTCACTAACAGGAGAAACACCAGCTCTGGGCTCCGTGTTGCTGGCACCAGACCCTTTCTCCATGTGTACACAAATCCGAGTCCTGTGTCCAAACATAGGACAGAAATGTGATCAGGGCTGGGTCGAGGAGGGGATTGGACCGTCTTCGGCATCCCAAATCTCCAAGATGCAAAGGTAAAGTCAGACTCTTTCCTTAAAGGTTAAATTTCACATTTTAATTGCCTCATGTGCAGACTGCTGGGAGCTGGGACTCCGCGGTCGCCTTGGCAGCCCTCCCAGCTTGCAGGGGCTTCCCGTCTCCCGCCGATGCCTCCCTCCTCCCTCCGGCTCCATGAAAATCAAGCGCCAATCAACAAACACCAAGGAGTTGGGCAAAAAGTGAATCTTGCAGTGCTAGGAAGGTCGGATCCCTTGGAGCCCTTTGTGCTCGTACTGAGCAGAGCAGGCACTTGTTCTAGTTATTGTCACTGCATAACAAACCACCCTAGACCTGCTGGCTGAAAACAGTTACTGGGAATTGACTGGACTCTGTTGTACAGTTCTCACATGGGGTCTCTCAAGCCATCACAGCCAGATAGAGGTTGGGATTGGAGCCCTCTGGAACCTCAGTTGGGCTGAATGTCCATGATGGCACCTACACAGTGCTAGTGGTCACAGATTATCAGTCAGAAGCCACATAATGTCACTTTCTCCAAAATCAGTTGGTCAAAACAATCAGAAGTCTACTCAGCTTCAAGGGGAAAGGGCATACATGTCACTTCTCAATGGGAAGAGTGTCAAAGAATTGGGGGGACATGTTTTTAAACTGCTATACTGTTGTAAAAAAAACCACTTAGTTCATTTTATTTAGCTTCAAAGTCCTGATTCTGCTAAAGTCTAAAATGCCAGCTGGTCTCTGCTACCTACGTCAGCATCTGGAGGGGAAAGTGGAAGATCTGAGGGGAGAAATAAATGCCACCTTTCATTTCCTATCTTTCCATCATCCTTTTAGGACTCAAGCAACAAACTAGAAGCACCTGATATGAATGTAGCCTGAAATGAGTTTCTAAAAAATGGATCTAATATTTTACAAGTTGGAGATTTCCCATAAAACTGAATTTTCACATCTCTCAAAGAATCAGATCTAGTAAGACAGCCTCAGTATTCCCCAAGGCAACAACAGCCTGCTGCCAAAAGCCTCCTTCAGAGAGGACTCTTAAGCACCAACTTGCCACAGTCCCCACCCATCCATATTGCCCTTAGCACTGAGATTAGGTAGCAGTAGCTGTTTATCAACATGACTGCAGTGGGGTTTGTTTTTCTAATTTTTATTTTTATTTTAGACAGAAACATATTTCTCTGGATGCCATGTTTCTATCAAAATTGGGAAAATACAATACTGAACCACATATTTGACACAAATAGAAAAAAGGCATTTTTATCAGCACAAAAAAAGAAAACTTCCTATGTTGCTTTTAAATACACACCAAAAAGGATCTGCGTGAACTATTTTCCCTCCCTTCTCCTTTCTCTTTCCTCCCTTCTCCCCTCTCCTCTCTTCCTCCCTCCCTTCCCCCACTCCCCACCCTCTCCTCATCCTCTGTCTTTCTTTTTCTCTTCCAATAGTTAGCAGGAGAGCTGATCAATTCTTGTTAATAACACTGAATTGATTTCATGTTCAGTCTTATGCTATTACTTGGGTTAAATCAGTTTTTCTCTCTCCCGCTGTTTGTCTTTTACATGACAGCCAACAAAATAATGAAAGATTTGGGACCTCAACACACTGTCTCTGGTATAAAAGACACATCAAACACCTGCAGGACCAGCCTAGAGTGATCTCCCAAATGGTGCAAGGTGGTTGCTCTTCCAAAGGAGAGGTCCCTTCCCATCCCATCCTGGGCATGGCCATGTTTATTGTCCCAGGTCAGAACAGCTCACTACTCCACAATAATCACTCCACTGAGTCAAAGTGCAGCAAACTCCAACACGGAAGACCATCAGTCTTTTGTCTCACAACTCAATCCTGGTCACATTTGGTGACTGATATTTGGCTACAAAGTCCAGGCCCTTGGCCTTAGAGGGGCCTGTCTCCTGCTCATTCTTGGTGTGAGATTATTCTGTTCCATCCATCCACCACTACCAGGCTACCCTTTGATGGATTCCAGAATTCTCTTCTCTCTTCTCCCCCCCTCCTCCTTCTCCTCCTCCTTGTCCTCTCTGTCTCTATCTCTATCTCTGTCTCTGTATCCCCTCCCTTCCCTGGAAACTGTACAGTTCCCCTGATAGTCATTTACCCTTGGTTCATCTATTACAGTGACCCTTTACCAATACCTATATCCTTTAGCAGAAACAGCAGTCTTAGAGCATCTCTCCTGAATTCATTTGAGGAGGAGGAGTCTCTAGGAGGGAGCCTCAGCACATCCAAGTTCACAGTAGTCCTAAGACAAGAGAGGGTGTGAGCTAGAAGAGGGATCTAATAACTATGTGGATTCTTCTCGAGAATACTCAGGCTTTTTTCAGTGACACAGCCACCAATGCTGGTTCATGATGAGCCCCTGTGAGACTCTCTGAACAGAAGGGCACCATCCTCCTAGGGTCTGGAATCATGCAACTATAGCCATTGGGTTCTGTGAGGAGGAGGAGCCAAGGTAGTAGTGTGAGGGCAAGTGGAGCTGCTTTGCTTTCTCCTTGTCAAGAAAATGGACAGGAAATTTCCCTTCAAGAATGTTCCAATTTTTTTGCCAGTATGGTGATGTACACACACACCTGTAATTCCAGGGACTTGGGAGGCTGAGACAGGAGGATCGTAAGTTTGAGGCCACCCTCTGAAACTAAGTGAGGCCTTAAGCAATTTAGCAAGACCCTGTCTCTAAATAAAAAATAGAAAGGGCTGAGGATGTTGCTCAGTGGTTAAGCACCCCTGACTTCAATCCTCAGTACCAAAAAAAAAAATCTGATTTTTTTCTTTTTTTGAAGGAAACATTTTTCTGAATTGTTTCCTCGGGGCAACTACTCAGCTAAGGAAGAAGGATGCTTTTCCTCGGAGCTCAGCATACTACTTTGACTCCTAGAGCAAGTGTGCCCATGAAGCAATGAAGCCGATTTCTGGACTTCTGTGAAAATCATCTTGCATATGTATGTTTGCGTGTGCATAGATGTATGTTCCTGGGTGTGAGCAGGCACACACATACAGGGTCTTACTCTGGTCACGTGCATACGTTTGTGCCCATGTGTGTATGCACATGAGCACGTATGTTCATGTATCCATGATTGTGCATGCATGGGTGTTGGCACTTGTATGCCTGTGTGTACAGGGGTTGTGCATGCTCAGACATCACAACAGGTCACAGAGAGTCCAAAGGGAAACACGAGGTGACCTCCCTACTCTGCTCCTCCTATAGCTGAAGGCACACTGGTATGGATCACCATGAAAACCAGAGGCAAAATCATTCCATATGTCCACACACCCAGCACTGGATGAGGCTAAGTCATAAGGGAAGAAAATAAGACTGTCCTCCAACTTTTCTGCCCCCTGCCGTAGAGGGTCCCCAAGGCCAGGTGTGTGTCCCTGTGCCCCTCCTCCCTCTGCTCAGAACCTTCTTAGACTTTGTGATGACACCATAAGTCTTCATGTTTTCCACTGATGACATAAAGAATCTAAACATTGTGAACTTGACCAAGAAAGAAATAATTCAAATTGAAGATCTGAGACAAGTATTTTAAATTCTCTGAGCTTCAGGGTCCTCATATGTGAAAGGAGGATAATAATATCCCCTTCCCCAAAGGAGAAAGTGTCCACATTGCTGACTAGCACATGTGTTTAGAACTAGTCTGTTCCATGCGCTGACGCTGGTGGGGATTATTATGGTTTGGATGTGAGTGTCCCCCTAAAGTTCACGTGAGACAATGCAAGGAGGTTCAGAGGGGAAATGATTGGGTTATAGCCTTAGCCCAATCAGTGAATTGATCCCTGGTGGGATTAACTGAGTGGTAACTAGTGGCAGGTGGGGGTGTGGCTGGAGCAGGTGGGCACTGGGGGCGTGGCTATGGGGTATGTATTTTCTATCTGGAGGGTGGAGTCTCTCTCTGCTTTCTGATCACCATGTGAGCTGCTTCCCTCTGCCACCATCATGTTCTGACTCACCTCAAGCCCCGAGGAATGGAGCTGGCTGTTTATGGACTGAGACCTCTGAAACTGTGAGCCTCAAATAAACTTTTCCTCCTCTGAAAATTGTTTTGCCAGGACTTTTAGTCACAGAACTGAAAAAGCTCACTAAAACGGGGCTAGCGATAGGAAGCAGAGACTTCCTCTAAGAGATGCCCTCCCACCTGTGGCCATCAGCTACCCCTCCTCTATCCCCCGACACCTTTCTCAGCTCCTGTACCTTCTGGGAGCCTTTGGGGATTCGATTGCCAAGACTGACCCCTCAGCCAAGCTTGGGGCTTGAGTATCAGCAGTGCAATGGGGCAGACCATCTGTCCTTCCACTTCTCCATGTGCCATCCTTTCAGCCCCTTCCCTGGGCCTGCATCTGCATTCCTTCCCTGATATCATAGTGTGGGAGCAGGACATAACGGGGCCTTCCCTATGAGACTGTCACAAGGGTTAAATGAGGGGCTATAGAGTAACAAGGCACCTCCCCCGACACCCCTGCCCACTGAAGTTCAGGAGAGGGGCTAAGAGGACAGACCATCCGCCCCATTGCCAGTGCTGGTCACCCTGCGGCCTCTCTAGCAGTCAGGGTTTGTGGGCAGTGTCTTTCAAACCAGGTTACCTTCTACAGGACTCATTTCTCCCCCCAGAAGCTCCTTCACCCTTGTCCCCTCCAAATCTTGGGAGCCTGATCTTGTCCCTCTTTCCGTCCTCTCTCCATCTCTTGCTATCACAGTCCTGATTCCCGCTGTCCTTCCTCCTTCCCAGTGCTCTGGACAGGTGGTGCTGCTACTCCTAGCCTGGGTGGGGGGGACAGGGCAGGCTCCCAAGAATTGCAGTGCACTGGGGTGGGCGGGGCCTCAAGTCTCTGCAGGGCAGGCTCCCATAGCACTGATAGGAGCATTGCTCTGGAATCCCCTGGTCATGGGCTGGTGGCAGGTGCAGGGGAAAGGCCCTCCATACTTGCACATCTGCATGGCTCTCTGCAGGCAACCTGCTTCCTTTGGTTGACAGCACTGGGCGACAGATATTTGTGGTGCAATTTCTCACTTGCACCCCTCTTTCAAGAGCCAGTGTGTTGAGAAAAGTTAAGTCTAGTGGTTGAAACTGCAGGCTGAAGGACAGAGTATCTATTCAGGTCTGAGCCCTGCCACTGCTCAGCTGTGTGCCCTGGAGCAAGCTACTACACCTCTCTGTGCCTGTGTCTCCACAATTGTAAGTGAGAATGTTGCAGGACCTTCTCTATGGGATTGCTGTGAGGATTCAATGAGTTACTATAGGAGTAGGGCATCATAGAACCCAGTACATCTTAGGTGCTCAATACATGACAACTATTGTGTGATTCTTTCCATGCAGTTGGTACTGGGGATTTAACCCAGGAATTCTCTACCACTGAGCTACATTCCAAGTCTTTTTTATTTTAAGACAAGGTTTCAGTAAGTTACTGAGGCTGGCCTTGCACTTAATGATCCTCTTCCGTCAGCCTCCCAGCCTCCCGAGTAGGTGGGATTACAGGTGTGCGCCACCATGCATGGCTTGTCATTCACCTATTAACCATTCACTTACTCCCCTTATTTTGGGACTAGAGTCACATGGGCCCTGGACCACTGTATAACATTTAGTTCTCCCCAACTTTCCATGCTCACACTGTGTCTTTCTTTCCCCCTTTACTGAGGTTGACAAATTGACAAATAAAAATTTTATATATTTATGGTACACAAAGAGACATTTTGATGTATGTGTACTTTGTGAAATGATTACCACAATCAAGGTAATTACCATATCCATCATCTCACATACTTACCTTCTTGTGTGTGAGACAACAATTAAGGATCTACTCTTAGCACATCTCAAATATACAGATCATTACTGTTAACTGAAGCCCTAATGCTATACCTTAAGTCTTCAGAATTTATGAATCCTGCACATCTGAAACTGCATATTTCTCACAAATGACAAGATATTTTGTTTTTAATACCAAATAATATTCCATTGCTAGATCTGTATGTATGGGGCCTTTACAAAAATCAACCCGGAATCAATTAAAGACTTAAATAGAAGACCAGAAGCCATAAGTGGCCTATGTTCTTTTTCAGAATGGCAGCTTTCAGGGGTTGGAGTGGAAGGGTTGGGGAGATATTTACCAAATGATGCAAAGTTTCAAATAGGCAGAATTAATAAACTCTGCAGAGTTAAAAAGTTCACTCTTATCCATTGACTGGCACTTAACTTGATTGCATATCTTGGCTGTTGGGAACAGGGCTGCAATGAACAGGGACATACAGGTGTCTCTTTGTTATGCTGATTTCACCTACTTTGGATCTATACCCAGCAGTGGGATTGCTGAACCCAAGGGTAGTTCTGTTTTTTATGTTTTGAAGAACCTCCTCACTGTTCTCTATAATGATGCACCAATTGAGAGTCTCACCAACAGTTATTTAAGAGGTTCCTTTATGCCACATCCTCACCAGCCCTTGTTAGCTTTTGAATTTCTGATAATAGCCATCATAGCAGATATGAAGTGATGGCTCATTGTAGTTTTGATTAATGATACTGAGCACTTTCCATACACCTGTTGGCCATTCATCTGCCTTCTTTTGAGAAGTGTCTGTTTGCAGCCTTTGCCTTTGTTTTGATTGGATTCTTTGTTTTCTTTTTCCTATCCAGTTGTTTGAGTTGTTTCTATATTTTGGATGCATCTGTTACATAATTTGCAAATATTTTCCTCTGGTTCTGTAGGTTACCTCTAAGCTCTGTTGATTGTGTCCTTTGCTGTACAGGAGCCTTTTAGTTTGATGGCCTTCCCATTTGTCTATCTCTGCTTTTGATGCCTGGGCTACTAGGATTATATGAAAAAATCACGGCCCAGATCAGTGTTGTATATGGTATGAGGTAAGGGTGCAATTTCATTCTTCTGCATAAGGCTCTCCAGCCTTCCCAGCAATGTTTATTGAAGATACTGCTCTTTCCTCACCCTGTGTTCCTCGCCCAACTCATTCTTGCCATCAAGCATTTGCCAATGTTGTCCACCCTTTTGGACAACACTTTCTTCACTTTCTCCATCAAGGTAAACGTCATCTAATTCGGCAGCCATGGGAGGACACTATCCAGACCTCCTATCAGTGGAGAATAGTCTAGAAGTGTTACTGGCTGACAGCCTCTCCTGCTGGATTCCATAGCAGCATGCTTGCCTTGGCCACACTCTTCCCAAGCTTCCCCCACTCAATGACAGAGCACAGCAAAGGGAGTAGAGCTGGGTCACTTCTGCCTAACTGAAGACTTCTCTGATGGGCAATCTTTGCTCTAGGCTCCCCGTCCACCTGGTTGAGACTTTCTCAAAGCTGCACAGCCTGGATAATGCTCTTCCCACCTTGCTTCCTTACTCTCTCTTTCCACAGGAGTCAGACCTGCATCCCCATCTGAAGGCTCCCTGGCCACCTTTTCAACTCCATTTTTCTTTCATAGGTGTCTCACTCCATCTTGGTGTCTGCTTCCTAGAGGACCTGAAGTGGCACGCTTAGCCAGGATGTCTTAGCTCAAGCTTCTTATCTGGTAGGTATTTCCCGATCACCTCCCTCAAGCCCTTTTGAGCTGAGCAAGGGGCACACCCTTCCCCCATGCCCCATGCCCTTCTCTGAGCTCCCAGACCACCTTGTAGCCACTCTTTATGTTTAATTAATTAATTTATTTTTATGTGGTGCTGAGGATGGAACCCAGGGCCTAGCCCATGCTAGGAGAGTGCTCCACCCGTTGAGCCACAACCCCAGCCCTAAACCAGAGCAGTTTTATTCTGCAATGTTCATAATTTCCTGTCTGCCTACTAAGCTCCCTGAAGGTAAGAAAAACTCCTATGAAATCTCTGAATCCACAGCACATAGTGAAATACCAGGTGCTTGCTAGACATTTCCCTACCAAATTGTGAATGAATGAACAGGTAGGAAGTCAAGCTACAGAATCTGAGTGCGGAGCTAAGAGATGATAAGCATTGGAGAAATTCTTCAGAACTTAAAAAGAAAAAGGTAAAAAGAAAAAAAGATGTAAAGGGAATTTCCATATTGTTCTTGGATTTCCAAAGCCCCAAATCTGTAACCTGATCATCATTTTAAAATATCATGAACCCAAATACAAGCAACTCAGTGTATTGAAAACTCCTTTTCAGCTTTTAATGAAAACATCTCTTCTTTTAGAATGAAAGTTGATGAGAAAGTAGAATCTGCTTTAGAGAAATTTGGTCCCCAACTCTCCTAGAATTCAGAGAACCCCCTTTCTTAGAGATTTGTGATTTCAAAACACCAAAGCTCCCCTGGAGCTAAAACTAAAGTAAAAGTTTTCAGGTAAGGAAATATCTATAGCTCAGAGGCAGGCCCCAAAGGCTCTCTGTACAAGCAGGCCTCAGAAAATTTGCAGCCAAGAGCAGAGAAGCTAAGAACTGGCATCAAAGCCCCCTGATCTACCCTGCCTGGGCTCCTGTCTATTCTGGCTAGCACATGCTCCTTCTACAGAACTGGCCACCCATCACTTCCTGGAATAAGTGTCCAACTGAGGAGATACCAATTCAACTCCATGTGTCCTGTTAGCAAAATATGGGAAAGAAGACTAGTTTGGTCTCCAGGATCTCAGCTACAGCCCACAGGTGTGGTCTCAGAACCACTGGGGCAACAGGAGGGGGCTGATGTGGAAGGCGACTGTCCCCCAGCCCTGCCTTGCAGCCATGGAGCAGCTGTGTAATCAGACCCAGCACTGAAAGCCCTGGCGCAGAGGCTCACTCTGCCTCTGAGCTGCTGTGAGGACTAGAAAGCCCCTTAATTTCTCTGCAGCTCGTGTTCCTCACGTCTGAGATGTGGCAAGTGGAAAGTGCCAGGTGTGAACTTTTTTTTTTCTTCCGCAGCCTGCAGGATCCCATCACTCCACTCTGCCCTCTCCCCAGGCTCTTCAAAGCAATACTCGGCTGCACTTTCTCCCTCCGCAAAGCCAGGCGCTCTTAAAAGAAAAAAGAAAAAGAAAAGGAAAAAAAACACACACACATTTTAAGGCAAATTCCTCTTTAATTTCCTAATAATAACAAAAGTCATTCGAAGCCACTTAACTGTGAGAAAATAAATATCTATGCATATATTCAGATCATTTGAACCCAAATGCTTTTTTAACAACATTTCTCAATTAAATATTCGGCAGAGATAATATGAAGTCTGAAGCATTTCATCCAGTGTATATATATATATATATATATATATTTTTTTTTTCAAAATCCAAAATGTGGAATATCAGAAATTAGAATGAAAGTACCACCGCATGAGATGCTCATCCAAAAGGGCAGAACCACAGGTCAAAGCCACATCTCTCTGGATTTGCTGGCATTTAACTAGATGCAAAATGTCAGCATAGGAAATGGCTTGTTCAATGCAAATATTAACAAGAGAGGAGTGTGTCAGTGTGTAAATGGAGCTTCAGCCGATGAGGCCCTTTCTGACACCCTCCCCAGTCACCTGGAAGCAACAAGGGAACTTTCTTCTTGTTTATTTTCACCCTCTTTGCTGGGGGCCAAGTTGAAGAGCATTTGTTTCATGGAAGAAAGGAAACGCTGCAAAGCAAGATGGTATTGGCCTGGATCAGGAGTTCAGGCTTTTTCTATTCTATTCTATTCTATTCTATTCTATTCTATCCTGTCCTGTCCTGTCCTGTCCTGTCTGTCCTGTCCTGTCCTGTCCTGTCCTATCCCATCCCATCCCATCCCATCCCATCCCATCCCATTCTGTCTGTTCCTATCCTATCCTTATTCTAGTCTATTCTATTTGAATGTTTCTTGTGTCCCTATTCAGAGAACCTGGCACTTAACAATGCTAATTTTATCAAGACCAAAAAGAAGGCAGAGAAGTAAGAAAATCTTTTTCTTACTTTTTTTTCCTTCTTCACACTCAGGAGAATTTAGTGGTA
The DNA here is from genome assembly GCF_021218885.2 of Marmota monax. Classification (NCBI taxonomy): domain Eukaryota; kingdom Metazoa; phylum Chordata; class Mammalia; order Rodentia; family Sciuridae; genus Marmota; species Marmota monax. The sequence goes on from NW_026694092.1 coordinate 3,427,874, forward strand.
GCTCAAAGGTGCACATTTAACTTTCTGTCCTTACTCTGCTCTGGGAAGTGTGTTCTCAGAAGGAGTTTTCTACTGGTCCCTTCCCATGTTCTCTGCACTTGCATGCCTGCTTTGGATGCTCTGGGCACCCTGAGAATGGATTGGCTCACTTAGCCAGCTCAACGGAGACTTAACTCCACCAACCGGGATGACTAATCAGACTAATGCGAAGCGATGCCAGACATTCCCGCTGGCCTGAAGATCGCATTCTCTGCCTATGAGCAAATGATACAGGCAGCCACGTTCCCTGATGTAGCTTGGGCTTTAGAATCAAGTCTCGTAAGATTGGCGCTTTCAAGGAATTGTTGCGATGTTAGGTAATGCACCAAGTTACCAGCCTGCAAAACTGACTTGGCAAGCAGGTGTGGTAAGATTACAGCTAGGGAGACAGAGCCCACCCCAGCCAGTGGGAGCACCACGGGAAATGCCAATGGATGACAAACCCTCCACTCCCTTGTTCACTGGTGTCTGCTGGAAACCAGATGTTTCAGCCACTATGGCTACCACCACAGTTTAGTTTCCACTGTCCCTACCCCTCCTCCCCATTCAAATCTATATCTAATGGGCTGAGCCTAAGTCACACACACGTGGCCCAATGATCAAGGCACATTGGGAAGACAAGGGTCCTAGTTTATGTCTCCCTTGAAGAAAAAGCCTGAGGTAAGGATTTGAGTGACAGTAGTTTACTTGGGAAGTAATTCTGGGAAATATCAGCAGGAAGTAGAATATTAGGCCAGGAAAATGGAGAAGCAGTAAAGAAAGAGTCCTGGAGCTGTGGGTATGTTATCACTGTGGGCAACTAGGGCTCTTTCTTGGTGGGGATCTGTGGTAGGCAGAATAGGTCCTCTTGGAGTTCCTACCTGAAGGATGAGGAAATTAGATTTCTTTTTAGGTTGGAGGAGGATACCAGGGATTGAACCCAGGAGCACTTAACTACTAAGCTGCATCCCCAGCCCTTTTTATATTTTATTTAGAGACAGGGTCTCACTGAGTTGCTTAGCACCTCACTTTTGCTGAGGCTGGCTTTAAACTTGTGATCCACCTGCCTCAGCCTCCCAAACCACTGGGATTATAGGAGTGTGCCACCATACCTGGCCTGAGGAAACTAGACTTTTGATGGATTCCCGTCTGTCCTTGTTTGAGAGTGGCCTTAACTTCTGAGGGAAGTCAATGTCCCTGCCCATCCTACTAAGATGCAGGGATTTCTTGCTTCTTTGGCAATTTTGAAGAATGAGATCCATGGACACAAAGGATGAGAGCAAAGTAACAGGATTTTTCAAATAGAAAGAAAGTAAAGCAGAGCTCCCACAGGGAAAGGGGTCCCAAACCAGGGTTGCCTTCAGGAGTTAAATGTCTAGGGCTATATATGATAATGTTAGAGGGCAGTTAGGTGGCCTTGAAGACCATAGGCGAGAGATTTTAAAGATATCAGTGTTGGAGTTCAGTCACACCAGGACACCTGGTGTTGCCACTGTCCGGATGTTCATCACACACCACTTCACCTCAGGGACAGGCTGGGGGTTGTGGCACATATATTCAGGCTCCAATGGAGATGGTCACAAGTTGTGTACCCCATGTAAATTTCTGAGGTGGGGTCCTTAGCCCTGTCTGCCTAGCACATTTTTAAAAATATTTTTAGTTGTAGATGGACACAGAACTTTTATTTTATTTATTTATTTATTTTTATGCAGTGCTGGGGCTTGAACCCAGGGCCTCACACATGCTAGGCAAGTGCTTGACCACGGAGCCCCAGCCCCAGTCCCTGCCTAACCTATTTCTATCTCCTGTTCTCACTACCTTTACCTTACAAGTGGTCACACATGCTTACAATGGCATGAGCAAGGACAAAAGCATCAGGTACTTATCAGTCCCCTCTTCCTCTGTGAACTGCCCAAACCTGCTGTTCTCAGGGAGTGGTCACTGGGCTTTGATAATTGCTGCAGGGTGGCACCTGACCTGGGACTGACCAATCAGAACTCTCCCCTGGAATATGCAAAGGTTGAAATGAGTCAGTTTTCTCAAGTGACCTGGGATTTGACATGCAGCATTGAGAAACTTTGCATAGGAGTACATCCCACTCACTGTGTCGAGGAGGCAGGTGCGAACCAGAGGGAACAGCATGCACGAGAGAGTCACAGGGCAGAGAAAAGGAAGCCAGTGTACCAGTACACTTCCCACCCCTCCACTTTCCTGAGATTCTGCAATCCAACACACGATTTTTTCCCTTACGTTTACAATCCAAAGAATCCCAGGTTAACATGATGAGCACAGAAATAGACGCAGTGATTATCACAGGCTGCCTCCACCCCAGTGAGCAAAGCCACCAAGATGAATTAGCAGGTAACATGGAGAAGTTTGTGGAGGAGAGCTCTGGTATTCTGGTTTGGATGTGAGGTGTCCCCCAAAAGCTCACGTGTGAGGCAATCCAAGAAGGTTCAGAGGAGAAATGATTGGGTTGTGAGAGCCTTAACCCAGTCAGAGAATTAATTCTGGATGAGACTGAGTGGTAACTGGAGGCATGGGGGCTGTTGCTGGAGGAGGGGGGCATTGGGGGCGTGGCTTTGGGTATAGTTTTGTATCTGGAGAGTGGAGTCTCTGCTTCCTGATCATCAACATGAGCTGCTTCCCTCTGCCACACTCTTCCTCCATGATGTCCTGCCTCACCTCCAGCCCCGAGGAATGGAGCCTGCTGTGGACTGAGACCTCTGAAACCGTGAGCCTCCAAATAAACTTTTCCTCCTCTACAATTGTGCTGGTTGGGTCCTTTAGTTACAGCAGAAAAAAAAAATCTGACAAAAACATCTGGGAGGAGGCCTTCAGGGAAGCCAGGGCAGAAGAGCCAAGAAGGAGGGACAAAACAGAATATGGGCCACAAGGTACCATCCTTGAAGGGCTTCAACTAATACCCTGGGGGCATCAGAAGTAAGGTGGCCCTTCAGAGTTGTTCCAAGTCAGAGCAAGGGCCTGGGCCTTTGTACCCATAGGTGACTAGACATTGGCTATGGGCTGCCCCAGGAAGGGAGCAGACTTGGATGAGGCAGCTCTTTCCACTGGGTGGTATGCACAGCATCCAATATAATGACCTTAGCAGACATGGCCTAGATAAGCCTGAATGAGGACTCTCTCCTCTTGGAGAGGGGGCCTTGTCAAGCTGATAACCATGTGCTGAAGACGCCATGCTCAGTGCTCGGCCTCCTCCTCATTGGCCCCTCTGTGAGACTGGAACTGCACTCTTAGTTCACAGATGAGGAAACTGGAGCTTGAGAGTAAAGGAACTGGTTCAGAATCCTAGAGCTGACAAGCAAGCAGCACAGCAGAGTTGTAAAATGCACCTCCCAAGTGTGGAGCTGATGGCTTGAGATGCTGCCAGGTCTGGAGTCTATGGAAAGCCAGTCAGGCACCTCAGGTTCATTTAGGAAAATACTCACACTTGAGTGCCCACCTGAACTTCTGTATCTCTGACAGTAAGTCCCTCTTTAAAGCTGCATGTCCCAGTTGCCTTGCTTACACTCCCCAAGTCCCACAGTCCTCCTCTTTACTAGGGGACCAAGGATGTCCAAGCATCCTGAGATAAGGCACTCTGTCCTCCTGGGTATTTTTTCCATGGGCCCCACCAACCTCTGCTTCCAGGTCTCACTTTTCTGGAAGTTTCCATGGCTCACCAGGCTCTTTGATTTCACTCTTTCCCCAAACACAGCACAACATAAGGAATTTGACTTACTGATTTAGCCTTTGCTAATTCCTCGTCATATTCTAGGTCTGCCTCCCAGGGCAGTCAACTATTCAGCTTAGGTTGGCATTTGGGGTCTCATTTACTCTTTTGGGGGGAGGATACTGGGAAATGAACTCAGGGACACTCGCCCATGGAGCCACATCCCAGTACTATTTTGTATTTTATTTAGAGACAGGGACTCACTGAGTTGCTTAGTGCCTTGGCATTGCTTAGGCTGGCTTTGAACTAACAAACTGATCCAAAAATTTATATGGAAATGCAAGGAACACAGAGTAATTCAAACCATCTTTTTTTTTTTTTTGTACCAGGGATTGAACTCAGGGGCACTCAACCACTGAGCCACATCCCCAGCCCTTTTTTGTATTTTATTTAGAGACATAGTCTCACTGAGTTGCTTAGGGCCTCACTTTTGCTGAGGCTGGCTTTAAACTCATGATCCTCCGGCCTCAGCCTCCCAAGCCACTGGGATTACAGACATGTACCACGTGTGCCCACCTCATTTACTCTTCAATAGACCAATCCCATTCACTGGGTGGAGCTTTCACCCATGGGTAAATGATGGAGTCCATTTTGTATACACTGTACCAGTGTCACTATGAAGGCAGGCCCCTAGCCACTAGGATTCACCATTGCCTCCATATGTGGACAAATCCTAAGAGTTATCTTTGTGCCTATTAAGAACTCTGGGACTGTACCTACTCCCCCAGCACCCTGCAATGAGATTCTCCCTGTCTTGCTCCACTCCTCTTAAGTAGGAGAGGACCCACTCCCTACACAAGGTGGCAAGTCCCAGCCCCTCCATAGCCTGGGATGCATAAGACAAATTTCTTGAATGAAGATTAACCAACCCTCTGTAGAGCTTAGCTCAGGTGAATCCACCATCCAGCTGCAGTGAACATCCTGCCAGGCCTCCATCTGTTTTTGAAACACAGAAGGTCATTCCTATTCTTGGGGGAGAAACTTTAAGGATTTAATGAAATGCTTCTGCAGTTGAGGCTACGGATGATCTGTTGACATGGTCAAAAAGGTTGTAGGTTGTTTAATGTCGTTCTGTCCCATCAATTCTGCATATTGTACCAACTCAGCAAATTGGTATGAATTTAGGCTACTGACAAGGACCTTGAAAAAGAACGTAGCTTCTGCAGATTTAAGAAGACAAAAGAATTGGAAAGTAGTCCTAATGGAACCTGGGATCCTAACCTGTGCCATCCAGTGTCTCTGAGGACTTTGTCTGGGAGGGACTACGGTAGTGAGTATGTGAGCCTCCAGCACACCTGCCCCAGGGCTCCAAACCTGTCTCTGAGTGCCAGTGTGGAGACTGGATGGGCCTCACCTGCTCCATCCTTTACCTTTCTTTTTTGCAATAAGAAATCCCCAAAGCATACTCTCTGGGGGTCCTAGATGCAGTTCTTGCTTATCTCTCTCATCTGAATGCAGTCTGACAAGTAAGCTTTGGAGTTCTGGAATTAGAAGTCTCAAATGCAACTCTGGCTCGGAGGGTTGCATTTACTGACTGCAACTTGGCATCTACCAAAGAGGGTTTCATCAAGTGCTAATGATTCTGTAACATAGTAAGTAGGAATAGTGTGTTAGTTAGTTACCAGCAGCAGTAATGATGCTGTGTAACAAACAACCCCAAAACTCAGTGGCATACATTGATTTGCATTTATTCTTCATGCATGCACCTTCAGGTTGACTGGCATGGCTCTGCTTGTGTGTATAATTCCAGGGCCCAGGATGGAGAGGGCAACAAGCCCCTAGGCATGCCTTCTCTTTGAGGGTGGAAAAGCACAACAGAAGTAATGGAAACATGCAGTGTCTTTTACATCTATGTTTGAAACTGTCACGTCATTACTTCCACCCTCATTTTATCAGCTAAAGCAAGTCACTTGATTAGACTTTCATGAATGAGACTGTGAAGTTTATTCTTCCCATGGAGATTTAGAGAGAGGGAGAGAATTTTTTTGTATGGTCATTTAATCTACTACAAATTGCAAAGGAGAAATGATCATATAATTTGTGGAAGTGCTGTACTTTTTTTAAAAAAAAAAAAAAGCACAAAAGGCTCAGGGTGTGGCTCAGTGGTAGAGTAATTGTTTAGCATATACAAGGTTCAATCCCTAATACTGCAAAAAAAAATTTAATTAAAAAAAAATGAAAGCATTAGTTGGGGTGTTGGGAGGTTAGAGAGTCAATTTTTGTTTAAGTGAAACAAATCTTGGAGCCTTTAACTCATGCATCCATTCTGAATCTCCAAGCTGGAAGTATGGTATGCGAGGTCTCATAACATTTTTTCAACTATGCCACTAGTGTTCCACAGAATCTACTTTAGGAAAGGTTGCTGTAGCTCATGGATAAGTGTCCTAACCTCTCTGGGCCTCCGGTGTCCAGGTTCTTTGAATAGGAACAATGATATCTACCTCAGAGAATGGTTTGTTGGACACAAAAGATGATGCAGACGCCCATTCACTCATGAGTTCAACGAATAGAAAGAGCCCCAGCTAGTGAGAAAGAGGGCACCTTCAACACGGGACAGGCCAGATCCATGCAACTGGGGATTCACACACTGGAGTAGGCAGACCTGGGTAGGAAACCACTATAAAGATGAGAAAGTCGCTCAAAGTCTGAGAGTGGGGACATGTGCTAGAGGCCTCACCGATGGGGGAGCTTTAAGGGGTGACAGGGTTGGGAGACTGTAATCCTGTGCTAGAAGGCTTGGTGACACTCTAATCTAAATTGGTGTAGTTAGAGGTTGACAGTGGCATTTCAGGGAAGGCTCTGGTAGGACTTTAGCCTGGAATGACCCCTGACCTTAAAGAAATGCTAGACCTTCAGGTCAGTTGTGTTATAGCTCCAAGTTTGTTTTCAGACCAGAATCCTGCCTTTTTCCTGAACCTGCCAGAAGTTTGTGTCCTTTGGCTTCTGTCTCACCCAGACCAAAGCTGGTGGGAGACCTGTTCCTCTTTGCCTTTATCTTTCCAAAGCAGGGCCATTCCTGCCTGTGGTCCTCCACAAACAAACCTAACAGCACATCAGAATCATTAGCATAAGGATACAGAAGCACAAAAGAAGTTCACAGAAGATTCCAATTCTGCTCAGGTATGCATGAGTAGGAAATTCTCCATGGAATGGTCTGGTTCCCCTTAGTTACACATGTGTTTTTTATTTCTGGGGGAAGGAAAAAAAAAAGACTCCAGGTGCTGATCTTCAAAATCTCACCCCCATCCACCTTGGCAGACTCCCAATTCCCCAGGTCTGTAGGAGTGCTGCGAATGAGACTAGCAGCTTCTAGCAGTTTCCACAGCTGTAGAAAGAAATACAAGGAACCTGTACGTTTACACGGCTTCTCTTCCATCAAAACACCCCAATATCCATCCTCTGTGCTCTTCAGGGTGTCTCCTCCTTTCTTTATGGATTGAACAGGGGCTGGGGATGTGGTTCAAGTGGTAACGCACTTGCCTGGCATGCGCAGGGCGCTGGGTTCGATCCTCAGCACCACATACAAATAAAATAAAGATGCTGTGTCCACCGAAAACTGAAAAATAAATATTAAAAAATTCTCTCTCTCTCAAATAAATAAATAAATAAATTTATGGACTGAACATATTTGGGGACCTCAAAATACTAAAGGATCCTCAACCTAAAATCTCAGTGGCCTCAGCTGGGATCTTACCTCAGTCTGAATCCCAGCTCTCCTACTTACCAGCCCTGTGACCTTAAGCAGGCTACTTAATTTCTCTGGGCCTCAGTTCCCTCCTCCATCATCTGTAGATACTAATATGCCCTCATCACCGGGCCCTTTATGTGTTCCAAAAACAATACAAAAAAATACAATTCCAGCTGGATTTGCATTTCAATGGCAGATAAAATGTCAAGTCAAAGGAATGAATCTCTAATGACAGAATTTGCTGTTGCTGGTGAGGAGAATACATGGTGGAGCCCGGTTGGGTAGAAGAGGAAAGGAGGGGAGAATATCAACCTGAAATCCCTCCAAACAGGGCAGCTGCCTCTTGGACCTACCAGAAATGCCAGCCCCCTGCTATGTGCAAGAAAATCTGATTCCCCTGAGAAAACATACTCTGAATGGAAACCCCACACATGCCCTGGACCAGTTCTTCCAATTATGGAAAAGGCCCCCAACATCCCTTGATTGGCATACCACAAAAGCCGCATCCCCGCAATAATGATGATGATAATGGCATCAGTAATGGCCGCGATGCAGCTGTTACTCAGCCTCGTGCATCCTCCGAGTCTCCTGGGGATCGGCGGTGTGCTAATAATAGTCCTAGCACCAGCGTTCAAGAATAATCGGCTGACCAAAGTGAAGCCCGAGAGGCGGGGCCCTGCCTGCTGAATGGGCTGCCAGGTGTAAAGGGAGAGAGACGCAATGGCAGGCTCTCCTGTGTGGGCTGAGAATCCCCGAGGAGGCTCAACTGTGTGTTCTGGCTCGGAAACCCTAAAACAAGGAGCAAGGAGCGACTTTTCTAAACCAGGGCTCTCAAAGGAACCCCACTTTGAAATCCCGCTTGCATCCTGGCTCCTAGGGGCTGCTCCTTCATGGACCACCCAGAGTAGAGCAAAGGAGTCAGCCACACCATGGGTGAACAGCTTGAAGAAGATATGCTGTCAAGACGGGATTAGCTAAAAGTGATGGAAAATGTCAAAGTAAACTGATTGAAGTTTCTTTTCATCTTCTATAAGTAAGGCTCAGAAGTGGACAGTTTCAGGGTTGGGGGGTAGTTATACAAAGTCACCAGGATCTGGGCTGTCATTGCCATTACTGTTAGCATTGCTATTGTGTAACTGGCATGTGGTGAAACATACAGATTGTGAGGCATTTGGACAAAAGTACATATTGTGTGATCAACAGCCCTGTCAAAGTATAGTACATTTCCATTTCCATCATCTCTGAAAGTTTCTTTGTGCCTCTTTCCAGGTGACAGTCCCCCCCCTCCCCCTGCAAAGGCAAATCCCTGTTCTGCCCTCCCTCACCAAGGAGTGAGTCCTCCTGTTTTCAAATTCCATATAAATAGAGGCATGCAGCAGGTATTTCTTTGTTTGGGGCTTCTTTCAGCACATTTTGGGAATCCATAGATGCTGTGTATTAGTAGTTTGGTTTTTATTGCTGAGTAGTATTCCATTATATGCATCCACTTGATTTGTTTATTTTACCTGTTGATGGACAATCAGATTGTTTCCAGTTTTAGGCTATTATGAACAAAAGCCATTATGAGCATTTTTGTGCAAATCTTTGTGTGGATATAGACTTTCATTTCTCTTGGGTCAATACCTAGGAGTGAGATTGCTGGGTGTAGTGTAGGCATATGTTTAGTTTTGTAACACAGTGCCAGTTTTTCAAAATGATTGTATAATTTCAGCCTTTATTCATCTTGCTCTGCTACCATTGTCTATATGTGACTTCTACCTCATGATATTATTTGGCTGCTTGAATTCCAGCCATCATCTGCACATTCCAACCCACAAGAAGGAAGATGGAGGAAATGATAGGCTTCCTCATTTTAATAACCCTTCTCAGCAGCTTCACATAATACTTCTGCTTCTACCCCATTAACTAGAGCTTAGTTACATGGTCATATCAAGCAGCAAAGTCCCAGTAATTTTTACTTTGGAAATCCACACGCCTTGCTAGAAATGGGAAGGAGGGATTCTTTGGGGGATGGTAGAATAATGGGGACAAGAAGCAGCCTCTACCACAGCCAGGTGGCCAGAAATCAAGCAGGGAGCATGTCTGCCTTACTCAATAAGGTTTACTCCAGAACTATGTTGTACCTCGGCTTGTGGTAGGTGCCTGATAAATGTTCACGAAGGTGGAAGGAGGATGGGAAAAGCAGCCATGGTAGCCAGCTGTTCATTCGAGAACATCTTCTAGGGTCATTATGCTTGTCACCCAACAAGAAGGCTGTGCTTAAAGGACTATCACCATTCCTCAATTTCTGACAGTGTTTCAAAACATCTCTTAGATGCAATTAAATGGCATTGTGTGAATTGCCAAGAGAGCCCTTCATGGCCTGGTAGGTAAGGGCTTTTTTGACTTTGTTACCTGATAGAGATCACTTGGGCATGGTTTTTCATTGTGCGCGCGCATGCGCATGCGTACACAGGAAAGCTGGGGCCTTTTTCCTGCTTAGAATCTCACAATTTCTGTAGTGATCAATGCATTCTCCTCAAAGGCTTGTACCTTGGACCAAAATGCTCAAGGGGAGAGGGAAGAAAAGAGAGACGAAGAGCAGAGTGGTTTGGGAGCACCTTTGCGGCCACAGCGGGCTGCAGGAACTTCTGCTAGAGACCTCGGTGTTCCCAGCAAACGCGGGGGTCATCGGGTTATGTTATTTTATGGTACAAAAGCAGATACGGTCCGCTGCCTCCGCTCTACCCTGATAATTTTGTTTTCCTGGCGAGTTTGCCATCAAGGATCTGACGTGCCATTAGGTTTTTATCTCTGTTGCCCAAGGAGGGGCGATGTAGAGCGGGGGTCTGCTTTTCATTAAAGTGGGGCTGGGTGCACGAGCCGCTTCTTTGAACAAAACAACCACGGTTCACGACAAGGTTAGGGGGAGGCGGGGCGGAGGGAAGGTTGTTAGTTATTACTTGTGCTTTCTTCCAGCGCTGGGGCTTCTCCCCGCCAGGGTTCCGCTGTCCCTGGGGGCTGGGAGCTCATTCCAAGCTCAGGCCATGATCCCCAGGCCCACCGAAGAAGCGGCGCCTTCTAATCATGCCGAATCATTGGGCTGATTCGGTGACATCCAGGAAGCCGGCTGACACCAAGAAATGCATTTCGCTTCCGATCTCGGCCCACACTGGACTTGCAGTCCCTGCTGATCCTGTGGGGACAAGGATCTCCTGCCAGCTCATAAGGATTTGTGCCAGTTCTCTCTCCCCAGGGGAAAGAGGTGTCTGGGGGGCCTGTGGGGAAGGGGTGGGCTGGGCGTCAGCCCAGACTGGCTCTGGCCTGCACGGAAGGACCCGGTGGATTGCAGGGCATTCATCCGAACTGTTTCTTCAAAGCAGAACAAAACAAGCAGAGACACGCACACAGTAGCGAGTCGGAGAGAACAAATGTTCGGCAAATATCTCCATTTTTTTTCTTTTACGATGCAGTAGCTAACACTGGTGTCAGGAAGGGCCCCAGCTGTTTGTGATTCTTGCCCAAACAGCCTGAGGACTTCAGACGCCTCTCTGGTGACGGCTGTTTTTGCCAAACCAACTATTCCAGACCACCTTTTAGTGTCCTTCTCATCAGACAAATCATGCTGGCCTGATGCTCCGTGTGACATGCTGGCCTTCCATGAAATACCAGCATCCAGGGTCTCCAGTGGGACTCCGCTTGCTCATCTTCCTCCCCAGCCTCCCCTGCCCTGGAGCCCCCAGACTCCCCCATCCTCCCGCGCTCTCCACCCACCCACTGCTGGGTGCGACTTATAAGCAAGGAAATCCTCTTAATCCCTGAGATATGTGGGTTATTTCACCCAAGAATTCAGAGCGCCGCATCCTCTCACTCACAAACTGAATTATAACATAAGCATAGAACATTGATTCCAGGCGTGCGGAATTTTAATCCCCAACTTCCCACACAATGCTCTTGTCCACGGACAATTGACCCACCATTTCAGCATGTCGCAGCAGCTAGGACAGTTAAGCCCCTTCTCCCACCCCACCACTCACAGTCACTAGCTGGGGAGGCATCTAAGCACTCACCTCCCACTCATGTGACTTCATGTTGCAGGTAATTTGTGCCATTCCCCTGTGTGATTCTTTGGAGCCCAACATCACCTGGGCATTTTAAAATCCCTCTGCTACAGGCAAAGCCAAAGCCAGGCAGCCATCTTCAAAATGTCACCAGCCATTAACGGTGAGCAGGGATGAATTATGCTTGCCACCGTTGCAAAGTGCACTGGGAAGAGCAACTCTGGAGACAGCTGCCACGTATTGGGGAAAGTTCCAGCCCTACGTGCTGCCCACAGCTGTCTGAGGGCCACCAGCCTGTGTTTCCAGAGACCCTGTGGCTCTATATGCAATTAGGTTTGGTTTTAAGGGGCATTAATTCTGGTGATGATAAATGCCCTCATTTCCTCACTACAGGTGAGAATTGAGACACTCAGAGCTGTTGGGTAGGACACACAGCTCTTGAGTGGCAGGAACGCATCTGCTCCCAGGATCTGTCTACTTTTTATTACAGCATTGCACTCAAAGAAACTTCTGTCAATCTTATTCATACTCCTGACTGCCCACCCTAATAATATCACCAGGCCCAGGTGTCTGTGATTTAATGATGATGCAGCTGGAGCTCAGTGACATTAAATGACCCAGGCAAAGACACACAGCAGTTGGAAAGAGAGTAGACTCCAAAACCTAGAATGCTACAACCTACCAGGTTTGTGCTCAGCTTTGGGGATACCCAGTTGAATAAGGTACAGTCACTTGACAGTCCTCTGAGGCAGGCTGCAATATACTTGATGATATGTATTCAAATTGCAGGATATCATCTTATTTGTATGTGGCAATGTCTTAAAGGCCTGAAGATGGAGTGAGTCATTTGGAGGGGAGGCCCCGTTTGAATTTGTATTACTATAATGGAAGCACCTGACATAGGCTACACAGGAAGTAAATGAAGGGTTATTCTGTCTCATGGTTCTAGAGGTCTTGTCCAAGATTGGACAGTCCCATGGGTTTGGGCATCTAGTGAGGGTCGTATGTCATGGCAGGAGCATGAGAAGCAGTGACTGTTCACATCACAATTCAGAAAGCACAAGGAAATAAGGAGACTGGGGTCCAACCATCCCTTTTAATATCCACAATGACCTAAGGACCTCCGACTAGGTCCCATCTTTTAATGGTTCACAGCACTTCCCAATACCACTACCTGACATATTGGAAACACTACTCATATTCAAACCATAGCAGAATTGATCCACAAAGGATTCAGAGAAATATCAAAAAGCCTGTTGTAGTCTATAACTTAGTACAGCCCAATGGAACTTTCTGGAAACACCGTAGAGTTGCCCTGTTTCCTACCTCAGTTGCAGATCCCTGCCAAACACTTGAAATATGGTTTGTGAGACTGAGGGGACTGAATTTGCCATTCTATTTACTTTGAAGTCAAGTTTCAATGTCAAAAGCTACATATGGCTAGTGGCTCCCAAACAGAATGGCAGAACTCTGGCAGGTCACCTCCAGCAGAGGTGGGCATAATTTTGCCAGGAGCTGACAGACCAGCCTCTGTGAGGTGGTGGCTGGAGGGTCTGCAACTGCTCCAACACTCATTCAGTGACCCCCAGTATCCTGTGACCCGTGGGACCACAGACAAGTAACCATATTGTCACCTCCTCCAGGCTACATCATCCCCTATGAGGAGGCTAAGAAACGAGGTTCTGTAAGAGACAATCCCCATCTCAGCCTCTTTTCAGAGGAGGCCTTTCCCCTGCGATCATGTCACTGTGGGAACAGTCACTGGTGCTAGAGAGGAGCAAGAGGCTGCACATGGTGCCTGGAGGTCTGTCCTGGGGATAAGGCTCTCGTTTCTGCTCCAGGACAGGAAGAGGGCTTCAGGTCCCCACTCTGATGTGCAACACAGCTCTCTAGGTTCCCCAGGACCAGGATTCCAGGGCATCACTGTCTCTGTGTTCACAGTAGCGAGGAGACCTAGGGCCACCCCAGTTAATCAATGCATGTAGCTTCGATTTGTCTTCTTTCCAATGTATTCATTGGGGGAGATGTGGAAAGTCGAGAAACATGAATAAAGAAGGAAATAGATCCAGAAGCTGACCCCTTCTGGCCTCCTCCACTGCTCTGCCCTGGTCAAACTGTCATTGTGTCTGTTTGTACAATGGCCTCATCGATCTCCCTGTTCCTGCCCTTGCCTCTTTGAAGTCCATTCTTAACAGAGCAAGCAGCCAGAGGGATTCTGCAAACCCTAAGCCAGATCCAGGGACTCCCAGCCCATAACTCTCCAATGCTTCTCCTGTTGGCACAAAAGCCAAAGTCCTGCACAGCTCACAGTCAATCCCACCCTTCCTCCCTTCCCTGACTTTATTTTTACTCTCCCCTCACACGCCATAGGTCTGTCCCAACCACACTGACCTTCTTGTTGCTCCTGGAATATGCTTGGCACAACCTACCTCAGGCCCTTTGCACTGTCCATCTTCTCTGCCTGGAGCACACTTCACCTGGTCAGCATATGGCCCATTCATGATTTTCTTCATGCCTTTTTTCAAATGCCAACTTCCTGGTGACATCTTCCCTGCACACCTATTGAAATTTGCAATATCACTGCTCTAATTCCCTATTCATTTCACCTGATCTCTTTTTCTTCTAGCCTTAATGCTGTCTGCCACACTACAGATCTTACTTATTCATTTGGTTTATTATTGATCTTTCCCACTTGAATATAACCTCTAGGAAGCCATTTTTTTCTGCTTTCTATTTCACTCTACTGACAGCATCTAAAAGTGTCTGCTGCTATGTAGTCCATCAATAAATATTTGAGAAATAGACCAATGAAAGAATAAATGAATGAAAATCACCTCGACTCACAACTACTGCTAAAGGTTGGCTCTATTTCCTTCAAGACTTCTATTGAGCCTTTTTGTTTGTTTGTTTATTTGTTTTTGGTACCAGGGACTGAACTCAGGGGCCCTTGACCACTGAGCCACATCCCCAGCCCTTTTTTGTATTTTATTTAGAGACAGGGTCTCCCTGAGTTGCTTAGGGCCTCGCCCTTGCTGAGGCTGGCTTTGAACTCTTGATCCTCCTGCCTCAGCCTCAAGCCTTCTTTTGATGAAGTTAATTAGGAGTTCTCTAGTCACCAAGAGGGTGTTGAGGAAAAGGGGAGGGGCACCTCTCTCAATTTCTGTCTCTTGATTATATTGATGGAGGCCAAGACCTCATCTTGGCTGGCCCAGAAATCAACACTTGGAATTGTCTCAGGGATGATCGATCTGTGAAAGAGGGACCCCCAGTAACTAGACTCACAGGAACCTGATGAACAACACTGAAGCCCGTGTTACTAATCCCTACTCCATTCCAGGTATTCCTCCTTCAAGGAACATGGAGCACTCCACTGAATCAGGTGGAGTGGGCAGGCTTTGTCCATTGCCCATGAGATTGAACTAAGATTCTGGGAATCTTGAAGCATGGAAAATATGTTCTGCACCATTCCATGTGTTATTGAGAATGAAAGTAATGCTTGACTATAAAAGAATGACCGTGCAAACATTGTGCCAATGTGGCCCATCATGATTATGTCAATGCTTTTAAACATAGATATTAAAAACTAAATTGATTCTTTTGAAAATCACCTTCTTTCCTCCTGTTTTGTTGGTGTCCTGGATTTCCTCTTATAACAAAAAAAATCTTGATTTTTCTCTTGGGGACCTCTTCCTCATTTTCAACCAGAATGATTTGTGGGAGATAACCTCCCCTCCACCTTCAGGGTTGAGATCAGTGAGATGTGAGAAGCAATTTTGTGAAAAGTCTGAGAATCCTTTTGGGCAGTGTGATGTGATAATATTTAAGACCTGGCGGTGCTAGCTAGGCAGTATTTTGGTACCCTATTGGGGGGGACCTAGAGAAAGTGGAGGCTACCATGCAGAATTGGAGCCAACTTGGCATAATGCAGAGAAGATGAAGAGAAACCACGTCCTTGGTAGCATGACCTGTGCTACTGGATCAGACTTTACCTGAGGCCCATTGTTCTGCTCAATTTTTTTTCCGGTTTTATGTGAGCTAATACATTCTGTGGTGGTTTAATTTCGTTGGAGTTTTTTTGTCACTTAAAGTAAAGAAGATTCCTAATGGTTGCATCTTAGAAATATGAAACATAGCACGGAGAATTGAATAGATCTCTGCACTTTTCTAAATGTCTCAAACCTGACATAGTCTAACAACCTTTAATTTCAGACTGTGTTGCAGGTGTTCTCCATGCCAGAGCCCCTTTGACCTGAGCTGTGTTTTCTGCCACACAGCAGCTCTGTGATCTTAGAGAAGATGCTTCAATCTCTGTGCCTGAAGAGTAATAATATTTTCCTCCTGGTAGAAAGAAAGACTGCCTCCTTTTTATTGAGAGGCATATCGTGGTTGTTTTATAATTCAGCAGATCTGTTTGTAAACCTCATAAGGACCAAAATTTTGTGTGTTTTGTTCACTGCAGCTTTCTCAGCATCTCCTCCTACCCAAAAAAAAAGAAAAGAAGAAACATCAGTGGAGGAGACAAAGGAGAATGAAGGGAAGGGAGGAGAGATGGGACAGGGAAAGACAGAGGAATGAATCTGACCTCACTTTCCTATGTGCATATATGAATATACCACAGTGAACCTCGCCAAAATGCACATCCACAAGACACTAATTTTAAAAAAAGTTTAAGTAAATAGCAGAAAGATCATAGAGTAGAGGGAAGGGAACAGGGGGAGGGAGAAGGGGAGGGGAAGGGGAGTACTGGGGACTGAATTAGAACAAAATATATTCTGTGCTTTTATACGTATGTTAAAATGAATCCTCTTATCATGAATAACTAAAAAAACATTTAAAAAGAATAAAATCCTCAGGGCTGGACACAGGCCCATAATCCCAGCAGCCTGGGAGGCTGAGGCAGGAGGATAGGGAGTTCAAAGCCAACCTCAGCAACTTAGTGAGGCCCTAAGCAACTCAGTGAGACCCTGTCTCTAAATAAAATACAAAATAGGGCTGGGGATGGGGCTCAGTGGTTGAGTGCCCCTGAGTTCAATCCCTACTACCATAAATAAATAAATAAATAAAATCTTCAAAGCCAAAAAGAAAATGAGTTATCCTTAAATATCCCATAAACATTTAGTGGCCTGCCTGAATGAATGAATGAAAATGAAATATAGATAGAGTGACCTATCTGAAGTCACATAGCTAGTTACTGAGATAATAAGAGGGAGAGTGGGCGGGGGATGTGGCTCAAGTGGTAACTCGCTCGCCTGGCATGCACGTGGCACTGGATTGGATCCTCAGCACCACATAAAAATAAAATAAAGATGTTGTGTCCGCTGAAAACTAAAAAAAATAAATAAATATTAAAAATCTTTCTTTCTCTCTCTGTCTCTCTCTCTAAAAAAAAAAAGAGGGAGAGTCCCCTGTATCACACCACAACATACTTGGAAACATTTTCAATTTATCAAGAAGAGGGAAAGAACCAACATGGATTGTGCTCATAGCCTGGGCCAGGCATGGTTTATGTATTTAGAGAAGTGTCTTTCTTATAACATGTCACTCTCCTATCATAGACACACTCTGCCAAGAGGAAGGTGTCATTACTCTCCTTTCACAAGTGAGGAAACTGAGGTTCAGAGATCGAAGCATCTTCTCTAAGATCACAGAGCTGCTGTGTGGCAGAAAACACAGCTCAAGTCAAAGGGACTCTGGCATGCAGAATGCTTACCGTAGGACTCGGAATGTCAGAAAAATTCTACAGATTGCTGTACCCATGCATACCAGGTGGGAATTTTTGCTTCTGTTTTTGTATTTGTTTTTATACTGGGGATTGAACTCAGGTGCGCTTAACCACCAGCTCACATTCCCAGCACTCTTTTTTTTTTTTTTTTTTTTTTTTAATTTAGAGATAGAGTCTCTCTGGGTTGCTTAGGGCCCTGCTAAGTTGCTGAGACTGGCCTCAAACTCCTGACTCACCCTACCAAGTCACTGGGATTATAGGCATGTGTCATCATGCCTGGCTCTCCATGTAGGTTTTTATCAGCTTTCACTTTATAGACTGACATTTTGTGACCTCGATCTGAAAAACTGGAAGTGGCAGTGTTTCCTGCACAATTACACTAGTGTAGGTTGGGGGAGAATAAATTGTGGTATGGTGGCCACAGTGTTATCACCCTTATGAGTTCATGAGGGACAGAGCAAGAGCATCACATACTGCAAGGCGTGTATGCATGTGTGAGCGTGTGTGTGCATGTGTGCGCACATGTTTTACATATATAGTCTCAGAATACAGGGCTATGATTTGTGGACCCTTTCCTTGTGCAATGTAGATGCATGACAATGAAGACAAGCAAAAGAATCTTTCAGTCACATCTGATTCCCCAGATGTGTTCCTAGGATGGCCACAATTTCAGCAGAGCATGCTACTACTTATCTGAACATAAATGGCAGCGGAGTCCAGGCACTGGTTTCTAAAGGAACTGACCATCCACCAGAATAGACATTTGACCCCACCTCTCTCTCTGAGTTGTATTACTGCACACACCCTGACAAAGTTGCCTTCCCTTACCTGCTATGTGCTCAGGGAGGCTTCATCTGCTAACAGTTGTGTGTCAGCCAGCTTTGCATGACTGTGACAAAATACCGGAGATAAATTTAAAAGGAAGAAAGGTTTATTTGGGCTCTCCCTTTCAGAGGTTTCGGTTCTCAGTCACTTGGCCCTGTTGCTTTGGGCCTGTGGCAGCCCAGCACATCATAGCAGGAATACATGGTGGAAGAGACTGCTCACTTCAGGGTGTCTGGGAAGCAAACAGAGACACAGCAGGGGGCCAAAGTCCCAATATCTCCTTCAGGGTCATGTCCCTAATGACCTAACTTCCTCCCTCTAGGCCCTGCCTGTTAAAGAGTCCACCACCTCCCAGTAGTGCCACAGGCTGGCCATACTTTAACACATGGTCATTGGTGGACATTAGAGACCCAGGCTATAGCAACTTGAAAGGGCCTTGCAGGTGATACAGCACAGTTCTATTGGAAGAGCCCTGTAGGATCAGAAGGATCCATAGTGAAGTGTCGGTTTGGTGACCTCAGAAAAGCCTCTCCACTCTCTGGGCCTCACATTCTGAGTGTGGGCAGTAGATTAGGGAACGCTAAGCTCCCTCATTTCATGGCACTGAGGCAGAAACTTCTAGACACATAGATGAGGAAGTACTATGACTAAAGATCCTCAGACAGGGGGTGGGGAGCTCAGATCTAATTGGAATTGTCCACTGCAGGGCCCCCATACTTTTGAGGGCATCACCCCTGGCCTGTTCCACAGGCTGCTGATTTGGCATGCTGGGAAAGGTTGGAAAGGAAAGCAGAAGGGTGGCAAGGGAGGGATGAACCTTCCAGGTTTCAAAAACACTGACTCCCTGGGCGCTGCCTGGTCCTCCCCACTTCGCAGGAAGAAACACCAACGTGCATTTTTTTTCTTTTTAACTTGCTCAGGTCGCAGGGGTTGGGGGAGGGGAAAAAGTAAACATCTGAGAGAAAGAAAAGATTGCTCTCCTTTGTGTTTTCCCTTCTGCGGAGCCAGGAATGGATTGCAAAGGGCCGCTGGGGGATGCAGAGAGCTGTCCACACCCCCTCAGGCCTTTGAAGGCGCCGGCCTCCCTGTGATCACTGCTCCAAAAATAATCAGAGCGTGGGGGTTCTAAATCAGGAACAAAGAAGAAACAAAGGGTTAATGAGAGGACACAAGTTTGATGTTTCTTTGCATAAACACAGAGCCAGGGATCGGCAAAGGCGCAGGGGCTGGCCTTTGCCAGGAGAGAGCCAGGACAGCTTTTAGCCCTCAAAATGCTGAATTTGCTATTTTTCCCCTCACATTTGCAAAGGCCATGTCACACCGAGCTGTCTGGGCCAGCCCCCTTCCAAAACATGTTGGTGAGAAGACAACCCTTTCATCTATCTTGGGACCCTTCCCCTGTGGCTTCAGCCCCTTCTTTTTTTTCTTTTTTTTTGGTACTGGGGATTGAACCCAGGGGTGCTTAACCACTGAGCCACATCCCCAGCCCTATTTTGTATTTTATTTTAGACAGGGTCTTTCTAAGTGGGTTAGGGTCTCACTAAGTTGCTGAAGCTGGCCTCTAATATATGATCCTCCTGCCTCAGCCTCTCCAGCCACTGGGATTACAGGTGTTTGCCACTGCACCCAGATTTCACCCCCTTCTTGATCAAAGCCTTGCTGGAAGGTCTAACTTGTGAGTGGCTGAAGGGCCCTAGTAGTCGCAAAGGCAGCGGCTACTATTCATTTTGGGGTTTGCCCTCTCTGTGTGTTACGCTTGAGTTTGCTGCAATCTCATACCACTAAGTACTGTCACCACACCCACATTGCACAAAAGGAGACAGAGGATTACTTGAACCTTCCCACAATCCCAGATTCACAGTCCCAGGATTGCAAGTTGAGATCCTAAGTAACCAGAACTGGACCTTAAATTCTTAACTCTCCTACAGACCTACATTTCTGGCAAGACAATTAAGCAGTGAGAAATCATCTAGAAGCTTAGAGCCATAGTAAGGCAGCCATTCCTTTGACTTCAGAAGACGGCCCCCCAAAAGGAGACTGCTGCTGTTATATAGTGTTAATGAACTTGGAGAGGCATCTGATCAACACCACCCCAGCCCTACACACTGTGCCAAGCTCTTTGAGGAGTTTGGTACATACATCCATCTAGCTGCAGTCCAGCAAATAAGATTCTGTCCCCAACCAAATGTCATGTCCTAGCAATCAAGCTGCACTTGTGAAGACGTGATGTTGATGGGCATGGTGGTGCACACCTGTAATCCCAGCTGCTGCTCAGGAGGCTGAGGCAGGAGGATCACAATTAGAGGTGAGTCTCAGCAACTTAGTGAGACCCTGCCTCCAAATAAAACATAAAAAGGGCTGGTGATGTTGCTCAGTGGTCAAGCACCCCTGAGTTCAATCTCTATTACCATCCCCCTGCTGCCAGAAATAGTGCTTTCTGAGGGCAGAGGCAATTGGGAAAGAAAAATTTGGAGACAAGAAAAGTCAAGTGACAAATCACCACTGCAGGTCTCAGTAGTATATCATAGTTCCTCACCTGGTGGAGACACTCAGAGAATGTTTCTTGAAGGAATGATCAAAGAAACAAATGAACTAACAAACCGACTCCCAGGTGATGCTGTTGCTCCCGGTCCGAGGACCACACTTTGAGTACCAAGGGTTGGGGCACCTAAATCTTACTCATGGCTGCTGTCACACTTCAAAATCCTAAAAGAAGAGGATCTGATCTGTTCCATGTAATTATTTGGGTTCAACTTCCCCAGCCATTTCATAGTATTTTTTTTGTTTCCACTGTAAAGTTTTATTCCGACACACACAGTGCTGCTTGTTAAGATACCACTGTATTTTCTTTTCTCTCTCACTTCTACTGGAGGTGGACTTTACATGAAGTTAATGAAGCTTAAAGCCCAGGTCCCTTCTCTTGCATAGGCCCCATCCCACATTCTCAACATAGATGGCAATGTATTTTCACACTTAATATGTTTTTGTGAATTTACAAAAAGCAAAGAGGATCCCCTAATTTGTATAAATTTCAACTCCCTGTGGAAACCTAGCTCCATCCTTGCATTTCTAAGAGAAGGTAAATATTTCTCTTATAGTCATGTCTCCAAAAATAGCAAGAAAATAAAAGCAAAGGAATCCACAAGATTTAAGAAAAATTTGGAGGGCTTGGAGTTGTAGTTGGTAGAGTGCTTGCTTGCCTGGCATGTGTGAGGCACTGGGTTTGATCCTCAGCACAAGGAAGGAATGAAGGAAGGAAGGAAGAAAAAAACAAAGGAAGGTAAGTATCATGTATATCTACAACTAAATGAAAAGAAAAAAAGGGAAAAAATTGGAAGAGCATAATTCCTTGGGGAAGGGAAATATACACTTGGTTAAATCTGTAATCACCAGCTCTAATTTGTGATTTGTGCTGCCCACTTGACCCAGGTAGGCATCAGTGTTTGCAAGCACCCATCTGTCCTTTGCTAAAGAAGCATTATAAGCCTAGAGCAGTGGTGCACACCTGTAATCCCAGTGGCTCAGGAGGCTGAGGCAGGAGGATCACAAGTTCAAAGCCAGCCTCAGCAAAAGTGAGGCCCTAAGCAACCAGTGAGACCCTGTCTCTAAATAAAATACAAAAAAGGGCTGGGGACGTGGCTCAGTGGTCGAGTGCCTCTGAGTTCAATCCCTGGTACCAAAAAAAGGAGGGGGAGGAGAGGGGGAGGAGGAGGAGGAAGATTATAAATTGAAAACAAAAAAAAAGCCCCACCTGTGTCAGCCCATTACCACAGAGAAGTTCACAGAACCCATGAGCCTTGTTCTCAAAGACAAAAGGGTTCACCATGATAGTGAAGTGTGCCTGCTCTGGTTAATTCATGGGTGACAATACCAGAAACCTCACAACAGTGGGCTCCATCAAAGTGTCTGCAGCCATGGGGCACCTTTGACTAGTCCTCCTCAACTTTGGCTACACCTTGGAATCACATGGGAAAACATTGTCATCTGGGTTATACCCCCAAAGATTGTCCTGATTTAATTGGTCTGGGATGTGGTCTGGCGGTAGCAGTTTTTATAGCTTCCTTGGTGATTGTAATAGTCAGCCATAAGATTCCAGAATCCTCTCCCAATTGAATGGTAGCCATAAACCATCCAGTTGGGGGAGGATGCTGGAACCTGGCTACTCAGACCAACAGCAGCAGCAGTATCTGCCCGAGTGGGAGAAACATCGAATCCCAAGCCATCCCCCAGACCTACTGAATCCCACTAAATTTTGAGGAGAACTGGTCAGTTTCTAGAAATGTGCTTTCTGAGGGCAGGGGCAATGGGGAAAGAAAAATTTGGAGACAAGAAAAGTCAAGTGACCAGCCTTCTCCAATTCCAGCTGCAGAAATTAGAAGCCAGTATGGTGAAATGATTTAGCCAAGGTCCCCCAGATGGGTGTCCGAGTCCCAGGTCTCCCATCTTACAGCTTCAACCAGACTTTCTCTCCCTCGGCTAGACTCTGTGTCATTCTAGAAGGGCCCCAAAAGTCAGAGACATAGCTCTCATTTCCAAGTTGCAGAAACCACACAAATGTCTGCAGAATTTCTGGCTTTATTTTTTTGCTAGGGAAAAAAAAAATACGTCTCAGTGTGATCCATTATGTATTCTGGGTATACACAATGAGTTTGTCTTGAGACATATTTATGCTCAAGAATATTATGTATTCTCTTTATATACCATGCAAGGTTAAATTTTTGGAAAATTTATATTTGCTTTTTATCACTCAGACATATAAGCGATTTATAGCTGGGCCTGATGGATTGGAATCAGATGGCAAAACCCAGATTAACCCTACGGATCCTGGTGGCCATTGGTCAATCCTTGCTATTAATGGTATTTTCACCTGAGTGGATGCATTAAAGACTTTCGATATAAATATGCAGGTGGGTATCATTTTTGCAATGCAGGCACTTCCTCTTGATCCATAAGTTCATCCAACATTTTTCCAAGCCAGACATATTGAAAAATTCATGTGAAAAAAATTGTGGGGAGAGCTACATAGAGGTGACTCATGGTGTTATGAGATGGACACTTTCCATCTTACATACTCCACATTCACCACAAATGCAGTGGTTGAAGCAACCGAGGGACCCTTCACAAGGCTCCTAACCCCTCAGTCACTCAACCAACTCTGAATGATCCTGTTTCAGAAATAAAAGATGCTCAGTGTATGCAGCATATTTGAAGGCCATTGCGTAAACTGACCCCGCCCAGGGGACGTCTGGCAACCTGTCAATGAAGCTTCCCACTCAACTCACAACTTGATCACACGTGCACATGAGCAGGCGTGATCTATCACCCAGAGTTTTCTGCCAAACCCAAAGAGGGTCTTTATGTGCAAATCCCTGACCAAGGGTGGTCCTGCAGAAGCGCTCAGCATTCACCCAGGTGCGCGAGCCAGCCAGAGGATGAATCATTATTATTTTTTTAATCAAGTAACAGGCCCAGGTGTAGCAGCAGCCCAGCTTTCTAATATCACTGTGGCTTTGATAAATATGTCCCATTCCTTGATAACTTTTCCAAATCCTTTAATATCCTGCAGCTCAGTCCCTGATGTCTGGCTGTCGCAAAAATGTGTGAAGGGAGACCAAATGTCAATAAAAATCTCCCTGCCTGCCTCAACCCAGTACATAATCAGCTCCAAGGTAAATAAATGGTAAGTTAGTTATCTGCTGTGGGGAGGGGAGGCCCCGGTGCTTATCTGACTTTCATTTTGGCCTTCCTATGGTGCTGACCCAAATGTCTTCTTGTTCTAGTCTCTTCTGGGGGCGGGTATTTGGATTTTCCCCCTTTTTCCTTCCCCTTGGAGGGACAGCCTGCTCTGCTTCTCTGAAACCGTTGTCCGCCTCGGCTGCGTTCTCTTCAACTCTATTAAATCACCTTTCATCACATTAAATACAGGTCTTCGGGGTGGTCAGAGAGCTGCGCTCTGAGGGATGATGTTATAATGAGGGCGACGTGTATGAAAAATCATTTGGCAGCTCAATCCCAGGCAGGCCACAAGGAGAGGGGAGGCGCCAAGCGCATCTCACTTGAGACAGGAGCCAGGCTCCTAAGGAAAGAGAGGTTTCATTCATTCATTCGCTCATTCGTTCATTCATTCACTCATTCATTCACTCGTTCATTCATTCACTCATTCATTCATTTGCTCATTCATTCGTTCATTCTTCCACTCATTCATTAATTCACTCACTCATTAATTCACTCATTCATTCATTTGCTCATTCATTCATTTGCTCATTCACTTGTTCATCCATACACTCATTCATTCATTCATTCATTCAGCAAACACCTATGCAATACTGCTATGTGTCCACCTCTGAGAAGAACAGAGATAGAAACATCCCTTCCTTCATGGAGCTTCCATAAGTAGACCTATTTGAAGGCCACTTGGGGAACACGATTAGTAAAGATGAAGAGGCGGCTCATTTGAAGACTTCCCAGTGTCCCTGCCCACAAAGGACTCCTGCTCCAGCACCAAAGCATGGTTTTCTTCCAGGAGATACTCTTTCTTTTGAGTGAAATTATCCTTTTTCCTATGAGCCATTCTTTTTTCCAAGAGCAATTGCCCTTGGAAGGGATTAGCTGTTATCACTTCCTAGCACCTGAGTGTGAATTTATTTATTGGCTCCTTTTCCTGCCTAGATAGGAGGGCCTCCGGGGCTGCTGAAAGACACAAAACTCCTGCAAAGGCAGCAGCAAGAGAGACTCAGGATGATTTGCATCAGAGTTGCTCCAGAGAGTCCCCTGAGGCCACCTATCCCCCATCTGGACCCTCTGAATAAGGATCTCCCTCCACAGCCTAAGAGCCCCTTCCCAGGGCTTTCCCACTAAACAACTCAGATAAGGTCTGGTTCCCTTTCCTCCTGGTGGTGACAGCTCCCCACTGCTTCTTACCCTTAGGTAATACTGTCCTTGGTTGGTGACTTTAAGTAGTCTCTTTATTAAAGGAATACCTTACTGAATGGACCATCTGTTTGCTACCCAGAGTCAGATCCATACAGGGGCAAAGAAGAAGCAGGGAGATCAGTTCTAGAACTAGAATCTGGATGTAGTGGGGGAAAAAAAGGAATGCCCCCAGAGCCTGGTGTAAAGCAGTATTTTCACATTTAGTGGGGATGCCAATGTCTGCAAGATGCAGATTTCTCCCTCATATCCCCTTCTGACTCAGTGGGTCTGGACAGAGGTCTGAATTGTGAATTTTTAACAAATATCAAAAATGATGTTGAAGCAGACAGCCTATTGTATTAGTCCATTTTGTGTTGCTATAACAAAATACCTGAGGCTGGGTACTTTATAAAGAAAAGAGGTCTACTTAGCTCACAGGTTTGGAGGTTGGAAGTTCAAGATAAAGCAACCCCATCTGCTTAGTTCTCATGAGGGTCTCATGGCAGATGGCATCACAATGGCAGGGGCATGTGCAGAAGAGATCATAAGACAGGAAGCCAGAGGGATTCAAGGGCCAGGTTTGCCTTTTTTTTTAATATTTATTTTTTAGTTTTTCGGCGGACACAACATCTTTGTTTGTATGTGGTGCTGAGGATCGAACCCGGGCCACACGCATGCCAGGCGAGTGCGCTACCGCTTGAGCCACATCCCCAGCCCAGGTTTGCCATTTTTATAACAGTCCATTCTTGCAAGAACTAACCAGGGTCCCGTAAGAGCCATGCTAATCCATCCTGAGGGCAGGCAGCATCTCCAATGACCTAATTACCTCCAGGAGGCCTCACTTCTCAGAGGTTGTGCCACCCCAGGGGGTGAAATCTACAATGCATAAATCTTTGGGGGACACACTCAAACCAATTCCAAACCATGATACCTGTGTACCACAATTTAATGCATATTGACTTAATAAGATCTAACTAAGCATATTGTACTCTTTTGCTACATTATCATTCTCTTTTCTGCTTTATCAAAAATCTCTGCCATTGGAGTCACTAGTAATTTAAACAATACATGAATAGCAGTAAAGTACAGGGTGCTCAAGAAGAGCTAAAGAAAGAACTATTCAGTTTACAAGCAGAATTTAGAAAATGTGTTAAGGAGTCAGGACTTGCTGGATTCAAATATAAAACTGTTTTTCACCCCTGGTGTTTTCTGGCAAAAGTCTCAAAGTGACAAATGGCCTCCAGGCTGCCAGTAAAACATGACCTCAGAGACAGATCAGATCAGGGATGCAACCAAGAGACCCTTTGTTGAGATCTCAAGAGACTGAATGCAGTGCCATAAAATGCTTTGTAAGAATCTCAGGGTGCTATCCCACAGCCTTGGCTTGTAGCTTGTGTCCCCAATACTTTTTCTCAGCCCCAATATACTGTGTGACAAAAGTGGCTCAGAAAGCTTAAGTCATCTGCCTGTGGTCACCCTGCTGTCAGTGGCAGAGATGGACCTTGAACCCAGGAAGACTGTTTTCTATGCCCTGACCCAAGATAAATTATTGACTCCCTGAGAGATGCAAGTGTTTCGAAGCATTTGTTTCACATGAATTTCATATTAGGTAATGCAATATTTTTTTCTTCGCAATTTTCACCATGAGAATGAATTGAACTGAGGCTATTGTTTTACAACTTGCTAGTGTTTTACAATTTTGTGAACTTGTGTGATTCACTTTCCACCATATTGGATGGTGAGATAAGGTTGGGTAAGGATGGAAAATAACAAGACACAGGCCCTACTATCCCCTTTCCTTGTTCTCCTTGCCCCCAGACATCTCACTGTGTCCTCTGCAGTAACTTTGATCATTTCAACCCTGCCATTTGAGCTTCCCTTTCACTGTCTGTAACAGTCAGTGTTGCTGTGTAACAAATTAATCCCCGATAATTAAGAGGTTAAAACAACAATTATTTTATGATGCTTAGAGATTCTGTGGGTTAAAAATTCAAAGGAGGCCCAGCAAAGATGCTTTGTTTCTGCTCCAGGAAATGTGAAGACTCATCTGGGAAGACTCAAAGCCTGATAGCAAGTTCCAGTGGACTCTGGAACCATTGGAAGGCTCCTTTGTTAACATGCCTGACACCTGGGCTGGGAGCACTTCAAGACACCCACGAGAGGAAGTCCTTGTAGTTTGCAGTAGCTCCAGAATAGTTGGGCTTCTCATAGAGCAGCTCCAGGCCTCTAGCAGCCCCTAGTGCAAATGATTCAGCAAATCGGATGGAGGCTCTACGGCCTTTTTATGGCCCAGAAGTCACCCAGCACCACTTCCCCTGGATTCTGTTGACTGAAGCAGTCACAAGCCACCCAACCCATATTCAAGGAGGAAAGACACAGACCCTACCTCTCATTGGCAGGAAGGCCAAGGTCACATGGTAGAAGAGCCTGCAATATTGTTGCCTGCCATCTTCAAAAGTGCTCTGCCACTCTGACCTTTGGCCACAATTCATATCCTCCCACACATCTTTCCAGGCTTCATTTGAGTCCCCTCCTCCAGGAAGACTTCTCTGATTACTGCAGATACTTTAGCCCTATTTTTTCTCTACCAGTTCTACTTAATATCACAGGATGGCAGTACTGGTAGTGCAGGTTAAGTATCCCTTTCTGAAATGCTTGGGACCAGAAGTACTTAGAATTTTGGATTTGGGGGCATTGGGGAATATTTACATATGCAAGAGCTATCTTGTGGATGGAACCCCAGTCTAAAGGCAAAATTCATTTATTTTCATACACCTTGAACATGTAGTCTAAAGGTCATTTTATATAAGAATTTGCGTGCTCTTAAGTTTTGACCACAACCCATCACATGAGGGCAGGCATGGAATTTTCTCCTCATAGCATCATGTTCGTGCTCAAAAGGTTTCAGATTTTGGAACATTTTGGATTTCATATTTAAAGATTGGGGCTCTAACCCTTCTTGCTGCTGCTATTGTTGTTATTATGATTATGATTGTAATTATTGTAATTATTATTGTCTATCTTGACTTTTTGAGAGTAAATTAAAGACATGAAGCATTTTGATCTTAAATACTCCCACATGAACCTCTTAGGAACATGTACATTCTCCTACAGGGCCACAATACAATGATCAACGTCACCAAATTTGCCATAAATACAAGGATTTTAATCGACTATACAGACCTTATTCAAAAGTTTTGCATTTTCAATTTCAGATTAGGGCTGCTGACACTCTAATGGTGCAGCTCATATCATGAGACATTGAACTTCATTTATATTAGCTTGGGAAATCTCCAGGACAGCCCCTAAGGTAGGTGCCATCATTATCACCCTTTTATAGTTGAGGAAGATGAAGCTCAGAGTCACCAAAGTCAAAGTCACCCGGTTAATCATTGGCAGAGTCAGACAGCTGGAACCCAGGCAATCATCTGGAGTCCTGGCCTCCATTCTTCCCTTCAGTAGCTCTTCCTTATTGAAGTTCATTTTCCCCTAGCCACCATAAAAGATCAGTTTTTTTTTTTTCTTTTTTGGTACCAGGGATTAAACCCAGGTGTGCTTAACCATTGAGCCACATCCCCAGCCCTTTCTTACTTTTTTTATTTAGAGACAGGGTCTCACTGAGCTGCTTATGGCCTAGCTAAGTTGCTGAGGCTGGCTTTGAACTCAGGATCCTCCTGCCTCAGCCTCCAGAGCCACTGGGATTACAAGCATGCGCCACTGCGCCCCACAAGATCCCCTTTCTTGATACCACCGTAGTCCCTGACACCCACTCTTGTATGAGTGATTTCTAAAGGGATGTGCATCTGTGCCAGCAGCCCCCTAAGCCCATAACTGAACACTCTCCAAGCTTCAGTGTGCACATTTGTACAACTGACCCACTAAGCCCAGCCCGGGCCAAGGCAGAAGGATGCTATTTGCAGAATGAGTAAAAAACGCTTCAAGGAAATCATCCAAAACCAGCCAGAACCCCTTGAATAGGGCAGGCACAGAGGACCGGTGGCCAACCGGGATATCCAAGGTGCCTCATAAGCACCCCCAAAAGCCAAAAGAAAATACATCAATAGCTGGAGAAGGAAAAATTAGATTTCAAGATGGTTTTAATTCTGAGCTTTGAGAGTCTTGGGGACTGAGCTGAGTGAGTGAAAGAGAGAGCAAAATGATTTAGAACCACAGGCTTTTTATGGGCAGCGGGGCCTCTTTCAGCCTGAGCAGGCAGATTGAGAAATCCGTAAACAAGCAAAGAGCAAGCCCGGAGATGGAGCGCGTGGTCACCAGGCGGAGGGATAATAGCGCTCAAGTCAAGGGAGGCTCAGAGCCACATGGAAATGATTCAGGACATAAAAGACCGCGCCTGGGTGCTTTGTATCTGAACAAAAGCATTCCACGTGCACCCAAAAGTGGCTTCAGAGAAAGAACAGGTTTGCTTGACCGAGCCCTGTAGCTGTAAATGAAGCTTTGCACCGTTAGTTACCTTGAAGCTTGCACCGCTCCTAGGAAGAGCCCGTCTACCGGCACAGTGGGGGACGTTCAATATTAGCCAGAATATTGGCAATTCCTGGCTGAAAGTGCGTTTTCCATCAGCCCTGGCTGGTCTGCAGGACTCTGAAGAAGCAAAGGGCTCTGAGGGCAATGACCTCATGACCTTAAGCCATGGAAGCAAGAAGAAATGCCGAGGTGGGCAGATAACTTTATCATCTTTAATGGGCTACTTAACTCCTTGTGGGAAAGTACAGGGGCCACTAGTGACATGCCCCAGGCAGCAGATGGCAGCGTGGGCAGGCTTATGCAAGGGAGGGTGTCTCCATTTGGGTTGTTCCAGAAGCCACTGGAAACAAAGAAATAAGTACAAACAGTTTATTTGGGACATGCAAGAAACATTGGTAGGTGAGGTGGGAAAGTGAGATAGGGACGGGAAGGCATCCAATCAGGGGTGTGTCGCCAAGCCAGCTGGCACGGAGGGCAACTGGAGCTTATTCCCACTGAAGAAAGTGAGAACCAGTAAGAACAGTGCTTCTCAAGATATCTGGGTGAAGGACCAGGTTGTCACATGCTATTAGCAATCCAATGTAAATAGATGGTTTTGCAAAAATACAATTAAAATGTCACGGTGCTATCAAAGTTTCTCAAGACTGTCTTTCCCTTGTGGACTTCTCTGGAAATGTACAATTAATAAGCATTTCACTGCTTGTTGCTTTTATGGGGACCACACTTTGAGTAGCACCTCCAAGTTATCTCACCCATGGAGCTGGCCTGTTTATACCCCAGTTTGCATTAGTCATCGGTTGAGGGTGTGTACTTGCTCCCTATGCATAGACAGAGTGGTAGTCCAGAGTTTCTAGAAAGCCACCAAGCAGAGATGCATGTACTGGCAGTTGGAGTCAGTGTGCCTTAGTGTGCCTCAGTTTCCTCATCTGCAAAATGGGTTCTACTTACCTCATCGAGTCATTAGTGTCTTGCACGGGCTTAAATCTGTGATGGGCTTAGAGCAGGATGAGGCGTAGAGTGAGCCCCCAGCAACCACACAGTCCTGGATCTGACCTGGTCAGGCTCCCAGCTCAGCATGGTGGCCACTGCCAGGCCTCAACCAGCAGAGCCCCAGCCCTCTGGAAAAATGACCAGTAGCATATCAGCTGGGCCCCCCTGAAGCACGATTTCACCCTTGTCATGCAGATGACAGCCAAAGAAAGAAGTGTGACTAAAACTTTCCATTTTCGGCTATTGGCTCTGTGATGACATGCAGGCACCAGACTGAGGGCTTTTGTCAACTGGGCTGCCGACGCCACTGCTGCTACTCCTACAATTGCCGCCTGGGAAATCTTATATGATCACTGACTGGAAGGCTAGTTGGGTTTTCATCTCAGGGGACGGACCTTAGGATGAAGGTCACCCCCTTAACCTCTTCAGGCCATGTTTCTCCCCCACTGTCCTTGAACACAATCTGGCTGCATAGCAGGCCTGAGGGGATGATGGGATGCAGACCATTCACAGATTAGGTATGTTAAAGGTTAAAGGTTCCCAGATCTGTCTGATCCAGCCCAGAGTCGTACATAACCCAGGCCTCTGTAATCATTTCCAGTTTCCTAATTAGTTCACCCTATTTCCAATCATGGTTTAGGTTGTCAGATAATTGTGAGTTTCAGATAAACAATGGATTTGTTTTTAGTAAAAGCATGCCCCCGCTTTTGCACAGAACCTCTACTAAAAATGGACTCGTTGTTTATCTAAAATTCAAGTGTAATTGAGCATCCTGTATTTATATGTAAAATCTGACAAGGGACTTGTTCTCAGTTACCGTGACACTCATCCAAGGCTACAGAAGGGGTCTTGGTATCATCAAAGAAGCCTTGAATTCTGAATCAGTTTCTTAGGTGTCCCTAGAAGCCAACTTTGAGAAAAGACTTGGATACAAATGGTTTTGATCAGTTGATCCCAGGAAGCATGGGGGGGGCAGGAAGTGACACAGAGAAGAGACGGAAGCCAATAAACAAGACATTAGGAGGAAACAGAAATATGTGGCAAGTGCCTTAGAATCATCCTGAGGACCAGTTGGGCATTCATCTACCATGTTAGCCTGTCAGGCTGCTATAATGGAATAATCTCAACTGAGTGGTTTGAACAACAGGCATTTATTTCTCACATTTCTGGAGACTGGAGGTCCAAGATCAAGGAACCCCAGATTCAGTTCTTAGCAAGGGCTCTTTCCCTGATTTGCAGATGGCCACCATTTTGCTGTGCCTCTGCATGACAGTGACACAACTCTGTCCATCTCTTCTTCTTACAAAGACCCTAATGCCATCAAGAGGGCCCAACTCATATGACCTCATCTAAACCTAATCACCTCCCAGAGGTCCCACCTTCAAATACCATCACATTGGGGGTTAGAGTTCCAACAAAAATTTTGGAGAGATGCAAACACTGAATCCACACAATCCACCAACTCCCCCTTTCACATAGCTCCGGGCTGCCCTGGAGACATTACCTCTGGGTTGCACTTCTGGGCTGCACCTGTGCTTCCCTGAGCATGCCCAGGGCAGAGAAGCAGAGAGACGCACACACTAGAGGTGAAAAGCTGTCAGCAGACCGGAAACTGTCTACCACAGTGCAGGTGAGCAGCCCAGCACCTGAGCCCAGAGACCCCTTTGTGTGCCATCCAGAACACCTGCTTCATTTCCCTTTACCTCGGGCTGACCCCCTCAATCACAGGAGGATTGGAAGGACTTGCTCAGTTGGGCTCGGAGGATTGTGGCCAAGGTCAGATGAGATTATATGTGCGAAAGAGTGTTCCAACCTGCAAGGCATTATTTAGTCAAGAAAGAAAAGGAGGAGAGGGGAGCAAAGATTGTGTGTGTGTGTGTGTGTGTGTGTGTGTGTGTGTGAGAGAGAGAGAGAGAGAGAGAGAGAGAGAGAGAGAGAGAGAGAAGAAGGAGGAGGAGGAGGAGGAGGAGGAGGGGAGAAGAGCAAAGAAGAGAAGGGAAGGGAGGGAGGAAAGAAGAAAGGAAAGAAGAAGAGAGGAAGAGAAAGAAAAGTAATAATGTCATAGAATAAGATCCAAGGAGATAAATCAGTGTTATGTATTCAACAAGCTGTCATTGCCCCTCATTTTGCTCCAGCTGTCTTCTAGATAGAAAAGGATTCAGTAGTGAACCAAATGCCCCAATTACTTGCCTTCATAGAGCCTGAGTTCTAGTGGGAAGTAAAATCCATAGCAAGTGCTATGAATGACCACAAACCAAGGAAGGGGTCCAGGCGGCTGTGGAGTATGACAGATTTGCAGATTTGCAGTTTTTAGTAGGTCAGGGAAGGTGTCACTGGAAGGTGATTTGGGGGGTCAAGTCCTGAAGAAGAGGAAGAAGAGAAAAGCCAGGGCAAGAGCCTGCAGATGGGTGTGTGCCTGGCCTGTTGGGGGGAGGGCACAGAAGCCATCTTGGCTGAGGTCCAGAGAGCCACAGGGAAATGAAGTTGCAGAGGCTGCGGGGGGGAGGGGAGATGGCATAGGGCCATGTGGACCATAGCGATAATTTTGGCTGTCTTTGCAGGGAGCTGGGTCTTTGGAAGGCAGTGGACGGTGGCGTCCACAGTCTGACTCGTGTTCTGAAAGGAGAGGTTTGGCAGCCAGCTAAGAACAAGCTCCAAGGGCAGCCACTTGGGAGACTGCTGCCGCAATCCCGGCCCGAGCGGATGGTGGCAAGGCCAGGGCCAGGCAGCAGGAAGGATGGGAAGAGGCCAGATCCTGGATCTGTCTTTTAAGGTATTGCCAACAGGATTCACTGCCAGAATGGATGAGAGGAAAAAGTAAAGGAGGAATCGAAGGTTTTGGACCTGAGCAACTGGAAGGATGGAGCTGCCAAAACTGAGATTGAGAGACTGTGGGAGGAATGGGCTCGGGTAAGGAGGTGATGGGGACTTGGCTGAGCCTGAGTTGCTGCTCGGTGTCCAGATGGAGAGGTCGAGGAGCAGCCGTGGAGGTGTGCTCTGCAGATCCGAATCAGGCAGGAATGGGGTGTAGCAAGAGAAGAGGGACCTGGTGAGTCCCCGGGGACACCGTGAGGGTGAGAGGTCGGAGAGGCAGGAAGACACTAGCAGAGGAGGCTGAGAGGTAGCAAGAGGAAAGGAGAATTTCTGCAAGTCAGATACAGAACAGGGTGACCTTAGAATGAAGGCATTGTGGATCAGTGGGGTACCACCACCACCAGAGCTCCCCTACCCATTACAGCAAAAACCTTCCAGGGCACACATTCCTCACGGGTCTTTCTGCCTGGCGCAGTGCTTCTCTTGCCCTCCACCTTTGTAGGCAAAGCTACACCTGGGTCCCCATGCCTGCTTCCTGTTCCTTCCAACAGCCTTCTACTTGAGCATCTACCCATGTCGGGTCCTGGCTTCTGCCCTCCCCTCTTTCAATATATCTCCAGGTTCTCATCCAAGCACCCACAGAGCACCAAATGCAGGTCAATCTCAGCTCCTCTCTAGTCCCCCACTCAATTCTGGACCCACCACCCACCGGCCTCAAATTACCCATCAGAGTTTCCACAGCGCCCCCTCCCGGCACAGAGCTTGTTCTTGATCTGTGCTCTGTTGGCCAACAGGTTCCATCATCTAAAGCAAGCCCTATTCTTCTGGAAGTTTTCCAGCAAGCACACTTTCTTTCCTCCTAGTTGGCCAACCCCAAAGTAACCCAGCACTAGAAAGACCTGGTGTGGAGAGCACACTCGATGGGGAAGAAGCGTGCATGTGCGCACACCCCCTCCCCCACCGCCACCGCCATCCACCATCATCCTTTGCAAGCAAACCCATTGCTGAGCCACTCAGCTGTCAACAGCTATTGGGAATCATGACTGAAGAGGCCAAAATTGCGTGTGCACATCTCTTCTTACCACTCTGAGGCAGCAAGGGCCCTTAAAAACCGATTAGAACCTCCTCCGCTCCTACCGAGTAAATAAAGGCTGGGCTCACGCACGAGCAGGGCAGGGAGACCAGGAGGGATTGGGTGGGCTTTTCCCCTCACCACAGCAACCTCTTCACTCATCGGAGGCTGGCTCAGAGGTTTTAGAGAGAGGCAGCGCCGTAACTCATGAGATTAAAACATGCCTGCTTCTCCTCAGACATGTATTCTATATGAAAATGTGGTTTATGGGCATCAGGTCCACAAATCTGAAGCCCAAGCAATTCTACCTATGACCATCAGTCATGGAAGTTACACTCACGGAGAATGAAAATTTACACGACCACTGTTAGCCCCTAGCCAGCGACAGAGCATCCCTCCCCCCCAGGAGCCAGGTCTCCCTGACAACAACTATCCTCCCCATTTTTACTGGCTGATACCCAGGCTAGTGGCAATGACTCTCAAATGTGAGTATTTATCATGAGCCACTTTCAAGGCCCATGTCTTCTGGTTTGCAGAGAGGGTACTAGATTAGAAATCAGCAAAAAAAAAAAAGAGTTGATTTTCATTTTTGCCACTTACCTCCCACATAAACCTCAGCAACCCGTCCTCTTTATCTCAGTTTCCCCCTCTGGCTACCTGTCCTGAGAACCTCAGGTGCAACAGGTGCCACAAAAGTGATCTTAATTTTGCATAGCAGAGTGGGGAAATTCTTAGCCTCTAGGCAAGTTACTTAACCTCTCTGTGTTTTAATTCCTTGTCTGTAAAATTGAAATCATAAGAGTACCTGCCTCATAGAGGCATTATGGGAATGAAATGAATTAGTATTTGCACAGGGCATACAATAGTACCCAGCACCATGGGAACTGCTCAGTAAG
Source organism: Marmota monax (assembly GCF_021218885.2). Taxonomy (NCBI): domain Eukaryota; kingdom Metazoa; phylum Chordata; class Mammalia; order Rodentia; family Sciuridae; genus Marmota; species Marmota monax. Next base: position 3,463,069 of record NW_026694092.1, read on the forward strand.
TGTTACTTCAAATTCATTCAGCCAACAAGCATTTCTTGGGCACTGGGGCTGCTATAATAAAGTACCACAAGATAAGTGGCTTATAACAGCAGAAATGTACCATCTCACTGTTCTGCAGGCTGGAAATCTGAGGCCAGGATGTCAGTAGAGTTGGTTCCTTCTGAAGGTTATGAGGGGAATCTGCTCCCTGACTCCCCCTGTCCCTTGCTGGTCATCTTTGATGTTTCTTGGCTCATGGACACATCGCCCCACCCTTGGCCTTTGCATTCACATGCTATTTGCTGTCTTGTGCTTGTCTCTGTGTCCAAATTTTCCATTTATATAAGGATACCAGTCACCTTGGATTAGAGCCTAGTCTAATGAACTCAACTCAACTTGATGGCATCTGCAAATGTCCTATTTCTAAATAAAGGCACATTCTGGGGTACTGAGAGGAATTTATATCTTTCTGGGGAGACACAATTCAACCCATGACAAGCACTTACTAAGGGCTTCTGAAGGAGCTGAGAATACAGACAATAATAATAATAATAATAAAGTTGGGGGCAGTGGAGCACACTTATAACCCCAGTGGCTCGGGAGGCTGAGGCAGAAAGATCGTGAGTTCAAAGCCAGCCTCAGCAACATAGCGAAGTCCTGAGCAACTCAGAGAGACCCTGTCTCTGAACAAAACATTAAAAATGGCTGGGGATATGGCTGAGTGATTAAGTGCCCCTGGATTTGATCCCTGGTACCTCCCCCCAAAATGGTCATGCCTCACAAAGTTCACATTTTAACATAAGAAACAAACTCCTGTACATTAACTCAGTACATATTGTGCCAGGGAAATATGGTAAATACGAGGACAAAAGGAATGGGGAGGTAGTCACAGAAGGGGGGTTTCAAAAGCTTCATGTGTGTGCTACGCCAGACTGACATTCCCCAGAGGGCTAACATACCAGCTGAGCCACAGGAGTTTGGAAATACCTAACATTTTCTGGAAACTCAAGCCTTTAATGTGGCTGTAGTACATAGTAGGACTCAGGAAAAAGGAATTTAGAAACATTGTTAGGACCAGATTTCAAAATATATTGACTTCCAGGTGAAAGGGTTTTCATTTCATCCTATAAAGTACTTGTCTGAGGTCAAGGTCCCCAGAAGCAGACAGAGATTCTTGTGAAAAGGAGCTATTAGGAAGGATTACCATGAAAAGATAGAAAAGGGTTAAGGAATGGCAAAAACCAAGCCTAGGAACATATTAAGCAAAGATCAATCCACACGGGGCAACTTTTGCCCAATCATGTAGGAGACAGTCAAGTCACACCACGGTTGTCCAGATTGGAGGGAGGGAACCAGAGGACAGGATTGGTCCCTGGTTCAGAGCTGCCCCAGGTACTTGGGACTGTCCACACTCTGAGGTGCAGGTGAGATGGAACTTGTTCCCACTGTCATCTTTGCAAAGAGAAGCTAACCACCAGGAATGAAGACATACTTGGAGCTGTTGTCCACACAAATGGCAAAAAGATCAGAGGGCGGGGTGCCAATCGGATCTGCTATGGTTACAGAGAGCCATTGAAATGTTTCCATTAAGAAATTAAGTAATATGATCTCTATGTCAGAAATCTCACTGAGGTTGCTATAAATGAATGGAATGGCAGGGAAACAGGTTAGCAGCAAAGAAAGGACCATGGCAATGGTCCAGGCAGGAACTACTGGGAACCCAAACTAGGGCAGGAGGAGGAGGCGGGGAAGTCAAAGAGGAGGGGAATCAGAGAATCATTATGGCTATGCTATAGTTTAGACCTTAAATGTCCCCCAAAGATTCATCTGTTGGAGGCTTTGTCCTCAGGGAGGTTCTGTTGAGAGGTGATAACACCAGTAACAAGTAGAGACTAGTGAGAGGGACTTGGGTCACTAGGAATGTGCCTTTGGAGGGGATAATGGACCCCCAGTTGCTTCCTCTTCTCTTTTGCATCCTGCCCTGATGAGTAGCCTTACCACAGGCCCAAAGCAAAGAGGGTCACTTGATCATGGACTGGAATCTCCAAAAACATGATCCAAAATAATCATTTTCTCTTTGTAAATTAATTATCTTGAGTATTTGCTACAGTGACAGAGAGTAGACTGACACAGGCTAGGACCTGATCCTTGTTTGGCTTTCAGGCTGAAGTACATAGAAAAATGGTTCTGAACACATTGAATGTTTCTAGAATACATAGCTGGAGATGCCCAGTTGGCTAGTGGGAAGATGGGTCTGGACACCAGGGGAGAGGCTATAGCTGCAGCTATAAAAATTGAAGGCACTGGTGTAACAATGGTAGATGGTAATAAGAGTCAGAAAGAAAGGGTAGGGTGGGAAAAAAGATCAAGAAGAAAACACTAGGGGCTGGGGATGCGACTCAGTGGTAGAGAGTTTGCTGATTGTGCCCAAGGCCCTGGGTTTGATCCAAAGAAGAAGAGGAAGAGAAGGAGGAGGAGGAGGAAGAGGAGGAGAAGAAAACACTAGAGCATGTCAACCCTTGAGAAATGATCAAGGAAAAAGAGACGAAGAGCAATCAAATGTGTTCAGAGTTGGAAAAGGTAAAAGAGGAAGAATAGGCAAGAAGGAAAAGTTCAATGGCATTTATTGATGCGGAGATGACGAATGGAGGAGGGTAAGGAATGAGCACAAGTCATAAGTTTTGACTGTTCCCTTTGCAGGAAGCATCATGGAATGGGAAGCCACACTGTGATAGGTTGAAGAGGAAGTGAAAGAAGAAATGTGGGTAAGAATGTATACCAGTGCCACCAAAAGCATGGTCCATGGACTGGCAACATCAGCAGCACCTGGGGGCTGGTCAGAAACAGATTCTCAAACCTCTACTGAACTAGAAGTTCGGAAGCTGGAACCCAGGAATATGTTTGTAACTAGCCCTCCAGGTAATTGTAATATCTCCTAAAGTTTGAGAACTGGAATATACAGCTTTGAAGAAGTTTGTAAACAACAACAACAAAATGTGACAGCTAACTACCCAGGAGCTAGTGTCCAGTTAGAGTGGAATATTGGATAGTGCTTCACAAACAGAAGGAGGTGTTGGGAGAACAGTAGCCAAGAATAAACAACCCATAGGGAACCCGCTGGTATAATTAGGACCAATATCCATGATGAGAGTTCAAAGATCAGCACCCCCTGGAAATGCAAGGCTGCTTCTTTTGGAGCACAAAATCATCATCTGGGTAGTAATTTTCACCTAGATCCCTCACAGCATTCTACAGAGTAGTGCCTGATTAAGGCCATGTGTACCCCCGTGTGAAAACCGCCGTCAAACAAGTCATGAGAAAGTAACAGCTTCCTACCTCTGCGTTTTTATAGGCAGATGAGTCGAGAGGCTAAAGTGAGTATTTTGGGAGAAAATCTTGCCATAGAACCCCAAACATCAAATTCCTAATATCTAACTTCATTTCTAGTTTTCTATTTCTATGAAACCAGCCACCTGAAACCCAGTGGTGTAAATCAGAATAATCAGTTATTATTATCAGGGCTCAGCTAGGCGATTCTCTCTGTGGTTTCAGCTGGTGGCTGATGCTGGAATCATCCCCAAAGTTCCCTCATTTGCATGTCTGGCTGTTGATGGCTGTCAGCTGGGACCTCAGTGGAGCTACTGTCAGCATCTCTGTCTGGTCTGGGCTTCCTCACAGCATGGCGACTGGGCTCCAAGGACTACGTCTTGGGAGACAGCTGGGCAGAAACTGTGCTGCCCTTTTTGACCTAACCTCATAGCATCACTTCTGCCTGTACTGCATTCCTAGAGGCGACCATAAGTCCTGTCTAGGTCCAAAGGGAGGGGACACAGACTCCCTCTATGCGTGGGATTGAGACAAGTTTCCAGAAGAGCGTGGAAGGCAAAAAGTATTGTTTCAGCCATTTATTTGTGCAAAATACAATCTGCCACAGGAAATAAATTCTCAATGGTCAACCCAGTTTTGACCTTGCTTACTCTGGCAGGTAAGCTCCAGCCTGTCTCTAATTACCCATGACCATGATGATTTGACATTCTTGTGACCTTCCTTCCGAGGAGGGGCATGGACAGTGGAGGAGTAAAACCTTAGGAGGCCCCCAGGGCCACAAATACTGCTCTGCTTCCAGCCTGGACCTCTGGAAAACCCCCACTGAGAGTCCCTTCCTCCTCTAGGACTTAAGCCTGGGAAGGGTGTGGTGGCTGGAGGGACAAAAGGAATTGATCAACAGCCGAAATTACATCACCCCCTTTCTTTGTTCATTTTTCATTACTGTTGTTGTTCTTTTTCCTGTGTTTAATTTCTCTCCTTTCTTACTCTCCCCTAGGACCTCCCCCTTGGAGATGGGGTTGGGGGGTTTGATTGATTGGTGCTGAAAGCAGGGAGGTTGCAAGTAGAGAGAGATCACCTTACCCCGGAGATAGTTTCCATGGCAACAGGGACAGGTTGGTGGGAGGGGCGGGCAGATAAGGGCCCCACTTTGGGGTTCAGTGTGCGGTGGAGGTGAAGGCTGGAGTATTTACAGTGGAGAGAGAGAAAAAAAAATCCGCCTGTGCAGCTGGTTAGGAATGGGAACATTATTCGAGGCTGCTTTGAGGCTGGCCTCTGCCGACCTCTCACCCTCCTCTCTCCCCTAGTTCAAGATGCAATAACCGGAGCAGCAGCATCTGCTTGCCTGCCTGCCGCCCCTCATCCTGACTTGTAGCCTTTCTGGTCATCATTTGCTCCAGGAAAAGCTCTCTCCTCCTCCTTCTCCTCCTCCTTCCTCTCTCTGCTCCCACTTCTGGAGCTCCGGCTTGGCTTCTAACCTGAGAGGCTCTGCAAAAGCCAAATTCCCCTCCCACGAGGTGGGGGAGGGCTGCTGCCTTGCTCCCGGCTGCAGCCTGGGCGGGGCGGGGGGGGGGGGGTCTGGGGCCCACCCTGCCCTCCTCTCCATAACAACCTTCATCTGGCAGTGCTACTCAGGAAGCCGCAGAAAGAATCGGGGAATCACAGAAAGCCAGTAATTAGCCCAAGATACACAGGAAGCCCCTGAATAGTGACCACCCAGGCATCCGAAGCCCTGTTGTATGTGGGCCTGTGCTGAGCCCATATGGGCCACTTCAACACGACCTGACCTGGCACTTTCGGGAGAAGGAGTTGCCCCACTGAGGGGTTCCTCCGGAAAGCAGAGGGGCTTTCACCACAACACACTTGGGGCTCTGCACTCGGCTCTTTTGTCCCCCTTTGGTTTCCTTCATAAACAACAGACTCTGGGACTGCTTCTTCCTGGGGGGGAAAATGTTGCTCCTGTTCCCTAAAAGGGGGTTACGGGTGCAAGGAGCAAAATAGAGGCTCCCCATCCTGGGGTGGCACCCGAGAGGGCTGTGGGGCATTCTTGGGTCTCAAAAAGCAGGTCCACCACTCACTCCCTGGACTGGGGTCCCTCAAGATCAGGGTGCTGTGTTGTTTTCCTCTGGATCTTAAGGGTCTTTTCAGTTCTGAAACATAAGGGCACTTAAAAGCACATTTTGTTCCTCAACGAGTTAAACATAGGATCCCTCAGTTCCACTCCTGGATATATACCCCCCAAAGAATGGAAATCAGGGCCTCATATAGATATATGTACAGAAATGTTCATAGTCGTTCTATTCACAAAGCCAAAGGTGGAAACAACCCAAATGTCCATCAGCAGATAACCAGATAAACAAAATGTTGTCTAAACATACAGTGGAATATTATTCAACCATAAAAGGGATCGAAATTTTGATACATGCTACAACATAAATGAATCTCAAAAATGTTATGCTGAGGAACTGGCATAAATGACTCCATTTATGTAATATGTCCAGAAGAGGCAAAATATAGAGAGAGATAAAGTCCATTCATTCGTAGTTGCTGTGGGCTGGGGGAGAGGATGGAATAGAGAATGACTGCTAAAGGGTATGGGGTTTCCCTTAGGGGTGATAAAGAAGTTTTGGAACTACATAGTGATGACAGTCGCAAAACATTGTGAATTGTACTTTTTCAATGGTAAATTTTTCTATGTCTTTTATTAAATCACAAATTTAAAATTTATGTTGTAATGCAACTGTAAGCCTTAGTACCCAGGGACCCAAAGCCATGGTATTCTCCGTACTGAGGGTGACTAACCATGCTATTCTTCCCAGAGCTGCCCTGACGTTCCACTGAAGGCTTCCTCCTGCCTCTGGGAGCTGAGGCAGAGTCTAACCTCTGTATCACTGTTCAGGGGCTGTGCTTCACATTCAGATGAGGTCCATAACACCACTAATCACAACCAACAGTTATGGAGCGCTCGCTATGATCCAGGCACAATAACCAGTCAGTGCTTCCAACCAGCACATGAACCCCTTGAGAGTCTTGAACACATGTAGATTTGCACTCAGCAGGTCTGGAGTGGGGCCTGAGAATGCACTAGAAGGGAACGCTGGTGCAGCTGGTCCACAAACCACACCATGAGGACCAGAGTTCTATGCTGTTTACATATATGAATTCATTTAATCTCCCTAGAGCCCACTGACGTAAGAAGTGCTACTATCCCCATTCTAAATATTGCCAGAGGCCCAACTCTAGGGGCTCCCAACAAATCAGGTCCAGCCACTTGCCTCAAAAAAACAAACAGAAGGCCAGGTGTGGTGGTGAACACCTGTAATCCCAGCAGCTTGGAAGGCTGAGGCAAGATGATTGTGAGTTCAAAGCCAGCCTCAGCAACTTAGAAAGGCCTAATCAACTCAGCAAGACCCTGTCTCTAAATAAAAAATCAAAAAGGGCTGGGGATGTGGCTCAGTAGTTAAGTGCCCCTGAGTTCAATCCCTGGTACCAAAAAAGAAAGAGGGAAGGAAGGAAGGAAGGAAGGGAAGGAGGGAGGAAGACAAACCAGAAAAGTAAGGGTGAAAAGCAAGAAAGGAACTTTAATCATTATAGCTATGCCAGGAAGACAAGGGGACCAGTGTTTCCAGCTCTATCTTCAGTGGTACTCACATGGGATCCCAGATTACATAAATAAGGAGGACCAGAGCATACAGTCAAGCATTTCTAGTCCACCTGTAGTCTAATTGATCATTATCTCAGGATTGGTCAGGTGGGGACTTGGCTGAGAAAAGAGTGTTGCTGTTGCCTGCTGGGTAGTTTCAACTCCTCGCAAGATGTTCATCACTCAGACCTGTTATTCCTGGAATCCAAGGTGACTGACTTAGAGCGAAGGAGACAGATGCAAAGTGAAGGCAGAAATGCCAATCTTTTTACATTCGCAGGCCCAAGTGAAGACTGGATGTTTTTAGCAAAAGCAGCTTCTAAGTCCTGGTTACATCCAGACACAGCAGGAGGCACAAAGAGGTTCTGCAATTCTCCCAAGATCACATAGGTGAGAGATGAGGGGGTCGGGACTGGAATCCAGGACGGTCCAGACACCAAGGCCACAGTCATAACCAGTACCCTTTTCCGCTGCAGAGATAATATGGGTAAAGGATTTGGCACCAGGTCTGCCCCAGGGAACGTCCCAAAAATAAAAACCATTGTTGCCATGAGTTATATTAGAAGTTGTCTGGTCCTTGAGAAAATTCCTAATCATTGCAGATACCTCACTAGACCATATGGACTGAAATGTCCTTTCAGCTCTGGTCTAATACATAGTCTTCCTCCTCTTATCTTTTCTTTTTAGTAAATTGTTCAGAGCTCCCTAGGAGTTCTTTGTAGCTCTGAATCTCCTCAATTCCTCAAAGTGAGGAAGCTGTCTTCCATCCTCTTTTTGAACAATAACTCCCCTATAGGACCGGAAATGACCATATGCTCAGATCCATGGCTGGAAGGGTGATTAGCAAACACAGGGGACCTATTATCTACCTCTGTTGCCTCTCAAGCCTCAGTTTCCCAATCTGTAAAACAGGCGAATACCTACCTACAGTCTTTGCTTCTGAAATCCCACAGTTGAGGAACAATCCTTCCATTGAACCATGATTAAACACCTACTGGGTGCCTAGGGTGCAGCCTGAGAGAGACATCTGGAACAGAAGCACTTCCCTGTCCCCCATCTGGCAGTTTTGTGATTCCTTGCAGCAGGTGGTCCTGTGGGAGTGGGAATGGGAATGGAGAGGCAGCCGACAGCGAGTGCTTTTGGTGGCTGTGCCCAGGGTGTGGGCGGGAGCCTAGGACAGCTCTGTGAGAAAAAGGAAGACAGGCTCGATCTGGATCTTGATCAAAGTCCAAGAAAATATTTGGATCTACAGAATAGAGGAGGTTTTCCCAGCCAGGACAATAACAGCTGACAGCTGTCACCCTATCCCGTGAGCTCTTGTTCAAAGAGTCTCCTGGACTGGGTGCGGCTGGGCTGGAGCGTGAGGCAGGAAGCCGGGCAGAGAGGAGGCAGGAGGTCAGACTTCCTAGTGGGATGGGTCTGGTCTGAATGGGCTCCGGCCAGGGGACAGCCTTGGGGTGGTCCTTCCTCACAGCAGAACCTGAGGCCCTGGAGCCTTGGCAGCCCCTCCCCCTGCCCAGGCTCTCCACAGAGACAGCTTCCAGAGGTCTCCCTGAATCCATAAGTGGCTTTTGGCTCTTCCTGTTTTTGGCTCTGCTTGGCGGCGGGGGATTCGAGGGGTGGTAGTGTGATTTGTACAGCTGTCATTAGGGTAATTGCACGATATTTTCCCAAATTTCTCCTGCAGCTTCGGGGCTCGCTTTCCAAACTTCCTGCCCGTTAACACGGGCTCTGGTGAGAGGGGCTGGCTCAGAGCCTTCCCAGCAGCTGCTAGTGACACCCAGGGGCAGCCCTCTCCAGTATTCCCATGGGATCAGGCGGCGGCGGGGGTGTTAGAAGAATGGCGAATAGGGCCCCTGGATTGGAGGTGTGGTGGCTTCCTGAAAGGCACATTGGCGGTCACTGTGGATTGTCCTCAGCGTCCCTACTCCCTCTCCAAATGGAAATATGCAAAATTAATCCGCGTGTCTTCTGAGAAGGCAGAACACCTTCTCCTGACAGTGAAGGAACTTTCCAAATCCTGGTGTCATGAGAAGATGGAGCACATTTAGCAAGCTGAATCAATGAATGGAAGGATGAATGAGCGCCAGGGAGCGCTTTGGATCTGACTGGTGAAGGATTACTTTCCTCCCTTCTCAAGTGGGTCTGCCCACCCGCTTCCCACCACTCTGACAGGCACTTAATACTACGGACTGGCTCCTCCAGCACACGCACGCATGCACACACACGCATGCACACACACGCATGCACACACACGCATGCACGCACTCGCGCACGCACACACACACAGTGGTATGTGCGCATGCGTACACCATCAAGAAAGAAAGTAGCCCCTATTTTTCGGCTTGTGTGGAAGCTAAGGATGAAAAGAGGGAAATCCAAGACTTGAAACCCTTTAAAAAGTGGGACAAGTGCTAGGTGCTGCAGCCCGGACTGCCCAGGGAATAGTGTGCATGATGGAGCAGCCGAGGAGACCACAGGCTGATCTTGTACCTTCGGCCTCGAGGTCTGTGTTCCTTCTGACCCACTGGCTGCGGAGTGGGACGCACCGTGGAGAGTCTCGTCACTTAGCATCGCGTCTGCTCCAACATGATGCCTCCGAGTAATGTAATTTATATTTCATGCACAATTGAAGCAGCTAATGGTGTAATTCTCCAAGGGGGAAACAAGTTGTTATAGTGTTAATTACATTGCAGGCATGTTCCCTCTCCTTTGCCCCCCAAGTGCTCCAAGGAAAGTTACCAGGTGGCAATGGAGTGGGATCCAAGAAGGTGGCTTTGGTGGGCTCCGTCGATGGTGGGAGAGCCAAGGATGTCTTCTTCCTTTCTGGGGAAGGGTGGCTTAAACTGCCCAGTGGCCTGGTCTTCCTTGTCCAGCCTGTTAGTGGGATCGTGTTGGGCTGCAGGGCCTCTTCTGTTTGGAAAAGGAGGCAAAACACAATCATACTAAACTCAATAGCCTAAGTGTCAGCGGCCCACACCATCGATTATATGGAGCAGGTGGCCTCTGAGGGCAGACCTCTGGAATGGGAATCCCAGCTTTGCCCCTTGTAAGCTGGGAAGTGCCCAGGGAATTTACTTCACTCTTATACCTCGATATTCCCAACTGTGGAATGGGCATAATACAGTACCAGATTCACAGGGTTCCATTGTTGGGAATGCTAGCACATATCTCGGTAAATGTAAGTTCTGATAGGAGGGAGTAAGTGGAATCAAACTGTCATAAGGTTCTGGCATTTTCTATGAAGTGGTAGAAATACATATTTTTCTACATGCATGGAAGCTAAATTTACTGAAAGAGAATAAATGTCTTGCTTTCAAAAAAAGAGGAGAAATGTAGATTTTGAGGAACTATGGAACCATAAAGTTGAGAATGTTTTCCTAGGGAAAAAAAAAGCCCTTTAGATTGACTACTAAAGAAGTTTAAAAAAAAAAAAAACTCTTAGCAAAAGGAAGAAAGAAGAGAGGTGGGGCAGAGGAAGAAAAGAAGGATCACTGAAGACCATCCTGGATTCACTATGTACGAGTCAGGCCAAACGTATTCTATCTTTTTTAATGATAACTCAGAATAAGTTCCCCAGTGGATTTGAGAAAAGTCATATACATAAGTATTCTTGATTTATGCAAGCATTTTATAAAATCTCACAGCTTATCCTTATGTAAAATATGGACAAAAGTGGGCTGGCTGGCAGCATAGTTTGCTAAATTATAGCTGACTGAATAACTGTATGCTTGTGTGGTTTTGGATCCCACTTCCGGTACCCATTCTTTTATTAGTCAGGGTAGGCTAACTGCTCTAACAAATAATCCCCAAATCTGATGCCTTCATCAATAAACTTGTTTGCTCACATCCTGGCACAGTATAATGAGCAAAAGTGGCTTTGCCCTCTCATAGTCATTTGGCCATATGGATTCCATCTTACGATGCTGCCATCTTTAATTTATGAACTGCCAAGGCTCCCGGAGAAAGGGTAGAGAGGAAAATTTTGTGGGGGAGATCTCTGCAAGCCAGGACTAGAAATGATGTGTATAATCTCCATCCACATTCCACTGACCAGAATTCAATCACATGGGAGTACATTGTGTGAGGGGGACCAGAAGAAGAAGAGAATGAGACTACCATAAGTGTTACTGTATAGACATCTCTCTTCTCCCAGGAGTTCGCTGTCTCCACTTGATTGTGCCCTGGATTCAACACTACTCAACTGTTCTCCAAGAATCACTTTGCTCTGCACGTTCTATTTCCTCTCCTCTCACCAGGTGAACAATCCTCCAACTTGCTTCCCAGTGGAAACTCCTAAGTCGGGGAGGGAGTGCATCTGGCTCATCCAGGGGATCCCTGCTCAGGCAGAGCATGCATGAGCTTTTCCAGCCAGATCCCCTCGTATGCATTTGGGCACTGTAGGATTTGGCTGGCTTCAGATGGCAGAGAAGGTTTGTTTAGCAAGTTTCCAGGTAAGACGGAGCTGGGGGGAAAAAAGCTATTATCATGGATGAAAAACTAAGCCTTGAAAAGATTTTGCTGGACTAGCATGATGAACTGAAGTCAAGAAAATTAAATTATATCTGTCAGGGACCCAGCAAGAACCACTCACACTCTCAGAAAGTTTAATTGAAGAGAGTTGAAGGACAGCGCTGTTTACAAAGGCGGAGACAGTGTTGAGGAAGCTAACGAGCAATGGTTAAGCCCCCAGGGGCTGGTACCAGTGGGGAGGCCATTACCTCTCCTGGCCTGAAAGGGGAAGGGCAGCAAGTGGTTTTGCCACAATTCAGCCAGAGGGTCATGGAAGAGGAGCTCCCAGGCAGTAGCAGTGGCTATACATAGAGAAACAGAGAAATGCAGTCACCACCAATCCACTCCTCCCTCCCTTTACACCCTGTGGGTGCCTCCTTTGGGTCACAATCAGCAAGCAGCCAGGCAGCCATGGAGTCCAGTGACACTATCTACAGAGATCAGCCTCCCAAGCCCCAGAATATGCAAAGAGTGGAGGAGATGGATCTGGAGGGTGGGGAGAAAATAACCAGCACAAAGATTCGCAGAAATCTGTGTAAAACGTGGCATTCGGCTTAGAAATTCAGTTGCATAAAAATAAGATGGAGGGGCTGGGGCTGGGGCTCAGCGGTAGCACACTTGCCTGGCATGCATGAGGAACTGGGTTGATTCTCAGTACCGCAAAAAAAGAAATAAAATAAAGGACTGTCAACAACTAAAAAAAAATAAATAAATAAGATGGACACATTGCAATGTGAAATGAAGACCCATCTCCTGTGCAAAAGCTTCAGGAGTTTGCACTAACTCTAGATTCTGTGTGGATGTATTAATAGGAGTAAGGGGTCTCCTTCAGGAAAGGTTATGGTCCATGCCATGATCAGACCATACCTGGGATTTTAAGCTAGACTGGGTCCCATATTTTATTTTATGGTACCCAGGGATGCTTAACCATTGAGCCACATCCCTACATCATATTTTAGAAGGGACATTTATAACTAAGTATTCAGAGAAGCAATTGATAGGTTGAATAGTCAAGAATCAAGTCTAGGGGGCATGGGACAAATGGAAAAACTTTGGGCAAAGAGAAGGGATGGGAGGAGAGGGTGCATGGGGGCAGGAAAGATTATGGAATGAGATGGACATCATTCCCCTAGGTACATGTATGACTGCACATATGGTTTGATCCTACATCGTGTACAACCATAGAAAAGAAAAGTTGTGCTGCAATTGTGTACAATGAATCAAAATGTATTCTGCTGCCATATACACCTAATTAGAATAAATAAATAAATAAATAAGAAAAAAATCAAGATTTAAATGAGGAAAGGCTGAAGAGGACTGGGAAGAAAAGATGTCTTATGGAAACCACTAGAACTTTCTCAAAGTATTTCAAGTGTAGACAGAAGGGCTCCCCTTTTGGATGCCCTTCCAACCCTTCAATTTCCCCAGACTGACTGTATGGCACCAGTCCTGGGAATTCCTAGAGCAAGCTGTGATTTTTCACAGCCTTTTACCACGCTGTTAAAATTGTCCATTTGCTTGTTCATCTCTTCTACAAACTGAGGGAAGGTACTCCTCACCACTGCCCCTGGGAGGTGCTCAGAGAGTGAATGGCGCATTGCCAGCACCCTGGACAACCTGCAGCAAGCGGGAAACACCTGTGCAAGTGGAGATGGGCGGGTACGGGTCCCACCCAGCTCTAAGGCCCGCCACTTGAGGTGTGTGAATCTGGACACTCCTCTGCTCTCTCTAAACCTGTTTCCTCACTGTCTCTGGGGTGCTTGGAAGAATCAAGGGTCTAGTTTATTTGTAAAGAGCTGCGGTGGGGGGGTGAAGAATAGAAGTTCATTGGATTAGACAAAGGGGAATGGAGGGAAGGGAGGGGATGGGAATAGGAAAGACCATAGAATGAATCGGATACAACTATTCCTAAGTTCATATATAAATATACGACCAGTGAAACTCCACATCATGCACAACCACAAGAAAGGGAAGTGATATTCCGTGTGTGTGTGTGATAGGTCAGAATACACTCTACTGTCATGTAAATCTAAAAAGAACCAATTTAAAAAGAGCTCTGACCATGGCAGATATTCAGAACACGGCCATTATTAACCAGGTATGGTGGCACATGCCTTTAATCTCAGTGACTTGGGGGCTGAAGCAGGAGGATCTCAAGTTTGAGGTCAGCCTCAGCAACTTAGCTAGACTCTGTCTCAAAATAAAAAGGGCTGGGAATGTGGCTCAGTAGTTAAGCATCCCTGGGTTCAATCCCTGGTACAAAAAAAAAAAAAAAACAGAGAATGAAAATGACCATTGTTGCCACTACTGCTTGAATGATTGAAACTGGTGAAACTGTCTTAGATCAGATTCCTCAGGGTGGAGACAGTGAGATAAAGATTCCCATCCAGGAGGCTTCTGGTAAATGTTCTTCATAAAACCCAAGCATAGCCCCAAGGTGGGTAACTTTAGGGACAAGAGAAGGTCACACCTGAGTGTCGGTCTCCATTGGGAGCACTGAAGCCAGAGAATATATCACCCCATCCCCCCACCTACCCCCCATCCCCCCCATCCTCCCCCACACACACACAATCAGCAGCTACTGGTCAAGCAGCTACTGGCCCAGGGGAATTGAAGTTCCCAGGAACTACTGCTTCATGCACCCACAGGAGAAGTGTCCCCAGTCCCCTGAGAGCAGTCCTTCTATAAAAGTCACAGGTGCTGGGGCAGTAGGGGAAGCCCTCCAGGAGCTGGTATGCTCCTGGGAATGTGGAAAAGATGATCTATTCCACTAGTACACAAAGCCAAAGTTGCCAGGGAAACCCGGCTCCCCACCCTCCAGGCGGAGGAGGCCTTACCTCAGGCAGTGGTCCCCACAGCTTGACTGCTGCAGAGATGTGTTAGATCCCTGTCCCTAAGAAGACACAGCCTCTCCTCACCCTTGTTCCTCTTAAAGTCTTTGGGGGTATGCTTGGCCTTTGAGATCATCCCAGGCTGTTATCAAACTGGACTTATCATTTTTTTCTTTTTTTTTGGTCCTGGGGATTGAACCTAGGGGTGCTTTACCACTGAGCCACATCCCCAGCCCTTTTTGTATTTTATTTAGAGACAGGGTCTCACTGAGTTGCTTAGCACCTCACCATTGCTGAGGCTGGCTTTGAACATGCGATCCTCCTGCCTCAGCCTCCTGAGTCACTGGGATTATAGGCCTGCGCCCCTGCAACCGGCTGGACTTCTCTATTGTGACAGGATCCCGAGCTCATTACTACAGCCATTCTTTCTTCTTTGCCCCATCCTTTAAGTTCACAGAGATTCAATTCCTCTGATCCAGTCCCATCAGTCATGCATCTGGTCCTGCGGCCGCCCTCAGGGACAATAATGGAGGATGTCCTCTGGACATGATCCTTTCTCTTTATGGCTTGGCTAAAGTTCTTTTGGAATGGATTCTGGCTTTAGAAAGTTTGACTGCTTTGGTTCTGTGGAGAGATGGGAGGGAGAAATGAATTTCGGTAGATGGGGTAGAGAGAGAAGAGGGGAGGGGAGGGGAGGGGGGATAGTAGAGGATAGGAAAGGCAGCAGAATACAACAGTCACTAGTATGGCAATATGTAAATCAATGGATGTGTAACTGATGTGATTCTGCAATCTGTATACGGGGTAAAAATGGGAGTTCATAACCCACTTGAATCAAAGTGTGAAATATGATATATCAAGAACTATGTAATGTTTTGAACAACCAACAATAAAAATTTTTTAAAAATCCTAATAAAAATCAACAGAAAATTATCTTAATTAAATATATATATATAAAAAAAAGAAAGTTTGACTGCTTTGGTTCTGGAGAGATGGGAGGGAGAGAAAGACTCATCTTCCTGCAGTCCAGGTGACCTATGTCCCAGGAATCACTGGGGCACACTCTTGAGATATTCAAAGCACAGTCCCAGGAGCCTTGATGGTTGTGTTATGGACTGAATGTCTGAGCCCCCTCCTCAGATTCATATGTTGAAGACCAAACCCCCAGTGCAATGTTATTAGGACGTGGGCTCTTTGGATAGCAAATAAGTTTAGATGATGTCATAAGAGGGGGGCCCCTATACCAGGATTAGTGTCTTTCTAAGAAAAGGAAGAGATGTATCTCTTCTCCCTGCCATCCCACCCCCATGTGAGGACACAGTGAGGAGGTAGCCATCTGCCAGCCAGGAAGAGAGCCTTCACCAAGAACTAAGTCCGCGGGCACCTTGACCTTGGACTTTCGGCCTCCAGAACTATGAGCAATAAATGTCTAATTTCATCCCCTCTGTTACAGTAGCCCAAGCCAGCTAAGAAAGTATGAAAGTGGGAGCCATTGCCTCCTGCTTCCAGCAGCTTGTGATTTTTAAGGTGCTGTCAATAGAGATCTGTTGACAACCCCTGCTAAGCACTTCGGGCAAGGCCTGGCCCATAGTGAACTCAATTATGCCCCAAGGTAATGTTGCTGCTGCAACTGGTGACAAACCCCACCACAGGATACCGGAGAGGCTCTGCTTGAGTATTGGCAGCCTTGTGTGATAGACAAGGAGACTGAGACTCAGGAGAGTCAGCAATGGAGCTTGGTTTTCATCATGTCCTCTGTATGCCAAACATCCTACAGAGTTCTAGGAATCCGCATTTTGAGCAAAACAAACATGTTTCCTGCCTCCAGGAGCTTACGATCCAGACAGGGAGACGGGCTGTACCCAAACAATTTCACAACTGAGGCACAACTGCAAACGAAAACAAGCCCTCTGCCAGAAAGGACCCGAGTGAACACTGGGAGTGCAATTTGACTGGGAGTCTCCCTGACAGTGTGAAGAGCAGTGTGAGGTGACAAGAAGCAGACTAGGCTGGGAATCCCTCAACTCCATGCATCAGAAACCCTTGCAGACTGGTTAGGCCCAGAGGGCTGGGCTCCCTACTCAGGAGGTCAGGATTCCAGAAGTGTGAGGCCGGGCTGCAAGTTTGCATTTCTGAAGAATTCCCTGGGGGAGGGATGCCCGCCTGCTGCTCCCTGGCCCACACTGAACTCCCAGGGGGAGAAAGCAGGAGAAAAAGGCCTGTGCAAAGACTCTGGGGGCAGGCAGGAGCCAGTGAGGCTCTGTGAGGTCAGACGTTGAGGCCCAACAGGCAAAGGAGATCCCCACAGGTGGACGATGAGGCTGAGGAAGTCAGGAGGGGCCAGACAGAGCAACAGCAGCCTCAACTTTAGCTCCTACCCCGAGTAACAGGAGGTTTAAAGCAGTCCAGTGCTGTGGTCTTATTTCTATGACTCTGGGTGATTGCTGAACCCGGGTGAGAGTGGAGACCAGGAGGGCAGCTAGGTGGACCCAGGCACCTCACTGAGCATCTGGAAAGATGATCTGATGAGGTTTGTTTGCCCCCACAGTTCCGTTGCTGCCATTAAGCCAATCACCTTTGCCCATCCAGGCAAAAGCTTCGGTCACCCTTGTTGTGGAGGTGAAGGCTGTTCTCAGAGGCTGGCCTCACAGACAGAGCAGAGCCTCAGTCCTTTAGGGATTGTTTTCTGTGCAGTGCCATTTGGCATTTGTCCTCCAAAGTAGCAAATTTAAGACCAGAGGCTGTGTGAAATGTGGTCTTTTTGAAAACATCAAAAGCATTGTAAGAATTAGTACAAGTGAACAGAGAGTTGGTTTCTAAAAATGGAGTGTTTGGAGAGGAAGGGGGTCAGTGTTTTTAATGCTCGGGACTGGAATCAATTCCATGTGTTCCAGACCACATGTTAAGAGGAGCGTGGGCACAGCATTATGGCTAAGAATGTGAACGCTGGAGTCTGTCTCCCTGGGTTCAAACACTGCCTCTGACACTGGCTCAGAATCGCGCCTGGACAGACTTAGCCTCTCTTTGCCTCAGTTTTCCCCATCTGTAAAATGGGGGCAATAATAGTAACCATTTCATAGGATTTGTTATGGGGTTTGATGAGTTAATAAGCATATGTAGATTCATGCCTGGTATATATGTAAATGTTCAACAAATGAGTTATCATCATTATATGAGTTTATAGGAATTTGGGTTGGATCATTAGGCTTATCATGGATTAGGTGGACAGATGGTTCTACATGTTGTGAAAGTTAGCAGCATCAAAATGGAGTCACAAATGTCAACCCCTAACAAAATGGAACCAGGTGGAACCAGGTGGCCAGAAAGGACAGGCCCTTGTACATGTATGCCTATGATGAAACAATGGAAGGATTTCCTCAAAACCACTACAGATAAGTCGCTGTCAGAAGGACTCATATCCTACAATGGTTGTCTCCACCAATGAGCTCCCACAACAAGCCTTGATAACCAATGATCTCTGTTTCAAAATACCTTGCGAGGACATCTCCTTTTTTGCCTTCTGAAGCTTCCCCTTAGTCAGATGTGGTGGTGCACACCTGTAATCTCAGCACTCAGGAAGCTGAGGCAGGAGGATCTCAAGTTCAAAGCCAGCAACTTAGTGAGGCCCTAGATAATTCAGTCAGACCCTGTCTCAAAATAAAAAAAATAAAAAGGGCTGGGGATGTGGCTTAGTGGTTAAGTACTCCTAGAATCAATCCATGATACCAAAAAAAAAAAAAAAAATTAGAACTAAGAAAATAAATAACAGTTTCCCTTTGCCCCAATCCCCTGGGATGCACCTTTGGCCCACCATATTATGCATATCTTGGGTCGCAATTTCCTGCTATTCCCAAAGAAACTCTTTGTTTTTGGAGACTCGACTCTCTTTGTTGCTCATTTTAAGCAGATGATATCATGCCTGGTTTTGCTTTGCTTTTGATTTACCTTTTAAGAACACCACGAGTGAAATGGAAAGCTGGAAGCTGCAAGGAGAAGAAGGAGACAGGAGAAGCTGTCCTGGTGACTCAAGGAGGCAATGTGGTGCTTTGTCCAGAGCCACTGAGATGCACCCACAGCCTGTCTTCCTAGGACAGCCAGCCCTTGGCCTGTCGGACCCTCTTTTCCCAGATGTGTGGGGGACTGAACCTGTCTGGAACTTTACATCCCCTCCTAGACTGCCCCCAACCACCAGAGCTGGTCACAAGAGACTGGCCCTTGGTCCCTTCCCTGCAGTGCAACAACTCCTAAGCGGGACCAGGCCAGGGTTATCCTCCAAGGTCCTTGTCTGAGATCACACCCTGCCTGGCTTCCTCTCCCCCTGTCCAACTTCCTCCCCTTCCTTATCGTTTTCCGGGAGCCACACTTCCTTTGGAAATTCCTTATATGTGAACCTTCATATTCAGATTTGCTTTGGGATAGGGAAGGGGAAATCTCACCAAATATGTTTTTTTTTTTTTTAAGAAGGGAGGGCAGGCCTACAAGAGTTTTGCACCATCCACATATGGAGGGTGGTGATCATGTTGGCATCATATAGTTAGATACTCAGATGCCTCCTGGTCAGAAAATTAAAGGGGACAAGAGGAAATGACACTGTCCACACAGCAAGTAAATGGCCAGGGCAGAGCCAGGAGGCTTTGCTTCTGGACTGTGTACATATGTGCCCATGTCTCCAACCTGCTCTAAGAACTGAGCCCTGAGCCAGCAGGTCTGGAGTGGAAGTGGAGGTAAAAATACACCACGTGCCTGAAAGACGAAACTGGCCTGACTGCACTGCATCCGTCACTGACTTCCTGGCTGGGAGGACTGGCTGGGCAGGGGAGGTGGGGAGGGGATGATGCTCGGCCAGGAAAAGTAAAAGTACAAACACAATACTGGGTGGGCTGGCTTGCCTGCTGGGGAAGCACGCTCAGGTTGTGTACTGACACAGGATCTGAAAGAGAAAAGAAAATTTGACATAGCAAGAGAGAGATTGAAAGATATGAAGAGGCCAAGAGATTTGTGGACACATATGAAAGCTAAGACACACAAAGACAAACTAAGACAAGAAGAGACAAGGAGAGAGACCCAGAGAAAATTGCCAAGGGATAATCTTGGGGACTCAGAGGGGTGCAGGCAGCACCCAGAGCTAAAGATGGTTCAGCCTCAGCCCTTCCAACCAGTGAACAAAACTGCAGATCTCTAGTCCACCCTGAATCAAAGTGGAGGGTCCCAATATCTGAGAGAGTATTCAGGCCAGGTGCAGAGCAGTGCACGCCTGTCATCCCAGCAGCTCGGGAGGCTGAAGCAGGAAGATTGCAAGTTTGAGGCCAGCCTCAGAAACTTAGTGAGGCCGTAAGCAACTCAGCGAGGCCCTATCTCAAAATAAAATATAAAAAAAAGGGCTGGAGATGTGATTCGTGGTTAAGTACTCCTGGATTCAATCCCTGGCACCAAAAAATGAAGAAGAAGGAGGAAGAGGAGAAGGAGGAGGAGGAGGAGAAGGAGAAAAGAAAAAAGAAAGTCTTCAGGGCTCTAAGGGACCACCCCACCTCTGTGATGAGAAGCACCCTGGGCCCAGCCTGGCCCTCCCTAGCCCATCACTCCATGCCTCTACCTTCCAGCCCCGACTCAGGGCCTTAAAGCCATCCCATGTCAGCCCCTACTCATGAGGGAAAAGCCCACGAGCACCCCATCTGCACAGCACAAAAGCCCTCCTTAGCAGCGGGGTTCCCATCAGAGGGGCCAGCGGGACACGTATTGTCAGGAAGCTTGTTTTCCCAAGAGCCGACGCTGTTCAGATGTGCCATGAGCAATTGCTACTCCGCTCGCCTTCCCCTGGCAAATTATTCTGCTGGAGTCTCTTCCAGCGTTTGGAGCTGCGCTGCTGTAAATGCCAGAAATCATGTACATTAAGCCTGGAGTGACGGCAGGCTTATGGATGGATTTACCTTCAAACAGAGGCCGCTGAGGCGCCCGGCGTGGGGGGCAGCACTTTATGGATGCCGCTCTCTGCAAGCGGAGGCTTTAAGCGGTCGACTTGGCCACGTAATCAATTTCTCATGCAGGCCTGGCTCTGGGCCACCCGCTCCCAGGCAGGGCTTTGGGATGCAGGCCCTCTTCCCACATCCCCCCTGTCCTTGCCCCTTCCTAGGGGACTGTTCCCATCTGTCTGGAGGGCCAGTAGCAGGGGTTGGGCAGGGGCCACACCAGGCCAACTCAGGCAAATCCAGAAGCCCAGGGCCTGCCCTCCTGTAGAAGCCCTTTGCCTAAGGCTTCTTGAGTGGGGAGCGGCCTTGGCAATGTGATCTCACTGCTCTGGGCTGAGCCTCCCAAGCTGTGTGTGAAGTCCCCCCCAGGCTCACAGTGGCCTCCCACCTTCCCACCCCCATCCTCTGAACTCCTACTCTTCCTCCCCCTCTGAAACAGGAGGCCTGCTCACTGACTTGGCTCTCTCTCCTAAGTGGCAGCCCCTGGAACTTTCCCTTGGTCACCTCCCATCCCTAGGCAGCCCATCCCTCACTGCCTTCCTCTGCCTCAACTTCCTAGGGTACAGGAGGTGGAACTGTCAGAGGCACAGTGTGGGCCGAGGGACCCCTGCAGGGCTCTTCCACTCCTGGCCAGCCCCTCCCCCGCCCCATCTGTGGCAGGCTGTATTCCCCCCCCCCCATGCTCGAGAAGCGCCTGTGTTAATGTTCAGAGGTAAAATTAGATTAGGAGAGCTGTAACCTAATCAATGGATTAATACATTTCACACATTAACAATTTGCAAGGACTACTTTACTGGTGGTAACCGGAAGCAGGTAGGGTGTGGCTGAAGGAATCCGGTCTCTGGGGGCATGCCCTTGGGATTATATCCTGCTCCCCTGGCTCCTCAGGTTCTTGCTCTGCTTTCTGGCTGCCAGGAGCTCACAGCTTTCCTCTGCCATGCCCTTCTACCATGAAGTTCTGCTTCACCTTGGGCTCAGACTAATGGAATCCGCCAAACCATGGACTGAGCCTGTGAAACCATGATCCCCCAATAAACTTTTCCTCCTCTAATTTGTTATTGTCAGGTATTTTTAGTTTCATCAACCACCAAAAAAAAAAAAAAAAAAACTAATGCAAGAAATGATGTTTATATTCCTTTCACTGATGTCTAACTCTGGCAGAAGTGACCCTGTATGAGTGCTGAGACTAGCTTATGCAAGACAATGCCATCTCCTCCCAGATCCGTGGAGCACCGGGACTTGCAGCTCTGATTCACTATGTCTCACCACTTGAGGCTGCCATGCTGGAAGGAAGCCCAAACTACCACAGGCTAAAAGACCACCCAAAAGGGCCCTACCAGCACTGCCCCTGTCTTCCACTCCAGCCCCCTTATGACTGCAACTGCATCAGAGACCCACAGAAGCAGAACCCGATGAGCCCTGCTGGGCCCCACTGAACCGCTCCCAAATTTCTGACACACAGTAACCATGGGAGATAATTTAAGACAGCCCTAAGCGGCTGGGTGAGTTGTTACACAACAACAGGTTAATGAGTCTTAATGCAGTAAAAATATAACAACAACAAAACGAGGTTCAACAATCCAATCTTTCTTTGATCATCAGAAGGCATTTGCAGCGTTGCACAGCCTAGCATATTGAATATCAGTTCTCAATGCACAGCATCCGGGTATCAGAGGAGGTGTCTAAACCTTGACAACTCCCAGACACCGCCTGGCTGTGTTCACAATCCAGAAATCAGGAAAATATACATGACCACAATTGTTTGGCCACTTAATTCCCAGGAAATAATGAGAAGTAAATAACAAAGACAGGAATTATTCCCCAAAGCAATTCCTGTGCTTCATTCCAACATTTACAGACCTCTTGGGGGCTAAGAACTATAAGTCCTCTACCAACTAAGGGGTTTTGGGTAACTGATAATCTGGAACTGGGGAGTCCCCCCTTTTTTTCTTTTAAACATGAAGAATGGATTTCTCCAGAGCCTGAGCACTGTCTTGGGAGGTTTACAAAAGTCCACTTATGCTTGGGGAAGAAATTTTCTTTTTTTTTTCTTCTCTTTAAGCCAAAGGACACCCTACAGGACAGAAAGGTGCTTTCAGACTTTGTGGTAGACAGGTTTAGAGTTTTAGCTACTCAGCCTCTCTGGGCTACGGCTTCCTCATCTGTAAAATGGGAATGATAGTAGAACTTTCTTCTTTGGGCAATGTCAGGGTTAAATGAATTAATATATGTAAAAAGCTTAGAGTGAGATGTGTTCATTGCAAGTGCTATGTAAGCACTCCCTATTTTTATTATTGTTGTTATTATTATTTTTGCTGTTGTTGTTTGGGGATTCTAGGCTACTGGCACTAACAGATTCTGTTAAAAATATTGTCAGTGGTATAACTGTGTGGTGGAAATTGACCTCTCCTTTTACGATCCCTCTTTAACATCAACTCCCCTCCCCAGTTCTGGTGGGCACACACGTGCACCCTCAGTAATCAGTCCTTGTGTGCCACAGGCCACACCACAGAAATGTATTAGCACAGGACAAATAAGAAGCTTTATCTTCCCCTCCAGGCAGAAGATGGACACAGAGAATCTGCCTGCATTGTCTGGGATGGCTCAGAAGCCTCTGGAGATGCATGGCAGAGCTGTCCCTGGGGTATTGGAGTCCTGGGAGGCCTTGGAGGCTGGTCCCGAGGGTCCTAGCTACATCTCTCCTGGTTGCAAGCCCAGTCTCCCAGTACCTGCCCATTTCGCAAACCCCTCCCTTGCCTGGCTGTTGTGTCTGCTGCAAGCTTGCTGATGTGGACACGGTCTCCAAGGGGACGAATGCGCTGCATGTCAGGCGGAGGGGCAGGGACAGGAGCAAGCCCTGGCAATGAAAGACACACACAGCCTTTCCCTCCAGCAGCAAAGCGAATCTCTACTCACATTCCTGTCTCGTGGCAAATCTGACCCCAAGGTGGCCCTGCTGGACCAAGGCTGTCCCTGAGTGAGCTAATCCAGCAGAGCCCTGTTGTCCACACACAGCAGGAAGGACCTCGAAAGCCCAGCAGGCCAGGCCACGGGGCCTCTCACCCTGCAAGACTCTCACAGCAGGCTACGCCAGGCCCTGGTGATACACTGCCAAAATAGATTAATGTCACAAAAGGGGAATCTTTAGGAAAGAGAGGAATCAATCTCATTTTAGGGGGTCCATTTAGCAAAATGAAAACAAATACTTCAGGGATGGATTAGCTTTCCAGGTTTTTGGTCATTTAACAAATATTTATGGAGTGATAACTACATGCTAGGCAGCGCAATTGGCTTGGGGCCTCTGTCCCAGAGAAGCTCAAGGTCTTTCCCCCTTCTGGCAGGCAGTTTACTGGAAAGTAATTGTGCTGGAAGTTGTGGCATCCACAAGAATGTGCCCCCCAGACCTCTGACTCCAGGGAACATAAGAGAGAGGGCGTGCAGGGCCCCAGCTGCTGAGCTCAGGAATCCAGCCCAGCATTTGGACCCAGGGTACAGTCAACGACCGCACGTGGCAGGCCATAAACGCAGGTCAGCCCTATGAGAAACTCGAGTCCTCTGGCAGCTGGCTTGGGCTCAAGGACCGCTTGCCATCCTTGTGGAGTCTTCCATGGACTGCAAGATGATCTAGGATGCTCACCGCCCTCTGTCCTTCACTCAGGTGAGACACAACTTTCATCTCGCCTGACCGTCCCCAGGCCCCTCCTCATTTCCTCTCCTGGGTAATTTCCCTAATAAAACTCTTGTCTATTTAATCTTCCCTCACATCTGTTTCTCAAAGGACCTGACCTAACCTAGAAGCACAGCCACGTCTTCCTGCTTTTCCTGTGCCCAGCCTCCCCAGATGGACCACCCTGGGTCCTGCCAGCATCCACCCCTTGCGGACACCTGGATTGATGTACTCATTAGGAGCTTCTTGATACATTTGGCGTCTCCCTGGTAGATCCTAGTTCTTTAAGAACTTACAACATCCTTAAGGCTTCTTCTCACTCTGATGGTTCTCAGCAGGTGTTGCTGACCCATGGAGGAAGGCACTTGACATCAGACTCTTACATCATATTTCAAGAGGCCCCAATGACTTCCCAATATAATTAACAATAACCGTTGCATAATGAGCTCATACCAAGATGCTCAGCTTTTTACATGCATAACCTAATTTAATGCATAATCCTGGACACACACCCGGTCACCAAGCAAAAGATTTTCCCCTCTACCCACTACCCAGGAGAGAATGGATATTCTCTCCTTGGAACAATGGCTCTATTGCTTGCTGTCCCTAGACAGCCCCTCCTCCTTTGTGAATCCAAATCAAGACATTTGCAGGCAGAACACAGAGATCTGATCTTAGAAAGTGTGAGCATTTCCCAAGAGACAGCCACTCCCCATGTCGAGAAATTCCAGGCACACGGTTTGGTAACAAAGTCCAGCCTGGCCCGGGCTAACACATGATAGATTCAACTCTTCTTTTTAATCCTATCCTGTTTTACGCCCCCCAAGCCATTTCTTTCCTCTGCGCGTCTGGGCTTCTTGGTACTTGAAAAACAAGGCCTCTGGGCTCACATCCAGGACACATCCCAGGCATCCTCCGGCCCTCCGAGCTTGATCCGTCCTCCCGGCCCCCACATGCGGAAATGTTCTCGGGCTCTCTCGGCTCACTGGGAGACGCAGCTCTACATACTAAACAGCAAGCCGCGGCGGCTGGCCGGGGACCTCACACAAGTTACTTGGCATCTGTAAAACAGGGTCATCGGGAGGATTAAAGGGAAGAAGGAATTTGAAAATGACTGTAAATCCTTGCTATGCAAAGTGTGGTCCTTGGGCTTGCAGGGGCAGCAGAGCCTAGGAGCTCCTTAGAAAGACAGAAGCCCCTGCGCCCCCCCCTCGCCAGGGCAACCTTTTCCCCAGGTGATGTGGGTGCACCTTTAGGGTTAACCAGGCTTGCTGTTTGAGTTTGGGGAACGCTGAGCACCTCTCTCCGCCTTCTTCTCTTGCTTCCTCTTGTTTGCTCTGTGACACTGTCAGCCTGCCCCAGACTCTCAGCAGAGAGGCGAAGGCAGAGGGTGAACTTGGCAATATATGTACATTCACAGGGGTTCAGCTTCACGGCCAAGGATCAGGCAATCTCCCACAGGCTGTGGAGAGAGGGCTGCAAATGAAAAGGGACCCCAGCTGGGAAGGAGGCCTGACCAGTCGATGTCTCCATTCACCTCTGATTCCAGCCCCTGCTCAGTGGTGAATTGCCCCTATTTCACGTGCCTGATGTGTAACATATTTTCTGTAATTACGGTGATGCCGTCTGTGTATACGTTAAATGACTATAGCAGTTAATTATTTGTGAATTAAACAAGGGATGTTTCTGCCCCAGGAGAGATGGAGAGATGCCCGCCCAACCTGCTGAAAGAACCTCAGTCTCAAAAAGAAAGTGGGGAGGGGCTGTGGCTGGGGCTCAAAGGTAGTGCGCTCGCCTAGCATGTGTGAGGCACTGGGTTCGATCCTCAGCACCGCATAAAAATAAATAAAATAAAAGTATTGTGTCCATCTACAACTAAAACATTTTTAAAAACAAAGAAGGAGAAAGGAGGGAGTGGCCCATGCCTGTAATCCCAGCGGCTCAGGAGGCTGAGGCAGGAGGATTGAAAGTTCAATGCCAACCTCAGCAATTTAGAGAGGCCCTAAGCAACTCAGTGAGACCCTGTCTCTAAATAAAATTTAAAAAGGACTGGGAATGGGGCTCAGTGGTTAAACATCACTGGGCTCAATCTCCTGTTCAAAAAAGTAAAAGAAAGTGGGGGGAGTAAGAGGAAGAAGCATTCTTCCCCCAAGAGTTTCTCAAGGAAGATGGAATATGGGGTGAAGTGTTGTAGCCTTAAAATGCCAGCCAGTCCCCATGCAGCCTATGCCATCCCTGGGAGGTCCCATTGCCAGGATGGCTCTCGGGGAAATGCATTCAGAGCCTGCTAGTTTTGCAAATATCTATCTTCCTCTTTTTATTAGATATAGAGCCCCAATTTTTAGCTGGGTACGAGTTCCTATCCCCAAGTGAAGACTACATCTCTTGGCTTGCAGCCAGGTGTAGCCACGTAACCAAGTCTGACCAATGGGACATAAGCAGAAGCAACTGCTGGAATGTGTTCTAGAAAAGCGTGAGTGTTTGTCTCTTTGCCCTTTTCCCTTTCAAACCCCTAGAAAGGGGTTCTCATCTGTAAAATAGGTATATTACCGAACTTACATTTGTGGGAATGTGAGTACACGATGAAGCTCACAGGCAAACGTGGTAAGAGCCAGCCTGGGAAAGACTATAGAACATTGGCTACATCCTCTGTGGGCCCTTGTCTGTCTCTTAACTAATTGGCTTATCTAAGCATCAAGCAGGAGATTGTCACTTCTCCAGAACCTTCTCTAACAGAGTCACCTTGTCAAACTGGGAAAATTCACAATCTCCTCTGTACCCTTTCTTTAACACCATCATGACTCGTATCACATTGACTGTGGCTTCTTTTCCTGAGCCACCTCTAATTCTTGGGTTTCTAGTTTGGTGACTGGAAGGTAGAAAATGACCAATGAAGCAGGGCACAGTGGTGCAAACCTGTAATCCCAGCTACTCTGGAGGCAAAGACAGGATGATCACAGGTTCAAGGTCAGCCCCCGTCAAATTAGCAAGATCCTTGTCTCAAAATAAAAAGGACTGGGGATGTAGTTCAGTGATAGAGCACTCCTGGGTCCAATCCCCAGTACCAAAAAAAAAGAAAGAGAGAGAGAGAGAGAGAGAGAGAGAAGAGGAAGGGAGGGAGGGAGGGAGGGAGGGAGGAAGGAAGGAAGGGAAATAAAGTGAAACAAAATGAAGATGCCCAATGTGTGACCAATATATCAAGTTTCCTTAAAGTGGTCAAATTCCCATGGTGTTGACAGACTATCCAAAGTCAAGAAACACGACTTTCAGTCTCAAAGTCTCAACCTTACTCTCTCTCTCTCTCTCTCTCTCTCTCTCTCTCTCTCTCTAGCAGGGATTGAATGCAGAGGCACTTAACCACTGAATCACATGCCCAGTCTGTTTATTTTTTTATTTAGAGACAGGGTCTCACTAAATTGCTGAGGCTGGCTTTGAACTTGCAATCCTCCTGCCTCAGCCTCCCCAATGCTGGGATCACAGATGTGCACTACTGTGCCTAGCTTCAACCTTACCATCTCTTTTTTAAATCTTTATTTTATTTATTTATTTTTATGTGGTGCTGAGGATTGAACCCAGGGCCTTACACAGGCTAGACAAGCACTCTACTGCAGAGCCATGACCCCAGCCCCTCAACCTTACCATCTCTTACTTGAAATCTCCTAAGCCTCGATTTTCTCATCCAAATAATGGGAATAATAATAAAAACCAGTGAGGCTATTGCAGTGACTGAATTCGCAATGACTGAATTCGATTTCGGTTTAAAAACTACAAGGCAAGAGGTGGATGGTATATCATTGGAGAAGGGAGAGGGACAGTTTTCATTAGATAAGTCTAAGTCTAGGCCTCTGCAGGCCTGTTTTCAGTGCAGAACATTCTGGATACGTAGTTCTATAATATTAGGCAATCACCAAAGTGTAGACCCAGGGACAACTTGCCACATCCTGAAGGTAGTCTTAGTGTCAGTCTCTCTATTCTGGAAATGCAAACTGTTTGGCCACATAGGCCACTAAGTAAAGGCCGTCAAAGGTGCCCAGGCCTGGAAGTTCAGATGCTAAGGCAGGGCACTTAGATATGGAATTGTGGCCACTTTGCTATACGCCCTCGATGGTGAGGGTGCCTTGCCTACTACATACGGGACTCCAGGATAGGGATAGCCTCCTTTCCAGGACAACTAGGAGGGACAAGGAATAACCTGGGCTCTCTAGCACAGGTTATGGCACAGGTGAGGGGCCTGACGTAAATCTTGGGGGCAGCCATGATGCATTCATACCAATCTGGCAGGATGACAAATTCAGATCCTGTGTCAAAGTGTTGGGGACACAAGAGGAATTCAAAGCATCCTGACCTGGAAAATAAGTGAGTTATCAGCAACACATTTGAGAAGCGGCAGGTCAGACTGGTTAAGAGCACAGAATCTGGAGCAAGCCTGCCTGGAGTCAAATCTTGCCTCTGCAGCTATTTTAACAATTACCTTTGTCAGATACATACCCTTTCAGTGCCTCACTTTCCCATCTCTACATAGGGTCCGTAATAATTTTCACTTCATAGGTTGTCCTGAGGGCTGAGTTAGCCTAGCTATAAGGCCCTCAGCCTCTGTCATGTAGTGGCTATGCCAGGGGTTGGGGACTGGAAAAAGTGATGGGGAGCCATTTGCAATTCTAGGGTGCTGGCCCAGGAGACAAGAGCCCTACTCAGTATGGGCTTAATGCAATTGGAGATGTGGGTCTCCACATGGAAATCAAAATACACTACAAACCAGGCACAATGGCACACACCTGGAATCCCAGCAGCTTGGGAGGCTGAGGCAGGAGGATCATAAGTTCAAAGTCAGCCTCAGCAACTTAGTGAGGCTGTAAGCAACTCAGTGAGACCCTGTCTCTAAATAAAATACAAAATAGGGCTGGGGATGGGGCTCAGTGGTTGAGTACCCCTGAGTTCAATCCCTAGTACACTCCCCCCAAAAGAGATAAAGAAATAGCAAAATAACACCACAAAGCTGAATACAGTCAGAAATCAGTGAGAGGGTATACAAGAAGCAAGGACCTTGAACTCCAAACGGGCAGAGAAATGCCACTTGAACTGACTCTATTTTTTAAAAAGAGGAATATATTTGCTCAGGAAATCAATAGATTAAAATGGCAGTTGACTTGAGGCCCAGCTGAATTCAGGCACTTATTCCAAGTGATGACAGATGACCATCAGTGGTTTCAGATTTACATTTCATTGATAAAGGAACTATAACAGAGGCAGTACTCTTTCCTAGAAGTTCCAGAAAAATCCCTATACCTGCCACTGTACCTTTGGCCACTCCAGGGCCCAGGGAACATGACTGACTTCACTTGAGCTAAACAGACTGAGGAGCTCATGGCTCCTCAAAGAAAAAGTGGGGAGAAGATGGAGAATGGGTACTAACTAGCTAGGCAAAATCACTAACAGATAACCTCTTCACTACAGAGGAGAGGATTAAGCTCACCCTATGTCCTCCTACTCTCATTTAAATAGTAACAAGCATTTGTTCAAAACGACAAATTGCAAATGGCTAGCACCTCCACCATTTAATCTCTCAACTCACTCAAATCACTTCCAGGCAAGGCGAAAACTGACAACGCACAGGCCCAGAGGTGGGGCGGGCCCACACCAGGCAAGATTAACTAGCAGCCCTGTGCTGGGGGCTCAGAGGTGGAGAGCCTGCTGTATTTGGGGCACACTGTTCTTCCCAGCCCTAGGGGAAGGGAGCCCATGCCTGACTCTTCCCAGCTCCTTACTAAAGTCCTGGAGTGCCACGGCAGGGAGAGAACAGGAGACAAATGCACATAGGAATAGGCTGAGGACTGGCTCAGGTTTGGAGGTAGCTGTGTTACTGAAGGACTTAACCATGATTCTCAAGAGCAGGGGGCGAGAAAAATGGCTGACAGAAAATGGGGTACTCTGTTAGGGGAAAGAGGGTAAAGTTGATTTTATTCGTTTGAAATGAAAATGCCCCAAGAAGCATTCAGATCAAAGTGACCACAGGCGGAGGCCAGAGCTGTCAATTCCAGGGTCCTAAAGTCACCTGTGTTTCCCTGTAAGTGACTTGGCCTAGCTGTTGGGGGGAGTTTGTGCAGAGAGAAAGAAAGGTCTCTGAGTCCTTGGAATAAGGTAGTGCCCTGCCTGAGAAGGGGTCCCTGGCTCTGGGAATGCTAATAAGTGCACTTCAGGTCAACAGAATTTAGACTCAGCGCAGAGAAAAAGAAGAGGAGAGATAGATGGAGGGAAATAGCTTTCTCCCTCCCTTCCTCTCCCTCCATGTCTCTCTCTGTCTACACACACACACACACACACACACACACACACCTGTGAAGGAAGAGAAACTGTTTGTGTTGTCAGAGAATTCCTTGGAGAATCCTCCCCAGACGCCATCTTCTCCAGAAACATAAGGTTCTCACACACGGGTGCACGTGCACACACACACAGTCACACAGAGGCGCACGTGTCACCACAGGGACCGGGCTGTTGGGCTCATACTCCGCCGGTTGCAGAATGACACAGCAGTGGTGGAAGGAAGTGGGGAAGAGGGGACCGTGGCAGCTTCATCTGTGGCCACCCTTCGCTGGGAGCTGGCATCCCTCTGAGTGTGGCCGGGGAGGGTCCTCCCTGTGGGCAGGCCTGGCAGGCACTGTCCCCGCGTGTGAGCACTAATGCCTTGATAAACAGGGAATTTGCTGGAATGCGGCTGTTAATTGGGGCTAGAGCCACAGTCTGTCACCCCGGGAGCAACGGTTAATGACAGGCCACTGGGGGAACTGCAGACATTTGCCACTGTTGCGGGCCTATCCTCCCTGCTTCTTAAATGGCAGTTTATCTCAAAATTGAAAACACTTTCCTGGGAATAATTATTTCTTGGAAGCTCTGAGACTGCGATCAGATTTCACAGACTGCTGTCAGGGCAACCTTCTATAGGCCGAGGGACTGGCTGTCCTTGCTGCTTTGGGGAGGGACAACTTAGCTTCTGCCTCCTCCTCCCACACACAGCTTCCAGCTCTTTCCTGGGCCCCTAGTGCGCAGCCACTGTGGGCATGTTTGAAGGGGCTTCTGCCTTATTTAAGGCCGAGGGGGTGATTTACCCACTAAAGGAAGACCAGGGAAGGAGGGCAGGAGAAAGTCTTCATACTTCAAAGGGAAGATGCTTCTAGAATCCCTGAGCCCTGGTGTCCTCTCTTCTGGCTGAGACTGAGCTGCAGGCCTCTGGTGGGGGAGTGTCAAAGCACAGAAGCTGCGGTGGCCAGTCTGGGCCCCATTTCCTCTGAGACTGTCCGCAGAGTGGACAGCTCACAGCAGCAAGAGTCTGCCAGCTGCCACATGAAGATCCAGGCAGCCCTGGCAGAAAGGGACACCCGGGAGCCAGAGCTGGCCTTGCCTGGGCGGTGATGGAGAAGGGGGAATCCATGCCAAACGCTGACCTCACGCCTCCCCTCCCAGGGTCAGCCCTCGGACTAGACCAGCACGGGGGCAGCCAGACTGCAAACATGGCCCCAGGCAACAGCCCCCTGGACGTGGAGGGCAGTGACACAGGCGGTTAAACTCAACGCCTTGGCCACAGGCCAGCCTTCCGGCTTGGCAATTACACACTGTCTACCTCCACGCTCCCTGCTGCCCCGTCACCTCCCTGTCAGCAAATGTTTCTGTGTGGCGTTGCTGGGCGACAGTGGCTTGCATTTTCCTGGCCCCCGGACCCTTGACAGAGATGTCCCTCTGAGGACATAGCAAGGTTCCACGTGTGTCATTGCTGCATGAGCCCCAGCACAGAGAGGGACAGGCCACACAGGGCTCCTGGAGAAGGGGTCACCAGGGCTCGATCCACAGAGGAGAACTAGAAGGGGGAGTCAGACCTTTCTCATGCTCCCAGCTCCCTGGGGAGCTCCCTCGGTCCCCTTCCCAGACACATCTGGGAAGACAGCAATTTATTCTACCAAATGTTTTATAAAGACAGGAACCACAATTCTATCCCCCCAAGTGAAGTCACCTGTGTCCCCTGCCCATGGGAAGCTAGACAGGGGGGTTCACCCCCAGGCATTCTGGAAACACAGTGAGTCTAAGGAGACACCCCAAGGTTTACAGAGAAACTCAGATTCCAAGCCAGGTTCAGCCAACCACCAGCTGTGTGGCCTCAGGGCCGGACGTCAGCTCTCTGGGCCTCAGCTGTCTTCTCCATGATGTGAGGTGATAACAAGGACTCGTGACTTTGTTCAAAATGGATGGGGCTTCTCTCTTACTGTGTATGCTGAGAGGCCACAATGGAGGTGTCAGAGTAGGAAAGAACCCTCCATCCTAATGGGGTAATGCAGAGAAATAAGTGGCATAGGGACCTAGAAAGGAACCAACAGGGGCAGGGGAAAAGTAAGGAGATGGGGTAAAATGCTTTTCTTTGGTGAAGGCTGGAAGGGATGGTTTGAGACAGTGGTACTTCACAGGAGAAGATGCTGAAGAGCTCAAGTAAGAGCTGGTGAGCCAGGCTAGAAGAGAGCAGGCCTGTGGGAAGAAAATCAGCCCAAAAAACAGGGGAGTCTTCAGATCACGCAGATCCAGTCCAAGTTTTTGCTCTGACCTCTCTTAGCTGTGTGGCCCTGGGCAGTTTGCCTACCCTCTCTGAACCTTACCTATTCAATACACTCCCAGTGCTCACCTCATAGGGTTGTTTGAGTCTCACACACGGTCTGACCAGCAGTAGACACCCAGTGAGGTCAGCCCTCAGTCTGCTTGGAGAAAGGGGACTTATCTGTGGAAAAGGTCAAGTCAAGCCTTAGGGGAACAAGTGTATCGCCAGGGAAGATGCGTTAGTTTGGATTCTTGTGGTTCCAAGTGACAGAAACAGACCATAAAGTGAAGTGAGCAGCAGAGGACATGTAATGCACAGTGGGCTGGGAACAGGCACTAGCACCCCACCCACATGCACTCAGCTTGAACCTGACTAGCAAATACCAAGGCTTTTCTTCCGGCCCCAGGAGCATAGCAGCCATGGCTCATGTGTAGTTGAGTCAAAGCACCCAGAAGCAACCCTCCCCAGAACAGCCAGGGAGTCACTATCTCTTGGAGTTCACCAACTGAACGGAGGCTTAGTTGTCCAAAGGGATTTCGTTCCCTTTTCTGCCTCACTTCCCTCCTCCCCTCTCTGCACTTCCTGCCATGATTGTACAAATAAACTACCTGCAATCAAATCCTTGTTTGGGGGTCTGCTTGTGGGGACCCAAATGAAAGCAAATACTGAGGCTTCAGGTCTGGCTAGTTCTAGGTGCTTAAGCAATACTCTCAGGAATTTGTTGTTCTCCATCTGTCCACTCAGTTCTCTCTTTCACTTATCCCCATCCCAGATGGAGATAAGATATATTTGAAGTATTTTGACAGATAAAAGTTGTATTTTATCCCCAGGATAGAATGAATCCTCTAGAATGAAAGTTAGAATAGGATGACGGAAAACCACAAGGGAGACAAATGAATGGATCAGGCAGAGGGACAGAATTCCTCCCCTTGACACCTGACTTGTGGAAATACACTGGGCTGTTGGGAGATACCAGGGAGGGAGTAGACATGTTTGGGCTTGGAAAGAAACATAGTCCCGTGCCACATACTTGAGTCTCAGTTGCTCTGCAAACACTATGGTGGTTCCGTGAGATTAGATCACCTAGTGACGTCATAACCATCTTAGTTTATGTGAGCACACTGTGTGATATTAGGACAAAGGCAACATTGCCTAGCACTGCTTTTCTCAGAAAATGTCCCCACCATTAAGCAACACATGGCTAGAATAATAAAAAGGCAATGTAATCACAGCCCCAGGGAGGATGGGGAAATGGCAGGCAGGCGTGTGTATTTGGAGATGAAGGTGCCCCTCGAGCTGGGAGGGGAGACCCTGAGGCAGCTTGTGTGGAGTTCCTGCATGCGGAGCCTGGGGCAGAGAAATGGGAAGCAGGAGCTCTGGTCACTGAGAGCCTGGCTGAAGGAGCTGAGGTTCGGGTGCCTAGGTCTGTACCAGTTCAACCACTAGAGGATCTGCCTCCTGGGACACCTCTTTGCCCTGGGCAGTTGCTAGCTGAGATGCTACAATAGAAGTTGCTAGAATACAGATTCTGAGCAGAGGAGCAGAACAGAGCCTATCTAAGTGGAACAGATAGAAAGAATGACAGAATAGCCAATAGATTTTAAGCAAAATAAAACTTTACATTTTTTTCATTTTGTTTTTTGATTTTTTGGCTTTTTTTTTTTAAAAAAAAAAGTACTGGGGATTGAATCCCGGAGTGCTTAACCACTAAGCCACATCCCCAGCCCTTTTTTATTTTTTATTTTGAGACAAGTCTCACTGAGTTGCTTAGGACCTTGCTAAGTTGCTGAGGCTGGCCTCAAACTTGCCATCCTCCTGCCTCAGACTCCAGAGCAGCAGCGATCACAGGCATGTGCCGCAATGCCTAGCTATGCATTTTGACCCTGAAATCCTACCTCTAGGAGTCTTTCAGAAATACTCATACTCACACCA